>NC_092473.1:62500-396666 GCF_047495875.1 Pithys albifrons albifrons | reverse complement strand
GGTTGGTCAGTTGCGAAGAGGCTGAACATGTCTCCAGATATTTTCTGGCAAATCCAGGCAGTTGCAGTAGTACTAGGCACTGACATTGTTTAAAAACAAATTCTAAACTTCTAAGGAAGTAGCACTTTCTATGTAGAATTACTGTGTTTGCATAATGACAATAGAGTAATACAATTTACTTTTCCACTCCTGCAATGGTTAAGTAAAAAGGTCTAGAGACTATTCAGAGCAGCAAGATACAATTTAATCCTAAATAATCAAACAGTTGCTTCAAATTATTGCAGAAAAAAGTCTGGAGACAGAACTCATTTGCAATTCTAAAAGCAAGCCAAGCTGCTCCTGTGCTCCTCTTCAATGTTTTCAGGTCTTGGAATTCAGTATTAGTGTTTTTCTTCCACTTTCTCTGGACATTTTTGGAATGTGTCTGTTATATGAATTAATTTATGGGAACATTTCCCTCCACAGCTGAGTTCACAACGAGAGGCTTAAGGATAAATAGATTCCTAAAGGGAGCTCTGCAATTTCTTAAGATGACCCCTAGAGTGCAAGAAAGGTCAGTGGAACTCAGGAAGCATTTCAGTTCAGATCCAGGTGAAACGACAGTCAAAACAACAACGATAGACAGTCATCTCAAAATATTTGTTGTCAGATTGACAACTAAGGCAACAACTGCACCATGTCACACCCCAGGAAGCCCTCTGAGAGTAAGTACACCAGTTGCTGACATATCTCTGTAGGCCAAATTACCTTTTTTAATTCTGCAATTAATACTAGATCCATTTGTCTTAACAAATAAACTCCTGACACTCAACAACCTAGATTTAAATCACTGCCCTGTGTCTTGGCCAGGGGCTTTGCTGCATTCAGATTATGTCATTATGTCAGCAGAAAGAGACTGTGCAGCACTTCAGTTTACACTCAGCCTCTTCAAACTCATTAGGAACCACTTTAAGGGACCTGGAAACAAAATACTCCAACCAAAAGAGGTGATTTGCATCAGCCTGGTCAGGCTGCAGCAGCAATGAGCTCAGCCTGCCTCAGGATTCTATGGGAAGATGCTGAATTGCAACCAAAATTCCAACTAATGGCAAGGTCCCAGTCAGGATCCTCCAACTCATACTCGAATCTTTCTGCAAGAACCCTCTTAACCACCCTAATAACATCCCATTAGTGACTTTACACCATGAGGTATCAGAGATTTTAGGGTATTTCTGGCTATTGGATGAGAAATCTTCAACAGCCACGTTGAGAAACTTCACTTTTGAAAGTCACCCAGTGACACTTCCACAGTTTTACTGAATTTTTTCCTTTAAAGAAGAACCTGCAAATCCTTATATTTTCAAGAACTACCTCATAGTATTTAAAATTCAAAGTGCAGTTTATTTGTTTCACTTACACTACAAAGAAATGTAACCTGTAGGAAGTCAAAGTTACTCCAAAATTAAAAAAGGAAAAGGAATTTACAAAGCAACTTTGGTTTTCACGTATTTATTTGAACTTCATCAAAGGAAGTCACTAATTAAAGAAAAAAATTGATGTTTCTTAATGGAAAAATTGATTTGGTTCATGGACAGACTTCTTACCTGCAAGATGTTAGTGAAGAAGTCATGGTAGAACATGGGCCAGTCCTGGCGGCCGATGTCCACAATGACTTTGCAGAGCTTGTTCCTGATGAAGTAAGGCAAAGTTTTGTGATGAGCCAGCAGGAGCTTGGGCAGGCAGCTGCGGATCTCCATTTTGTCTTGAGATGGGACCCCAAGCCACATCTTATTGATCAGGTTCTGGAAAAGAAACAGACCTCCCAAATGAGCTCATCTTAGATGTGCTTCACTGAACTCAAAAACTAAGAGAACATCGACATGTAGAATGATGGAATCCTAGAATGGTTTGGGTTGGAGGGACCTTAAAGCTCATCACATTCTCACCCCCTGCTAAAGTAAACAAACTTCCGCGGAGACAAAGGACTTCACCAACAAGCTTATGAAGTTTATAGTGAAGCCCTTTTATTTCACACAGCACACGGTTTATACAGGGTCAGAGGTACATCCTATTGGCTAAAAGCGTCTCACCCCAACACCCTAGAACTTCTAACTGGTTAAAAGCCTCTCTCTCTCAAGCCCAGTGTTTGTATTATCTCATCCCGATGTTTTGAGGTCCGTGTCTGGAGATCAGGAAGGCGGTTGAGACGCTCTCATGAAAACACTTGCAAGGAGTGACCGTCGCCTACTGGACAAACAGCAGGTGTGTGTCCTTGCAGGCTGAAGTATCAGCGTGATTCTCACGCAGCTAAAGCAGTTTGGATTGCTCAGAAATTAACTTTTTGCAAGCAATCTCACAACACCCTGCCATGGGCAGGGACACCTTCCACTACCCCAGGTTGCTCCAAGTCCTGTCCAACCTGGCCTTGGACACTTTCCAGGGATGGGGAAGTCATGACTTCTCTGGCAACTTGTGCCAGGGCCTGCCCACCCTCACAGCCAAGAATTCCTTTCCTCCTGGAGCCCCTCTAGGGGGGAAGGGGCTCCAAGGTCTCCCCAGAGCCTTCTCTGCTCCAGAGGTTGAACATCATGATGCAGGGACAGATCACAGCACATCACCATTTTAACTGGTTTTTGGTCAAGCAGAACTAACTGGCAGTCATGTGGTATTTCCAGTATCTTATAACCCTGGACATCCCGATTTTCCCCTTTCAAGGGGAGAGCAGAGCATCAAGACAAGAAAAAGGCAGAAGCAAGTTCAGTTTTAGATGACTCTGATGCTGCCTGGGTCTCTTAAAGCTGAGCTGGAAGGTCACCAGAGCAACTCCCTGTCACCACTTGAACAGAAAGCTTTTAGCCCACTTAAAGGCAGACAAATTCCAAAGGAATGCAGAGTTGCAAATTGCTTCCCTGCTACACTAAGATCCCATTTAGGGGCGTTGAATCATCAGGAGCCTCTTGGGATACCCTACAGAGAAGGCTTGTACTGAGGCAGATGCACAGTAGTGATGTTCTATACAGAGGCACCACTTCACAGTGGAGAGGTACACAGGGATATTTATATATTAATTCCTCAAACAAGTTGGTTTTTGGGTTTTCTAGCAGAGAAGATCCATAAGTATTGCCTAAAAACAATGACCCAAGCAACTGATGGTTTCTTGATGCAAGTTCAGAAAGAGAGTTGCAGAAGCCCCAATAAAACTGGAAGTTACTTTAGCTTTAATATCAATCCCAAGGCATCATTAACACTCACTGGGCTTTGTTCTACTCCTTTGACCTGACAGTGGCAGCTTTCTCCACCTACAAGTGTTTTGGGAAAGATGTTTGCTTTTCCAAAAGCAGGAGGTGGAAACTGTTTATCTGGAAGGGTTTATCCAGAAGTTTTATTCCAGAGCCACTGTTAACTTCTTAAATAGTCTAGAAAACACAACATTCTCAGTAAGTTTTGGGAACGATTCTTGTGTTTCCACAAGCCCTTTGACTGGTTCAGCACTCATGGACAGTTGGAGATGGATGAAGCTGCAGACTGTGACTGACCATGGCTCTGAGGACCAGTTCAACAAGCAGCACTACAGTGGTTAACTTTGGAAATTCAAGCACCTCCACAGAGAGATCCCAATCCCTCCGCAGGGCTGTGGATTCCTGTCCCTCACTCTGCATTGGAACAGGGGTTTCTTTATTCTGGGTACAATTAGTTTTCCAGTACCACTTTCTTTCCCCATTGCAGGGAAGCAGAGGCTCAGGAATCCAGCTTCATAGCTGAAGGCACTTCCCCCCACAGGATGATCACAAGATCACTGGAGTCCAACTTCTGCCCTGCACTTGTTTTCCTCTTCAGGAAAATCACTTTAATTGTTGCAGGCTGCTGCTGTGGGGCACCCACCCCAGAGCAGGGAACAATTCCTGTGCCAATTGTCACAATCAGCCCTTTCTGAGGGGAAGGCAAATGGGATCGATTTTGCAGATCGAGTCCAGATTCCTTATGTAATTCCTAATAACTAAAGATATTTAAGTGGAGTCAACAGTGACTGGAATAATTTGTCAAACCAACACAACTTTAAGAGCAGAGTTGTTTGCTTTATCTAAAAAGTGGCTCACTGTAAAGACTAAAAATTCTGATTCAGGAGCCCAGCTCAGAGTGCCCACCCAGCAGGAACACAACACAGGCCACAAATGGACCAGGGTGAGGAGTCACATGGACCAAATCCACGATATCTTTAGGGAAAGTCACTGAAAAATCAGGTGATACAACAGAGCTGTTCACAGAATACTTTTATTTCTTCTAGCAGACACAGAGGTTAAGTCTCAATACTGAGGCTTTTTACCTTAATTTTATTCTTTTATAAATAGGTGAAGGGTGGGATGTGGCCACCTAGGAGGGACTTCACCTCTACAACCAGCAGAAGTTTGCAGGATATAGTTCAAGATCATCAACGACAACAATGAAATTTCAGAAAAATAAATGCAACTTTATCTTCCCTTTCAGCATTGAAGTCTGCAGGAACCAGTAGCAGGCAATCACACACATATTTCTGATCATAAAAAAGGTATAAAAACAGTAACACCCTTAAAAGCATTGTGCAGAAACTCAAGCAGCCTCTGAAACTGGAGGTAATTTGTACTCAGGAATGCCAGGAAATGAATTCTTCAGCTTGCATACAAAGATTCATATTCCCCTACCCTTAGCCTGCCATTAAGCAACCTCTCTAGCAGAGAGCAATAAAAGCATCCTTTATCTCTATACTTACCAGGGCTGCCACTCTGAACAAACATTTCCCCAAAAGATCAATTGCCAGATAAAGCTGCACCAGGCAGAAGATGCACCAAGCAGGAAAGAGCTCACATCTCACCTCAAACACAGTCAGACTGTACATCATCACATAGTCATTCCTTGTGCTGGACAGGAAGTACAGGCAGAACCTCCAGGCTCCAATCTGCTGGGCAAAGTTATTTAAAAGCTCCTCTGCAAAAAAAAAATCACTTTTAAATGTACTTTAGTTTTAATTTTACTTTGATGTAAAAATATTACATTAAAATTCCTAAGTTGTAAACAAATCCCTAACAGTGTGTTGTGATAGCACAGTAACACACTGAGCATGGAAGACACTCTGTGTTCAGGGAAGGATTCAAACAACCTGGAGAAGGGAAAAAATACAATAAAATCACACTCTAAAGTAATAAAAGCAATCTAACAAGAGACTTTGATGAAAACAAAATAGATGTGTCATTTTAGAATCAGCTTGGACATAAATACTACAGCTGAGCATTAAAACAAATCACACAAAAATTGTATTATGAGCATTACCATTTTATCCATAAAAGTCAATGTTGGGATTTCAGGGCACTGTGAAAGAGTAGGGACATGTTAGATCACACACAGTGTTCTAAAACCACCTTCTCAATGCAAGTGCTCCAAGAGCTGCTGACTTTGTCATAGGTCAGCATCTCAAAAGCCTCTCTGAACACTCAGGTGAGGATTTGGTCACCTCACATCCAGGGATAATGTGCCAAAAAGAAAAGGCACAAAGTCTGTTTTACAGCCTAAGCCAATTTAAGCCTTAATCAATCTGTTTCTTTCCTGTGATTCAAGCAGGAGAATGAGCAATACCTTTTCCACAGCAGATCTCCACCACAGAAAAAAACACAACAAAACAAAAGCTTTGCTGGTTCTTCATTCTTGATTTTACAGTATTTCTGGGACAAGTCTTTCATGCTGATCATACTGCACTTAGAGACAGCAGAAGCGAAATCATCCCAGAATGCTTTGGGTTGGAAGGGACCTTAAAGCCCATCCAGTCACAACCCTGCCATGGGCAGGGTCACCTTCCACTAGCCCAGGTTGCTCCAAGCCCTGTCCAACCTGGCCTTGGACACTTCCAGGGATGGGGCAACCACAGCTTCTCTGCCCAACCTGTGCCAGGGCCTGCCCACCCTCACAGGGAACAATTCCTTCCCCATATCCCATTTAACCCTGCCCTCTGGCAGTGGGAAGCCATTCCCCCTTGTCCTGTCCCTTCAGGTCTTTGTCCCCAGTCCCTCTCCAGCTCTCCTGGAACCCCCTTTAGGCACTGGAAGGGGCTCTCAGGTCTCTCAGAGCCTTTTCTTCTCCAGGTGAGAAGGCTCTCCCATCCTGGCTCCAGAGCAGAGGGGCTCCAGCCCTTGGAGCATCTCTGTGCCTGTCTGAGAGTAAAAGGAATGTGTCTCTTTACAGCCACCAGCACAGCAGCTCACCCAGAACACCTGCAGGATCTCTGTTGGCTTTCAAGATATATTTAGTAACACCAGCCAAATTGAAACCTGTTTATTCCTGCTTGTCACTTCCCATTAACTAGGACAGCCTTCTGCTTTGCATTCCCAATGCTGAAATCCAGGCTCCATCTCTAGGCAGAGGTTTCACAGGACACAAACCCCAACCATGTGCAGGCAGAGAAAAATGTCACTGAAGTATTACCTATAGGACCTGCCACAGGTTCTCTGAAACACGAGCAAGGTACGCCTTGACCTCATAAGCAGGAGAGGGTTCAATATGAGACACAGCTCTTCATCCACAGAACACCAAAGGAACCAGTCAAGAAGCATCATGAACTCACCTATCTCACGTTTCCGCTCATTTGTTGTGCAATTGTGGAAGAACTCCGTCATGAGACTCTCCAGAGCCCGCAGCGAGGCCTCTTCCGATGCCTGGGAAGGACATTTGAAGGAAGGAGTTAAAGCTAACTCCCTCTCTGACTTGTGCCTGGGAGATGGCCATTATTCATGTCACAGATGCACTCAAAAACCAACGAGAGCAGGAGGCAGCAGGCAAAATAACCTGGCATTTAAACTGCTCATTGGTGTCAAGCAGCAACAAGATTTGTCTGCAAGTGAAAGCTTTGGAAGTGAAGGACCATTTCCTCTGCTGCATTAACTGGTGGCAACAATTCTGTTACTTCGGCAACATTGAGCAATTTTAAGTTGGTTAAGTAATGCCCATTAAAACAGCAAGCTCAAACAAAGATGCTTCCAAATATTACAGGAAGCATGAACCTTGGGAGGACTTTTATTGGACATCAGGAGAAATTTCTTCACAGAAAGTTGTCAGGCACTGGAAGGGCCTGGAGTCCCCATCCCTGGAAGTATCCAAGGAATGGCTGGATGTGGCACTCAGTGCTCTGGGCTGGGGGACAAGATGGGGACCTGGCACAGGGTGGACTCGATCTTGGAGATCTTTTCCAACCTGAGTGATTCTGTGATCCCTGACACCTATTCCCGTCTTTTCTTAGTGCCATCCTGCTGGCTCAGGAGGTAGAAGATTGAAAGATTAAGGAGTTTCCAGCATTTGAAAAAGTAATTTACAAGTGCTCAGCAACCTGATACAAGAAGAACATCCCCACATTCTCTAATTTACTTTTTATTATTGGAAATCATCACACATAGCTCAGCTTTTCTCATCATGGCCAGGCTTTGCAAAGGAAGATTTGGGAAGGGCACACCCACGTGTAACCTACAGCACCTGGTACTCCCAGGAGGTCTCCCACCCCAGCACTCACCAGGCCTGACCCTGCTTAGCTTCTGAGACCTGATGGGATTGGGTGTCAGGGTGGCATTTACCTGCCCAGTCTTTTTAATTTCAAAATAAAATTATCAGGATTAGCATACAGGTATTGCAGGGTCACTACAGGGTGCTCTCTGGAGTTGGGATGATTTTATTCTGGCAAGGTAACAGCCTTGGAAACAGTCCTGCTACAGCACAGACCTTGCCATTAGTTGTCTCTCTAATGTTTCACCTCATTCTATCACTAATAAATGCATCCAGATTCAAGCCTTCCCCTGCACAGGAACAAAGCCAACCATTAAAGAAAACTGAAAGTTCTGCCTCAAAAAACAGAAACAAAACCCATGCCTGGAGCCCTCTGCAGAGCTGGGTATGGGAGACAACTCGCAGCTCCAGCTAGTTTCCATTTCCACACAGAGCAGTTTTCCCAAGGGCCAAGCAGCAGGAGACCTTCCCCACTGGATTAACCCCCCTAGAAAAAACAACTCTCCAACAGCTGGAAATGGGAGCTCTGCAGGACACCACACAATTCAATTCACACAGGAATACTGGATTTCATTCCACATTTCCTCTTCCTTCCTTTTTTTTTTTCTTTTTCAAGTCCTGGTCTGGAAATCAAGGACTATTTTAGCAAGAAACACTGTTGGGAAATGGGTTCAAAACAACGAAGAATACAATCAGAGCCACGTTTCCAGCTCAAGCTCCCCTTATCCCCTCCTTGATCCATTTATGGATGGGCTTGCAACAGTCCCTTGCACTGCAAAGCTCCCTTTGTCCATGGATCAGCACCCTGCCAGTCACCACTCCCAGAAAACAGCAACACTACGGATAAGAGCCTCACTTTAAAAAGAAATATTTGATTAAGTGGGGTCCTTAATTCCTTAGGATGTGGCCACACTGCCTGTTCTGTGCATTTCTTTCTGAAACATTGCACATTGCTGTGAGTTTCTCCCAAACAGATCCAGACATACAAATCCAATATATTCCTAAATCCCTGCAGTTTAGTTCCTTGCTGGAGCAAGTCTCATCAGCAGTTTCTGATGGCAAAGCCCCCAGGAGGAGTTCCCAAACCTTGGGTAGATCAGTTTGATGCAAATCCCTCTGTTCTCTCACTCCACTTTCCACCAGAACAGATCAAGATCACCTCAATTCACAGAGAACTCTTAATTTCTCCACAGGATGGCAGAGCTCAGTCATCCTTGGAGAGTTAATTCAGTCCTTCAGGAAGAGTAGTTGAGGTAAGTCACCTTTTCCCAAGATTCAAGATTTATTTCCTGCTTTTGGAAATAAATTATGGAGTTCTCATAAATCTTGAGCATCTGCCATGTCCTCCATCGACTTCAGCACTGAGATCTGGAAGATGACAGAGCCTCCTTCTAAGAAGACACTTAATCTTTCATAGCAGAACACCACCTTCAACATGTCAAAAGCAGAAAAATATAAACCAGACAGCACAACACAAGCATTTCATGCAAAAAACCCAGGCTGTCCAGTAGCCAAGATCAACTTGGGCACACAGACCTCCAAGATTGTTTTCTTACCTCATTTGACTTCCCCCAGCTGTTCCAGAGGTTTGGTCAAAGGTGAAGAAGAAAAAATTGTCTGAAGTAACCAAAACCCAGCCCAGGACTGGCTCTACAAGCAGAAGCCTCCCAGGTCGTCCCCACCTATGGCCACATTGGCTGGGTTGTGAAGGACCTGTGTTTGCTGATGCCTTCGGGCGTTCCCCAGGTTGACCAGACCCTGGAGCCAGCAAAGGCCCCGGTAAAGGCCACTGAGATAACGAGCTGCAGGGGAAGTTCACGGTACCAAACCAGGCCACAGAGCAGATTAGTGAAACAAGTCAAAGCAGAGCTGTTGGAGGACCTGTGTCTGTACCCCTGGAATCTTTCCTTAGTTACTGCTCCCGTTAATTAGCAGGTTTTTTTCTTCTAGGGCTCTGTGTTTACTCTGCATTGATCAAAAGGGAAGGAAAGTATCACCAGAGTGAGCAACAGAAATGCCATGAATCCTGGCGTGGAGCAGCAATGCAGACTAAGGATTGCTTCAGGGCAAGATCCCACACCACAGGCAGGCAGAACCAGCACTGCTCAGTTCAGTTCCTGGTCTGAAATTCAGCCATTTGGGACATGCATAAATTCCATTTTTAAAGGTTTTTGTGGAAAGTCAGGATGATCAGCAGCAGCCATTCTGGGTAAGGGCTGGCAGTTTGCCCTACCTTCACAAGGCATCACTAAATATTCAACTATTAAAATAGAAATACTTCCCATTTGCTTTCAAAAGTTGTATAATCCAACCCCTCTCACCCCCAGTGCCTTGTAGGGCTGGATCAAACCATCAGGAAATACCATTTCCCCCTTCTGCCAACTGTTTGAGGAAAATATACTCTGTTCTACAACCTGTGTTTGCAGAGCAGGTAACGTGAGTTTCCTACCAGAACAGCTTTGCAGTTCACTAAAACCACTTGAGGTCAGATGTGACATGTCACCATCCACACCAGCCCCACTGCCTGAACACTGTGATTGAGTTCTGACCCACAGGCAGCCAGAGAGCATCTTGGCTGCCAAATTCAGCAGATCCTCTGGCCAAAGGTGATGTTCTCATCACAGCTCCATTAGGGGAACAAGGTAGTGAGAGGTGAAAGCAAACACGGCTAAATGTCAACACACCCACAGCTACTGTCTGTGTTCCAGGAGGACAAACACACTTTGACCTGGAAATTGGGTCAAAATAGCATCTTGGAGAGGTGTATTACAAACAGATGTCTTTAAGTCCTGCTGTACTGGGTTGGGCCCGTGCTACAGGTCTGTTCCTCCTGGAATTGTGCCATCTGATCCAAGCATGACTTGATATGGATCAAGAGTGGGAGAGAGCCACTGTCAATCTACATCCTTCCCAACCCATTTTCCCTCATAAGGTTTGCTAAAGGTGTTCCACACATTATCAGACAGGAGGTGTGTAGCTGTTTGCTCATTCCATTTATCTATGGACTCCAACCTTCCATGCCCTCCTCACACAACCAGAAAAATTACAGGCTCGCAGCTCAAACAGCTCCATTTTGACAGAAAACACAAGATTTGCTACCAAGAACTTGCACGTTCATTGATTCTCCATTCACTAAAACACCAAAAGAAGAATCTACACCACCAGCTGATTTCAGGGCTACCTCCAAACACATTTTAAGTTGTGTGAGTCATTTCTCATATGTGATTTCTGTCGATTCAAGAAAAAAATAGCTGCCAACTTACTGCATTTCAGGCTGTTCAATATTAAGGTTGCACCTCAATAAGGCTCTGGAGAAGCAAAATCTTTGTGCCCTGCTGCTGGCTCCAGGACAAGCTCGGTTTAGGTTGCAGACTATGACTAAAGCATTTGGGTAGAATGAGTTACTCATCCAACTCCAGCAAACAACAGGGGAATGATCTTTGGATTGCAATTTAGACATTGCACATTTACATTGATAGAGGATACAATGCCAATTTTAGTTTGCATATAACCAGAGACAATCCTACCTGTTAAAAAAGTACCTGATCATCCTGGAAAAAGAGCTTTCTAAAGCCATTTCCATTTTCTTCACAAATGCTTTCCTTCAGAATTGACTTCCTCCTTTTTTAAATTCCATTTTACATTCTCTGAAGGGATTGCTTCATTTAGAGGAAAGCTTTTCTCTAATGCTTTGCCATAAAAACACAAGCTGTTAACCTTTAATGTTTGCCATTAGAGCATTGATCATACACACGGTGCTCTAGATACGGCGACTCGGGCTGGTGACACCTGTAAGAGGGTTATGGCAGTTCAGTTTTTTCCTAATGTGTTTGGAAATGGACATCACTCCAAGCCAAAATTAAGGCAATCCCTCTCCAAAGCTTTTTATAGTACGATGCTAATTGCAGCTGCAATGTTACAAAGGTGACTTCACTCTCCAGGCAGAATTGAAACACCTTCCTGACATGGAAGAACGGATTTTACACCACACAAAGCTTCTAAACACCTCCTCAAGTGGCAGGTGGGAAACACCCTGGCACTGCTGCACCTCTCTGCAGATTGAATCCCCTTATACATGTCTAAATAAAGAGGATGGCAGTTCTGTTGGGCAGTTGTTACTCACCACCCTCTGCACCCGTGGTGTTTTCAATTCCGACGTGCACTCCTGTTCTATCCCTCCCCTCAGCACCTGCTCTGCTGAGGCCCTTCTCACACTGTACCTGACACTGACCAGCCCAGAAACCTCCCTACAACATGTACTGACACCAAATGCAGACCCCTCCTCAGATTCCTCGCTTTTTGGAGCCTCCTCCTGCATCCCAGTCCCAGGCACTGCCTCTCCCCCCATCTCCAGTGCAAGACACAGAGCCCAGAAGGGCTCAGCCTCCTGCTCATTGTCAGCATTTGGATCTTGGCACACTCATCTGCTAAAATGACGATCAGCTGCCTCTGTGAGCCTGTGGGCAACTCTTCAGGAGAGGAGGGGCGCCTGCTGGAGGCATTCCCAGCAGGAATTGCTACAATGCCAGCAGAAAACAAGTGCACAGGGTTAAGAAAAACGAGTTCATGCACAGCACCAGTATAAAGTAACTCATTATCATCCTGTCTTTGTTAATGACACTGTCCCATCCTCTTCCACCTCAAAGTTTTCTGCCTCCCCTGTTGTGCAGTTAATTAATAGCACAGTCACATACACAAAAATACAAATAACTACACTCCAGCTGCTGAATTTTCTTCCTTCTGTTTTTATAGTCTTAATAATACCATAGGTATTATTAGTATTACTAATGCTAACATGTGCTAAGGTAGTAATTTATTCATTTAAGAATTAGCAGGGTGTCTTTCAGAGCCCCTCCCTGTCATAATCCTAACATTATAATGAACAGACAAATTAGTAATCACCCTCTGAGAAAGCTTGTGGGTCAGTTCAAGCCTCTTTTCATGGGTGATAAAAGCCAGGATCACCACTCCAGAGAACCCCTGAACCAGCCCTGGGTCACTCAGTGCAGTGACATTCCTGGCAGAAGTGCATTATTATTTTTAGCAACAAAAGCAGAATTATGAAGTGTTTTTCAAAGAGTTGCAGGGCACCCAACACATCCTCTGGGAAGGATGAACACACACTGTGGGGAGGCAAAGCTCTGAGTTCAAAGGTAGTGTTACTCTCTGTATTTAATGATTTCCACTAATAATTGTAGCAGTTTGGGGGTTCACAGTAATTCCCAGGGTCTCCTTCACTGAGGCCTCACATGAGGAGCCCAGGGCATAAGTGCTCCCCAGCAATGCACTGCAGATGGGATCGAGACACAAATCAGCATTTAGTCTCAGTTTCCTTTTTGCATTCAGACATGTTTTTGTGGTTTAAAGAACTGAAACTAGACTTGGCCTCACTCTGTGCTCTGAGAGTAGTTCAGGCTCCTGGTGCCATGTCGAGCTCTCCATCTGCAGAGCTGATCCCCTCACCTGGATCACTCAAAGGCCACCACTTGAGCAGCTCACTGGTGAGACAGGGATTCTGCAAACTCACTTCTGTTCTAGCAGATTTTTTGCTTGAATTGTGGGACAGAAGTCATAGATGCTGTTGTACCTACAGGAAACTGGCAGAGGCATAAAGGCACGATGCTTCTCTCCACCTCCATGTGGTACCAAAGCTCAGGGACTGCACCAGACCTGCCCAAAGGCCTCCTGCCTGTACAGCTCATCCCTTCAGAAACCTGAGACTGCACTTGAGGAATCAATGTGTTTAATTTAAAGATCAGCTAAGGACTAAACAAGACCCCAGCCCAAGCACCATGAAACAGGCTCTGGAGAGCCAGCAGTGACAACCCGATGTCTCAACTAGGACACAGATCATCTTCCCTGTAACACTGCCTGTTCCACAAGTAATCAGCACCTTTTCAATACCCAAGGGATCTTATTTCTCAAATCCTCTTGGACAGGCAGGTTCAGTTAACCAGGCATCAGATTTTAAGGTTCAACTTTGATTAACAGGCTCAAGTGTTTGAGGCTGATTCTTTCTACACCAGTAACCCTTAACTCACATAACCAAGCACAGCAGTCAGTGTCCTCCACCCAGCACTTCCATTTGCTTCAACACCTAGAAATGCTCTTAAAACCCCACCAAGGGAATAAATTATCACAGAAAGCTGGAATAATCAAAGGCAGATTTAGGCAGTGCTGTTTCAAGCCACACTCTTGTTGAAGACAAGCCCAAGAGCGATTTCTGGGTCCTGACTCTTGGTCATGTGCCCATGACTTCCTAATTGATTTCTTGTGCTTTAGCTGCTGGAAAAGGCTTAGCCACACAGTTCCCCAAACAAGCAGTTGCTAAAACAGCAATAAACAGCTAAAAAGAAGACTCCTCAGTATCATTATCCTGCATATCACCAAAGTACAGCAGGCCCAGGTGGCTCTTGAATCCCTTTTTGACTTCCAACCTAAATCTGACAATCCAGCCACAATCATTAGACCTTCCTCAATAGCTCAGACAGTTCCTATCTGCTGCCCACTGCTTTTGAAGCCATCAGTCGTAACAACTTTTCATTTGGTGTGTCTTCAGCAAAAACAACCAAGCAAAATCTGCTCTTCAGACACAGCAGAAGGCCGAGCATCTGCCAAGGGTGGCCAGCTGGGCATGTGCCACTTTCCAGATGCTAAAAACACTGCAAGGTGACTCTGTTTCTCTCCCAGAGTTCAGAATTAACTTACAATTTTCCAGTGGAGCCTAGAAACACCTCTCTTAAAAGAGCAGGTTTGCAAACTTAGTGCTTAGGTCTATCCTTCACCTTTGCCAGGTTCCTGGGATGTCCCACAGCCTGTGACACCTTGGAGGGGGTTCCATCCTTCCCTGTAAGGCAACACTCTGGGCAGGAGCTCTGGGACCACAGGCACAGGGTTCAAAACACTTCCCTTTTCTCTGCATAAGCAAATCAGGCTCACACAAGAAGGACGACAGGGCTGCCCCAAAGGCAGCTGCACCCACTGAGAGAACACTTTCTCTGCAGTTTTAGGTGAATTAACATGACTGCTAAAAAGGCAGGTGTGAAAAAAGATCCCAAAGCCATACTCAAATGATCCAGAATATCAAGAGATGAGCAACAGAGCACAAAATGAACTTGCAAAAGTTACCAAGTGTCTTTCTAGCTGAAGTCTGTTTTAAAAACCCAACACTTACAGAATCACAGAAAGAAAAAGTTTGTGTTGGAGGGACCTTGAATATCAACTCATCCCGACCCCCTGCCATGGGCAGGGACACCTCCCACCAGCCCAGGTTGCTCCAAGCCCCATCCAACCTGGCCGAGGACACTTCCAGGGATGGGGCAGCCACAGCTTCTCTGCCCAACCTGTGCCAGGGCCTGCCCACCCTCACAGGAAACAATTCCTTGCCAATATCCCGTCTATCCCTGCCCTCTGGCAGTGGGAAGCCATTCCCCTTGTCCTGGCCCTCCATCCCTTGTCCCTCTCCAGCTCTCCTGGAGCCCCTTTAGGCACTGGAAGGGGCTCTCAGGTCTCCCCAGAGCCTTCTCCTCTCCAGGTGATCCCCCCCAGCTCTCTCAGCCTGGCTCCAGAGCAGAGGGGCCAGCCCTGGAGCATCTCTGTGGCCTCCTCTGCACTCAGTTCAACGTGTCTATGTCCTTCCTGTGGTTTTAATGAGTCCTCTTATAGAGAACACTATTCTTGCTTTCACAGATTAATATTTGACACTTAAAATGCTAAAAACCTTGCTCTTCACCACTTGTTCAAGTGTGGCAGGTCCTTTGACCAGAGAGGAGTAGAAAAAAAGATGCTCTAAAGTGACAGGAATTGCGACCCCAGGAATGGTGGTTTCTGGATCAGCTCTAAGGAGTCAAAGACGCATAAACAGGATTTAAAAACACTTCTCAAATATTTCACCATCTGCAAAGCTGCAAAGAAACCCTTATTTACCTCAATCTACAGACAACTTGCAATAATATCCAGAGAAATACTCCAAATCACAGTTGTTTGCAACCCTAAGTGAAGCAGTCTCTGGAATTCTGCACGTATGGGGAGAAGTAAATGGGAAGCACAAGGACAAGCAAAAAAGAAAGTAAATGTAAAAAAACCCCAATTATTCAACATTTCTTAAAGAGGCATCTTTAGTCAGATGCAGCTGCAGAAAGGCAAATCCTGCTGGGATTTTTCCAACATCCACTTCTGCCTGACAGGATTAAGCCCATTACCATGGGGAAAAACCTGTCCCAACACCTCACTACACAGAAGGATATCAGTGTGAGGTTTAGGGCAAACCTGGGGGCAGGATTAACCCCCACTCAATGTATGACACCAGCAGACCTGATTTGCAGGGAGAAATGATTACACTTATGTGGAAACAGATCCTTGCCCCTATCAAAGTGAAGAAAAACAGACTGTGATATTTCAAGTTTAATTCCTGGCAAGAGCAACTTGTGTTGGGCATTTAAGAGTGTACAAAGAAACCATCATGGATAACACCATGGGAATAACTCTAAGAGTCTTTTTATTCATTAAAATGTTTACAAAGAACAGCTCATGCAGGGAGAACATCCAGTCCAAACAAAGAAACACAAGATGTTGGTATCTGCAATGGTTCTGCACTTTGGGGTATTCCCCACCAGCACCTCCTGCAGCTCTGGGACAACCAGCGTGTCCAGCCTCTGGGAAAGGCTCCAGGATCTGCCCCACAGCTGGGGGGATTCCCATGGGCCAGCACAGGGATATCTGCCCTGGGGCAAGGAGGATCCAAAGAGCTAATACACAACTAGGCTTTGGTCAGCAGAACCCAACCCACTTCCAACAAGCACTGGCAGGAAACAAGAAAAGCAGCTGTTGTGAGCCAAAGCTGCCTTTTCCTCCTCCATCCTTCCCCAATCCCAAAAAACTCTCCTTCTCCTGGGATGCTGGTGGGATCAAAGAGCAGCGGGTGCAGTCCCCAGCCATGGATGGGAGCAGGAGCTGCCTTGTTCCTGAGCACCCACCTCATGTTTCCACATCAGAGATCATGGCTCACATCCTCCTGCTCTTTGTTTCCTTCACATTTGCAAAAAGAAAGCCAAGGAATTGTAGAAAATTCCATCTTATCCCCCACAAGCAAAGAACAAGAGAATGGCTTGGGGAACAACAAATCCAGCCATACAGAGCAGCTGTTTACCAGTCACCCCTCCAGAGTCCAATTTTACACACACAGTTCTCCACTACCAGTTACTGCTCCAGGAAAATGAACACTGGGACAAACTTCCAGTATTCTTCCATGGAAGAAGCTGCCCTCCATCCCCCAAATTTGGGTGGTATTGCAATGCAGAAGAAACCTCTTCTGTTCTTACCCATTGAAGCAGGAGAGAATCAACCAAGCACAACAGATTTTTCAGGCAAAATTCTCTCTCCTAAGGGAAAAACCCCTCACTCTTTCCTCTGGAAGGCAGCATCCAGTGCTGGCTTTGGCATCCTGACAAGCCAGGATACAAAACAGATGAGCAGCTCCTTTCTCCAAAGAGCCGACAAAAAGGAATCAAGACAATCCCTCCTGGGAAGAAATTCATGCTGCAATTAAAGCTGTAATAAAATATGAAGTCAAACTGCTAAAAATACACCCAGAGATCCAGCAACAAACTTGGAGATGCTGAAACAAATACAAGACAGTTGGGAGTGTGAATGCAAAGTGTTGGGAAATGGGAAGAGAAATGGAATTCTGGACATGACACACACAGGATAGGGATCAGGAGTTAAAAATTAAGCAGTCTGTGGTGTTGCTAGAAGAGCCTGAACAGTTCTAGTGGAGTGAGAGTATCCTGACTGTGAATCAAAAGCAGAATGGATAAAGAAAGGAATAAAATGTCTGCGTAGGGAGGTAAGATTGGAAGAAGTTGCTTTATGCATTTAATAAGCTGTAGGTGTTCCTGAACCCAGGAGAAGCCATGTCATTCCCAAAATTCCAGAGGACCCACAAATAAACCCCAGGGGTTGCCTGGACAAGAAGGCAAGTCCTTGACCACCAGAATCAGTAGGAAAAAGCCAACAGTTTTTTCTCTACCAAACTGTTAATATTTCCTCTTTGGTTGGAACAGCAAGGCCTTCACAGGAGAACAGGCACATACTGCACACTTAATGAATGGTATAAATGAGATTCCAAGATTATTTGGTATTATTTGATATAAATGGGGCTGCAAGAATTTTATTTTGGTAAAACAAAGCAGCAAAGCCCTTATTTTTTTCTCTAGAAGGAGAAGGTTGCCATGTTAACACCTGGGGTGCAGAGAGAGCCAAGGCAGCAGTGACCCAAATACAAATATAGTTTTAACTGATTAACAAAGGGACATAAATTGGAAGAATTTTAGAACACATTTTATCAGCCTACACATAAAAAGCTCCATTTTCTTCTCCTTTGCATATACCAACACCTGTTGGAAATAGAACATCAACAACAGCTCCTTCTCCCTGAGCTAAACAACACCACCTAATAATGTGTATTAAATTTACCAAACACAACCCAGATGCCTCGGAGATTTCAGGACCCACTGCAGTGCTGAACCCCAAGGCATGAGCTTGGCAGCAACTGCCAGGCCTTAATGCTTTTCTACTGAAATAATTCCAATCACCACCCCACTTCTCAGCATCATCCATGAAATGAGCTTTTCAAGCTCTTTCAGTGAATCTTCAGACTCCACAATTTCACCTTGACACCTTTCAGTCCTCCTGGAGACAGGCCAGCCTGAGTTTAGCTATCCAAGACTCTGAAATATGTATGTATTGTAGCTGTTACAGATCCAGGAAGATATTATGGACAACCATTCTGCTCAGTGAGCTGTTCTCCTCAGAGAAAAAGCTTTCCTTCTGGGGGCAGCATCCCTGGCAGAGACCAGCTCTCCTGCTACAGTCCCAGTTCATCTGCAGAGCTACACAGGCTTTGCTGCAGACAGAAAAGATGGCAAAGTTCACCAGCATTGTCTTATCTCCAGTTTAATGATTTAATATAGTGGGGATAATCAGGGGGCACAGAGCTGCAGCACGACCTGCCAGCCCAAAAAGGAAGCCAGATGTTGGAACTGAGGCCTGTCCTCTCTCTGCTCAGTAGTGTGAGTCAGAATGGTTGTATAAAGGGTTTACTTTTACTTGTAAGCTGTGCATAAAGAGGATGCACAGGGAGCACCCAGAGCCTCAGCCTGCCCTGCAGTGGTGCAGTTTTCGTGCTGCACATCAGCTGTCACTGAGGGGAGGGAGGGAGGACACTCCAAGCCCTCTTCACCCAAAGACCTCCTGTGAAGCAGATCCCACCTCTCCACATGCCAACACTTCCTGGTTGTGCAGCATCAGCATCCTCTGCATCTCTCATCCCTGCAGCTCACGTGATCCATGAACAGCCAAAGCAGCCCTGACGTGGTTTAAGTGTCTCCCGTGCGACGGGACAACCAGGACCAGGGGCTTTGCAGGAGCAAGAAGCTGCTGCTGCTTCCTGGCACAACATCCTCAGCCACCTGCACAGCAGACACCAGGAGTGATCCCAAAATCAGCTCTGGTTCACCTCCCCCTGACTTGACTTACTGCCAAAAAACTGTGAAGGTGATCATAGAGGCTGTAAAATCAAACCAGGATGCTGCTGTGGGAAACTTCAAGATCCAGGCCACAGAACCCACTGCCTGCTCCATTTCTGCAGCTATATTTGCCTCACACAGAACAGGGACACAAGATTCCTGGGATCTGTGCTGCCACTTCCATTGTCTACTTCCCATGTGGCTCCACATTCAGTGACAACCTGAGGGAAGAGTGACTTGTTCTGTGAGGAGCCTGTTCCCCACCACCTCTGGATCCCACACCTCACACAACAGCATTTCCTGCAAGAAGCTCCTTTTCCTGAACTGCCCTCGTTGCTGACAGGAACAAATTGGGGACAACTGAAGGAGGAGTTAATCACCTGCCTCACGGGGGAGTTCCAAACGCAATTCCCAGGGGACTGGTTTGCTCAGGAGCTCCTAAGTGAGCTCTGAGGGCTTCAGAGATGGTCTGTCTGCACTAGTGCAAGGGGCACAAGGGTGAAAGAATGAGTGATGAGACACACATGGCTTATCTGGACTGAAAGCCTTCAAGCATTAGTGCCACAAACAGCATTTGTTTTGAAACTGTTCTCTAAAATTGGGAAGGATCCTAAAAGCTGAGCAGGAAACTATAGTAATTTGTGTCAAAGAAGAGAAAAGTTTGAAGTTGGATTTAGTCTGTGTTTAGGGATCAACTCCCCAGAAACCCCCTTGTGCAGCCTGATTCTGCAGGACTCTTTCCCTACGGACACACCCTCATTGTGGCCACTGACTGGACAGAGCACACTCTGACAGACAAAATGTGCATGAACAGCCACAAGAACCCCCACCCAGGGGTGACCAGAGCTCAGCACAGCAGGGCTGCTCTTCACAAATCCCTCTGAAAGCCAAAAATGATTCGTTTCCTTAGTGGCACTTGACACCAGCAAATGGGCTCTTGTGCTACAACAGGTGGAGTTTCTGAGCTCTCTGTGCATCACTGGTTTCCCTCCTGCCTTGCTGGGTGCTCAGACCTCACAGTTTCCTTTCAAAAGTATTCCCCAGTTAATCACTTCCAGATCAACCCAATCCAACTTCACTAAGAAAATCTGCTTCCAAGAGTCTGTATTCTGGAGAGCAGAGTTTAATTATGTTTTCTTTGTTCCCAGGATGCCTTCCATCAGCTCATCTTCCCACTTTTCCAACTGTTTCCAAGAAGGAGGTACACCAGCAGCAGAACATGCCCATCTGTAAGCTCCAATGAAATGGGAACAGCAGGGAGATCTTGTACAGGAGTCACAGGGAGTTACAACAGTAAATCCTGCAGTAAATCCTGTGGCTGCTTCAACTTTCCCAGGCAGGGCTTGAGGCTGAGCCAAATGCTGGATGTTGAAGGAAAAAAGAAGCAAACAAGGTGTAATTCAGGAGGACAAAGCTGTGTATCCATTGAAGGTGAGGAAAGAATGAAGAAGTCCTTTTGCCACCTGCAGTTTTAAGTGGTCTACCAAATCCTCCAAAGCACAGTATTGATTCATCTTTTTGAACCTGGGGGGTGCACTAAGATGAATCCACCTCAAAAACACCCCCCTTTGACTGAAGCTAAATCCAGAAGGACCTGTGGCATGTGGCAGACACGTCAGGAGCTCACCCTGAGCAGGCAGGCACAGCAGGTCCATCCCCCACCCCCAAACATCCAGGAGGAACAGACTATTACTAGAATTTATTGAGGAGACAATATCCAACCCCAACAGCCCCAGAGGGAGCAGCAATGCCTCCCAAAAGGACTAATGAAACTCAGCTTAAATAGGCTCCAGAGAGAAAGGTTCCAATAAAACAGCAAGGAGCACATCAAACAATGAGCAGATGTGATAATTTCAGCTCTTAATGAAGAGATTCACAACCAAGATCCCAAATTCCAGAAGAAAAGGGGTGCAAGGCCTGAGCCTACATCATCTAAGGCAGCTGAAGCCAGAAAGAGGTTGGAAATTAGACCAGAACCGACTGTCTGTGCCCAGTGGGGAAGAAGATCCCCATGAGCAGATCCAGAGCCGCTGAAAACATCTCTCCACTCCCTGACCAGCTGCAAAGTGCATGTTTGTGGCTTCCCTTTGTCAGCCCAGTAAACACTGGGAGAGGCTTCCCTGCAGGTACAAGGGAGAAATCAAAACAGGAGTTGTGATATGGTGCCAAGGATCAGCTCTCCAATCCCTCAGAGGCAATTCCCACCTCCCAGCCCGGCTCTGCCCGCACCCAAAGGATTAGGGACGTCTCCTCTGGCTTCTTATCAACGGGAAAAAAGATTGTGCAAATCAGAGCGTGCTGATCTCCCCCTGTATGTCAGCCTGGGATTGCACAGCGCTGGCGCTGCTGGAAGGAGCTGAAGGCCAATGTCTCCAGCACAGAATCGAGGGCATTCCTGCACTTTATCCAAGGCTAAACTGGAGGCCAACACGGCAACTCGGAGGACCTGAAGCACAGACTGGTTTGGTCTGGGAGAGACCTTGAAGCTCAGCCCGTCCCAGCCTCTGGCGTGGGCAGGGACACCTTCCCCTGTCCCAGGCCGCTCCAAGGCCTGTTCAACCTGGCCTTGGGCACTTCCAGGGATGGGGCAGCCACAGGCCCCTGGGCACCCCCTCCCCGGGTAAAGGCGGAAAACCTGTAATTCCCAACGCCTTCCAGAGCCAGCGCTCCCAGGAGGAATTTCTGCCTTCCCGGCCTTTCCCCCGTGCCCCCAGGGCGGCTCAGGGGGGCGCAGGCCCCGTTACCCCCCGCAGCCCCTGCGGCTCCGCGGGGCAGGTCCAGGCTCCCCTCGTGCCGCTCCCCGCACTCACCATGGCCGCGGCAGCCCCGGGGCGGCTCTAGGCAGGAAGCCACGCTCCGCTCATCTCAGGGACAGCGGCGGCCCGGCGGGGCCTCCCCGCCCATGCACCGGCGAGCCCCCGCCGGCCGCGTACCACGGACACTGGAGAGCCGTTGGCGCCCAGCCCTCGGGCCTCCCCCGGCGGCAGGACGGGGAGCCCCGGGGCGCTGGGCAGGGCCGCGGGCGGAGCCGGTGTCGGTGCCGGTGTCGGTGCCGGGGCTATGCCAGGCGCATCCCGGGCCCGCCCCGCCCTCCTACCGGAAGCGCTCCCCGGACCGCGCAACCAATCACAGCTCAGGAGAGGGAGCTGCGCCTGCGCAAACCGGTCGCGCCGCGCCGCCGCCGCCATGTTGGAAAAGGGCGCGGCCGCTCTGGGTACGCGGAGGGAGGGGCATGCCCGGAGCGCGCCCGGCCACGCGCCCCCGGGCCTGCGCATGCGCAAGAGGTGCTTCCTGCGCGGCAGGAACGGGGAGGGGCCTGAGCTGGGCACGCGCGTGTGGGCGGGGTCAGGGGCGGTGGACACGCCCCCCCAGGGACGGGGCCTGACCGGGTCTGGGAATGGGAATGGGAATTGGAGCCAAACCTGGGCCTGAGCCTTGGGCTGGAGCTGGACTCAGACCTGGCCCTGGGGCTCAATCTGGACCTCACCCCCAGCCTGAATCCCCAGGGATTCCGGTGCTGGCTCCCAGCTCCTTCTGATGCTCCAGGAGAGCTCCAAGGACACCCGCTATATTTGCTGGCTTCATGCCCATGTCTCTAATTAAGTAATTAAGTGAACTGGGGTGGGGAGAACCCCCAACCCTGCCAGCCCTGCTCAGCAAGGACAGCCAAGCTGCATAGCCCAGAATCCCATTCCTGTTCCCATCTCCCAGGTTTGCCTCAACCTGGAACTCTTTGTGGCCATGGGTTTTCCAATGCCTGATGTGGCTGGAGAAGAAGATGGTAATGGAGAGATCCAGATCATTGATCCAGTGGATTAATGTTAAATAAAGGGAAATCCAGTCCCTCCCTGCTGCCTGACAAAACCAAGGTGCTGGGACCAGCCATAGCTCCAAAACAATGACGTTAATACAGATCAAAATGTTCCTTATGGTTCCCAAACTCTCAGTGGCACCTGCAGTGACAAGAGGTGGCTGAAACCAGCAGCTTAACCAGCTTTAGAGGGGACAGACAACACCCCTGTGGGGACATTGCAAAGGCTGGCACTTACTTTAGAGGATTAAACACTGGGAGGAGGGATAATAAACCCCCGTGGGGCTGTGACTGCCCCAGGGCTCAGCAAGAGCTTAGGGCTGAGCAGTCCTGGGGCCTCTCCATGGCAGCTTTTCTGTCATGGAGGTTTTATTTCCACACTCTCAGCACAGCACTGACCCCACGGGCCCCAGCCGGCTCATCCCCCCAGGGAAACGCTGCCCTGGGCCAGGCAGGGTGATGGAACTCTGCGGGAAGGAGCTGTACAGGTGAGGAAGTGCTGCCTGGACACGTGGGAGGGAAGGGCTCTGAGCTGCCATGTGCTGATGGATGACTGTGTGCAGAGCCCTGGCTCCAAAACCTACCCCTGACACCTCCCCAACCCCACCAACGTCTCCAAAACCTCTCCATCACCTCCAAACCTCTTCAAAACCCCTTCAACGCCTCTCTGTCACCTCCAAATCCCCTCCATCACCCCCCAAAAATCTTCATCATGCCCATAACCTCTCCCTCACCTCCAAAACCTCTCCAACATCTCCAGCACCTCTTCAAAACCTCTCCAATACCCTTAAAATCTCTCAAACTTCTCTAAAACCCTTTCAACACCTTCAGAATCCCTTAAGCATCTTCAAAACATCTCCAGTCTCCTCCAAACCTCTCCAACATCTCCAGAACATCTCCAAAATTTCCAAAATCCCTCTAACACCTCCAGAACCTCTTCAACACCTCCAAAACACTCCAGTGCTTCCAAAATCTCTCAACACCTCTGAAATCAATTCAACATGTCCAACCATCCTTCAATATCTCCAAAGTCACTCCATCTCCAGAACCTCTTCAAAACCTCTGCAATTTTGTCAACAACTCCAAAATCCTCCAATGCCTCCAAAATATCTCCAGCCTCTGCAAAATCTCCCCAAAATTTCTTCAACACCTCCAAAATTTGGCCAACACTTTCATACCTCTTCCAACCTCTCCAAAATCTCTCCATCACCTACAAAACTTCTCCAACACCTCAAAAACTTTTGCAAAATTTCCACCATCTCCAAACCCCTCTATTGCCTCTAGAACTCTTCCAACATCTCCCAAACTCATCCAACACCTCCAAAATATCTACAACAGCTCCAAAACCTCTCCAACACCTTCAAAATCTCCACAATATCTTCAAAACCCTTTCAATACCTTCAAACCCTTCTGGCTCCTCCAACCCCCCTTCAGAATATCTCCAGCACCTCTAAAATATCTCCAGCCTCTCTGAAAATCTCTCCAGTGCCCCCAGAGCCTCTCCAAAATGTCTCCAATGCCTCCAAAACCTTTCTGATGCTTCCAATACACCTTCAACTAAAGTAAAGTATTTTCAGCTGAGAGAAAGGACTTCACCAACAAGCTTATGAAGTTCATAGTGAAGACCTTTTATTGCCCAAAGCACACAGTTTATATGGGGTTAGGACTGCAGCTCATTGGCCAAAAGAGTTACACACCACCACGCCAGACACTTCAGTTGGTTGGGACCTGTCTCTCACAAGTCCCATGTTTATATTATTTCATCCTGGCTATTTTCGTGCACCTGCAGAGTCCTGTGAACTCCCACTGTGTGAATTCTTGGGGAGTAACCTCCTCCCTCTCAGCCAGCAGCAGCTGAGCTCTTTGCTGCCTCTGGCTGACAGCTGAGTCTCACAGGGTTTTCTATAGATCTGAATTGCTCACTTTTGATTTTACTGTAACAACATTCAACCTCTCAAACTCTCTCCAGCATCTCCAGAACTTCCCTAAACCTTCCAAAACCTTTTCATTTCAACACTCCCCAAACCCCTTCAATATCCCCAAAATTCCTCTGACTCCTCCAAAATCCCTTCAAAACCTCTGAAATCTCTCCAGCACCACTAAACCCCGCCCTGCATCTCCAAAAATCTCTCCAACATCTCCAGAACCTCTGCAAAACCTCTCCAATGCCTCCCAACGCCCTAGGACTCCTCCATAACTCCTCCAACCCTTCCAAAATCCCTTCAAAACTCATAAAACCTCTCCAGCACCTCTAAACTCCCTCCAACCTCTCAAAAAATCTCTCCAATGTCTCCAGAGCCTCTCCAAACTTCTTCAATGCTTCCCAAACTCCTCAGACTCCTCCAAAGCTCTCCCAGTACCTTCAGATCCTCTCAGAGCCTTCCAAAATCTCTCTGACATCTCCAAAGCCCCTCCAACACCTTCAAACTTCTCTCAGTTCTCTAAAACTTCTCTGACATTTCCCAAATCCCTCTAACACTTTCAAAGCACCTCCAAAATCTCAAAACCCCCTCTGACTCTGCCAAATCCTCTCCAACACCTCTCCAATGCCTGGCTGAGCCAAGCTCCATGCTGTGCCTGCATTGTGCTGAAATGAGGCTGGAGCGCCTGGATCCGCCACCTCAGCAGGGCTCACAGTAGGATCTGCAGCTCGACTGGCATGTTACCATGGGGACCATTAAAAGGATAATCTTATTATCACCATTTGTCATTCCGACAGGGCTGTGTGTGGACGCTTGCTCTGAGGTGCTGGGGAAGCCAGGGACACAGAACTGCTGAGCCAGGCCATAAGGGGCACCTGCTGTTTCCACCTGTGTGTGTTTGGGGATGGAATTCTTGGGGACTCCAAAACAGGAGCTGATCCAGCTCCCTGGGCTGGGGTGGGAGAGATCTGCAGGCACAAAACTGGCTGATGGTACCAAAGAAGGAAGAGAACCTTCTTTCGAACTTCTAGATCCCCACAGGGAGATTTCTCCTCTATTCCTGTTTTCCTTGCAAAGCCCAAGGAGATGCAACACTCTTAACACAGGATGGGGGGCTGAGAGGGAGCACTGAGCTTTGTGAGAACTTTGTCCTTGCTTTATGTTCCAAGGCAAAAGGGATCATAAAGCATGGAATGGTTTGGGTTGGAAGGGAACTCAAACCCATCTTGTTCCACCCCTGCCCCGGGTTGCTCCTAGCTCCGTCCAGCCTGGCCTTGGACACTTCCAGGGATGGAGCAGCCACAGCTTCTCTGGGTAACCTGTGCCAGGGCCTGCCCACTCGGACGAATTTCTTCCCAATATCCCATCTAATCCACAATCCACAAAAAGGGCTGCAAGGCTGACCCTGGCAACTCCAGGCCTGTCAGCCTGACCTTGGTGCCTGGCAGGGTTATGGAGCAGATCATCCTGAGTGCAATCACACAGCACCTTCAGGGTGGACAAGGGATTAGACCCAGCCAGCAGGGGTTTAGGAGGGGCAGGTCCTGTCTGACCAACCTGATCTCTTTTTACGATCAGGTGACTCACCTGGTGGATGAGGGGAAGGTTGTGGGTGTGTCTGTCTGGACTTCAGCAAGGCCTTTGACACTGTCTCCCATAATATACTCCTGGAAAAGCTGGTAGCCCATGGTTTGGACAGGTGTACCCTCTGCTGGGTCAGGAGCTGGCTGGAGGGTCGGGCCCAGAGAGTGCTGGTGAACGGAGCTGCATCCAGCTGGTCACCAGTGGTGTCCCCAGGGGTCTGTGTTGGGTCCAGTCCTGTTTAACATCTTTATTGATGATTTAGATGAGGGGATTGAGTCCATCATCAGCAAATGAGGGAGGGAGTGTCGACCTGCTGGAATGCAGGAGGGCTCTGCAGAGGGATCTGGAGAGACTTGAGGGATGGGCTGATTCCAATGGGATGAAGTTCAATAAGGCCAAGTGCAGGTCCTGCCCTTTGGCCACAACCAACCCCCTGCAGCGCTACAGGCTGGGCACAGAGTGGCTGGAGAGCAGCCAGACAGAGGGACCTGGGGGGACTGAGGGACAGGAAGCTCAACAGGAGCCAACAGTGTGCCCAGGTGGTCAAGAAGGCCAATGGGATCCAGGCCTGGATCAAAACTAGCGTGGCCAGCAGGCCCAGGGCAGTGACCCTTCCCCTGGACTCTGCCTTGGGGAGGCCACACCTTGAGTGTTGTGTTCAGTTCTGGGCCCCTCAGTTCAGAAAGGATATTGAGGTGCTGGAGCGAGTCCAGAGAAGAGCAACGAGGCTGGAGAAGGGACTGGAGCACAAGTGCTGTGGGGAGAGGCTGAGGGAGCTGGGGGTGTTCAGCCTGGAGAAGAGGAGGCTCAGAGGTGACCTCAGCACTGTCTGGAACTGCCTGAAGGGAAGTTCTGGCCAGGTGGGGGTTGGTCTCTCCTCCCAGGCACTCAGCAATAGGACAAGGGGGCACGATGGGCTCAAGCTCTGCCAGGGGAAATTTAAGTTGGATATCAGAAAAAAATTCTTTGCAGAGAGAGTGCTCAGGCATTGGAATGGGCTGCCCAGAGAGGGGGTGGATTCACCATCCCTGGAGATTTTTAAATGCAGATTGGCCGTGGCACTGAGTGCCATGATCTGGTAAAGGGACTGGAGTTGGACCAAGGGTTGGACTTGATGATCTTGGAGGTCTTTTCCAACCCAATCAATTCTATGATTCTGTGATTCTATGATTAATCCTGCCCTCTGGCAGTGGGAAGCCATTCCCCCTTGTCCTGTCACTCCAGGCCATTATAAAAACTCTGTCCCCATCTTTTTGCAGGTGCTCTTTAGGTTTTACAGACACAACACAGTGCCCTTCGTGTCCTTGTGCCTCACACGGGTAACAACAGGTCTCACACTGGAGCATAAGGAGAAGCCATCCTCCTGTTTTTATTTATGTAACTTTATGTTTTAAAAACACAGAAGAAAGGGAAATATCATGGAGCTGAACAGCTGTGTTGGGAGGTCAGGGGAACAGGATCTGTGAAAATAATTTGTTACTGTTTGGTTTATCCCTCAATTTTTATTACAACCAGGCACTGAAATGCACTGGAAGGTGATTTGAAGCCTTCTTGTCCAAGCCTCCTGCACAGCTCCAGCCTTGATTGAAGCCCCTTCAATCTCACATTCAAATATTCATCAGATTTAATTGGATTATTCCTGTTTTGCAGCATTTGAGTTTTGCCTTCTGGGTAATTCTGAGCCTCATGCCAACTCAGCAGCTGGCTGTGCTTCACATCCCACCTCTCTGTTCTCATCTCCTTTACTGTTCCTACCACCAACTGAGATGTAACTCATTCCAAATGCCATGGATAAGTGAGCATTTTCCTGCCCTGCTACCTCATGTCAAGTAATTTGATGAAAAGGGTTAAGCTGTGTTTTATAAGTCCAATAAAGAGGCTTGGAAAAGTTTTGTCCACAAACCCCACCTGTTCTCCATGTCTCCCAAGTTCCTTGGCAAGGAGTTTGCTTGTTCAGCAAGATGTAAAAACCCAGCAGGTAAAACTCCTGAGTACAAATTCCTGCAGAAAGTACAAATGTGGGCAATTTATTATTTAAACCCAGCACAGCTTGTGCTCTGAGGAAGGGGTGCTCCCAAAATGCCTCTCCCCAGGATGGGTGTCCGTCCTCCTCTGCCTGCCATCACTTGGTGTGGGGCACAGGAACCCAGTCTGGTGTCCCAGGGATGGAGGGAGGTCAGCTGGGGCTGTTATCCCACACCAGCCCACATCCCTGTGCTGGGCACACTGGTTAGGTCCATCCAGGGTGGCCGTGTTGGGAAATGGACCTTTGTGGCCACCACAGCTCCTGGCCAGGTCTTCCTGCCTCCTGCTCTGCTCCCCATCTTGGACTATGTGCATGATGGGGTTTTGGCACACTGATTATATCCCTGGGAATGGCTTCTCAATTCCCATGAAGGGCCAGGATACCGAGGAGGTCCCCAGAGAAGGAGATGTGGGGGAGCACAGGCAAGAACAAGCTTCAGACAGGATTTGTGAGTCAGATGTTTTGTGTGTATCTAAAAGGGAGCCCTGGAAATTCATTCCAGTGTCCAAATGACCCCTTCCAAGAGCTCCAGAGGTGGAGCAGCAGATGGGAAAGAGCAGCTACAGTAGCCTGGTCCCTCCAATGACAGATGACTCCTCTCTTGTACAGGCAGGGAGGAAAGACTCATTTGGGCTGTGGCTTCTATTAAATCTACACAAAGGTCAGAGTCTGTTCTTTCTAGACCTCGAAATCCCACCCAGGCAACACAATAGGATGTCCTGACCTCTCCTTCCACACCTCTTCCTGTTCTCAGCCTCCCACAATTTTGTGGGGAGACCAGCAGAGGTGCAGGTGGTGGTCGAGGAGGACAATGAAGCTTGGGCTCCCATGGGCAAGGTCCCACCCTGAGTGGTCTGTCACCAACCAGGAGCTCTTATGGGGATTCACCAGGAGCCACATGGATTCATGAGCAGCCTCTTGGTCTGGAGCTTCAGTGGGCACTAGTGCATTTTTGTTGAGTGAGGGGCAGCAGGGTCCCACCAGCCAGGGAAGGTCTTCCATTCTTCCAGGAAGCGTGGTGTGGAGTGGAATGCAAATCCAGAAGCCATCAGGAGCTCCCAGGCACTGGTCACACATGCCCATTCCCTTTTTCTCCATGTTTCTGCTCCGCTTCACTCAGCCCATTAGCTGAGGCATTAAATTTTAACATTTTTTGTTACTCCTTGCAGCGTGTTTCTAGTGAGTGGGTGTCTGGGTGAGTGCCAGCGCCCTGGTGCCACACCCAGGGGCCTGGGGGACCATGGGTGTCTGGCGGTGGTGGGGGTACCCACCTGCATCCCACAGGCAGGAGAGGGGCTCCCTCAGAGCCTGTGGAATGCAGATGCTTTTCCCAGCTCTCATGGACCAGCATGGAAATAGGATCACTGCAAACACCCTGCACAGACCTGATGGGGGCTGGGAGAGCTGGGGATGTTCATCTGGAGAAGAGAAGGCTCTGGGGAGACCTTAGAGCCCCTTCCCTGGAACTGTTCCAGGCCAGGCTGGACAGGGCTTTGAGCAACCTGGTCTAGTGGAAGGTGTCCCTGCCCACAGCAGGAATGAGATGGTCTTTAAAGCCCCTTCCAACCCAAACCATTCCAATGATTCTGTGATTCTGTGAGATGAAATTGGGATAAATTACCCTCCAAGCTTGTTCCACCTGTCTCCTGGGGGGACAGGACCCAGAGCAGCACAGCTGGAGCTTTCTGGCCATGAGGAATTAAAAAGCCATCGATTTTTGCCATTAGTGGGGGTGTGGCCAGAGCAGACTCACCACAGGCAGAGCCGCACAGTGAATAATTCAGGGTGAGAGATGACAAAGCCCATGGCCAGGCTGGGGAAACCTCTCCATGTCTTCCTGCTTTCACTTCCCAAGGACATGGCCTTTACTTCTGTCCCAGAGACAAATGTGGATGTGGGCTGGGATGAGTGACCAGACTTGGGTCTCAGGGACATGGGGGACGTGTGCTGGTCCCTGAGCTGGTCCCAATAGTTGGAGAATGGCGAGTGCACAAGGCCTCGTGGGCTCGGGGGCACCTGACCAATGTGCTGGCTTAGTTTATCCCACTGGAGCAGCTGGACATTGCTGGCATGGCTACCCTGGCTTGCACCAGTGGTCCCTTTTGGGGCAGGAGCACCCATCATGGGGCAAGATGTCACTCATGGGGCATGGACACACATTGTGGGGAGGGACACCCTGCACTAGGCACCATGGTGCTCCTACTGTGTGCCCGGCAGTGGGAACAAGTCTTACAGAATAGCTCCATGTTGGCTCCAGGATGGCTCCCAGGCCACTTACTCCACCGTTGGCAGGGCACAGGCAGCTAGGTTAAGAGATTTCTCCTCTGGTTGTGCCATGGACCCCGTGTCAAAGCCTGGGAAGTCGGGAAGGCACTGGGAACAGTCACTTGGTGACTCCCAGTGCACGGGGCCGGTGGGCTGAGTTTGCCAGTCTCGACGGCAGCGCTGGCGAGACCCGAGGCAGCCCCCGGTGACGGGAGAGAGCGGCTGGAGCCCGGGCAGGCGGCAGGTGAGGAGTTAACTTCCAGCCTCGCCGCGGGAGTCTGGAGCTATTAATACCCACACGCCGGTTTAGCTGTCAGAGAGAGCGGCTGCTCTGCCGGTGCGTCGAGCCTCGCGGAGCCGCCGCTCCACGGCGACACAACTTTCCTCCTCCATCAGCGTGTTGGGCTCCCGATCCGGCCGCCTGCCTGCCGGACCCTGCCAGACCCTTCCAGACCCCGCTGGATCCTGCCAGACCCTGCGGCCCCCACCTGCTGCAAGGGACACTTTTCCCTCACAGCGGTACTAGCACCATCCGCCGGCCGCTGTCACGGGGCTGCTGCTTCCCGCGACCTCTGCAAAACTGCAGAGCTCGGCCGGCGCCTCATCCCACGCTAGCGGACCCCTCGCCCGCGTGATGCTATTCCAGGTCCCTGCTCGCACTCCCTGAGAACTGGTACTGCCGCCGGCCGGGCTGCACGATGGGTGCCGGGGTGGCACTGGGCATCGTCAGCTCCGGAGCGAGAGCGACGTGGGACATGGCACAGCCCGGCACTGCCTCCGTGCCCGGCGAGCGGCCGGTCCCGGCGCTCAGCCCGGCCGTGTGACGAGTTCCCCAACACCATGGCCCCGGGAGGGCCGGCGTGAGCCTCGGGCACTGCCGGCGCCGGCGAGGAAGATGCCAACACCCCTCCGGCGCTGCGTGCCCTGCGGTCCCACTCGCCTGGGCACGGCAGCCACTGGAGTCAAGAGATGGATTCCTTCTGCTTCGTCTGCTTCCAGAAAGAGGAGCTGCAGCCCCTGCACCTGCACAGGTAAGTGCCACTGATCCCGGGACATCACTGGCGGGGACACAGCGCTGGTGGGGCCGTGCCATGATCCCACGGTGGTGCATGGCATGAGAGCAGGGCAGCAAGCTGGACTCAGGAACAGAGCCTGGCATAGGCCATTCCAAAGTTTCTTTGGACATCGTCTTCTGGACAGAGGAGTCCGGAGCCTCGTACTGTGCCATGCACTGCTGGAGAGGCTGTGTGCACAGCATGTGTGTGCATCTGGCTGTGCTTCCCTGGAAGCAGCTCTCCAGGGAACCCAGTGGGCATCCTATGCCATGCCATGCTGCTGTGCCCTTGGCAGCAGAGCTGTGGGCAGCAGTGTGCACGCTCCCAGCATTCCAGAGCCATTCCACTCACTGCTGCCCACCTGAGCAGGGTCTCTGGCCAGCCTCTGCTCTTCCCTGGCTGGGGCCAGGGGGCCAGTGCAGTTTGAGGGGTCCCCAGCGAGAGCCACGAGGCTTCCCAAGGCCTGTCCCTCTCAGCACCAGCTCTGGCGCTCACCTCCCCCTTCCCCAAAATCTCCTCTCCCGTTGGCGCTGCTGAGCAGTAGCCAAGGAGAATGTGCCGGTGCCAGAATTAGCCAGGCAGCCAGTAGGGATGCAAGGTGTGAACGCTGGCACATGTTGTGCCCAACTGCTCCTCCATGGCACTGAGCCACTGTCGGTTCCTATCCCACGCTTCCATTCCCAGAGCAGAGCTCCCACTTGTGCCACCCAGGAGCTCCCCAGGCACTGGCTGCCCATGGCAAGGTCTAGAGGGGCTCAGGTCCATCGGCTGGGCTGTGGGTATGGAAAAATCCAGACAGTCTGTCCTGCCCTCCGGTGTGCAGGAAGCTGTAGGATTTGGTTTTGGTGTAAATCTTGGGGTTTTGGAGCCTTGTTTCCCATGAGTCACTGCCCAGGTCGGGGGACAGGGAGACCAGGGATCAAAAGGGGCTTTGGGTGTGGGTGCTGCTTGGCTGAGGGATGCACAGAATTCCCAGGGCTCCCATCCCATAGTTCAGCCTGGGGCTGGAGCCAACCGGCAGAATCCAGACTGTGCTGGGTCACAGGTGTCATGAGTTTCGTGGCATTCTCAGCCAAGGAGGGAGCACCCAGGGTGGCAGTATAGTGGCCCAGAGTCCCCATGGTGGCCACAGGGACCATCCCTTCCTCCACCAGGGGACGGTGAAGGATGGACATTCTTGGCTTGTGCCCAGAGGCTTCTATTTATTCTGTCCTGCTCCAAGGAGGGCTGCGCTGTGGGTGGTCCCCATCTCTGAACACCCCCTAGTTGTCACCAGCCTGTTCCTGAGCCTGACTGCATCCCATGGGCACAAGGCTGTCATTGCATGTCACCTTCAGCACAACCCCACCGCAGTAGCGTTCCTCGGGTGATCAGGGCATGATACCAGAGGGTGCTCCCTCGTCCTGCCACCTGTGCCAGGGACAGTGCGTGGCCCCCACGCGTGGGTGCTGTGGCAGCGTCTATCTCCCCATCTCTGTCTCCCCGTGCCTGTGCCCCCGTGCCCGTCCCTCCTGTGCCCGTCCCTCCCGTGCCCGTGCCCCGGAGCCCGTCCCCCCGTGCCCGTCCTTTCCGTGCCCATCCCCTCGTGCCCGTCCCTTCCGTGCCCGTCCCTTCCGTGCCCGTCCCCCCGTGCTCGTCCCTTCCGTGCTCGTCCCTTCCGTGCCCGTCCCCCCGTGCCCGTCCCTTCCGTGCCCGTCCCTTCCGTGCCCGTCCCCCCGTACTCGTCCCTTCCGTGCCCGTCCCTTCCGTGCTCGTCCCTTCCGTGCCCGTCCCCCCGTGCCCGTCCCTTCCGTGCCCATCCCTCCGTGCCCGTCCCTCCCATGCCCGTCCCCCCGTGCCCGTCCCCGCAGCCTCTAGATGGTGCCAGGAGAACGGGCTGCGAGCGGAGGCGGCCGGCGCCGTGCAGCGCTGGATGGTGCTGGGTACCGGGCTACGGGCGTGCCGAGGTGTCGGGGTGCCACACCCGTGTCTCTCCCCGTGCTCCCAGTTCAGTCCCTCCCTCTCCCCCAGAAAACCCGTTCTGCCTCTTTTCCCAAGAAACCCATTCAAAAGAACCCCCTTCTGTTTCCTTCCAGCCCGGTTGCTGCACAGCCATCATTGGGCTCCAGAGGCAACACCATTCCCAAGCTCACTGCAAGTGCGGCCGGTGCTGCAGATCCTGACCCAGCCTGTGTTGGGGGACCAGCCCGCAGGGTGCTGTGCCCCTTGCCTGTTGTTGGGGTCCATCTCATGCCCCTCGAGGGCACGGACGGGCCCTGGGGGGCTGGGAAGGGGAGGCATCACCCCAAGGGCCGCTGGCAGGGGCTTGACCTGTGCCCACAGCTCCTGAGCAGTGTCCTCTCTCTGACCTTGAGAGCAGCCATGGGAAGCTCATCCCGGCGGCCACCACATGGGATGGCAACACAGGCGTGGGAGAACCACCGAGCTGGGGGGCACTGAGCTCAGCGCTCCGGGAACCAGCTCGCACCACTCCCCTTTCCCCTGGAATTGCCCGTGGATCGGCGCTGTCCCCAGGGACGGAGTGGGCACACAGTACCCCCGACATGAAAGTTTCACCTCAGGCTGGCGGGGTGGGAAGGTGTTCGACCCCCAGCCGGGATACTCCGGAGCCCCCAGACCCGATGGGGGTCCCCTTCACCAGGGCGGTGGCTCCCGGCGTGCTCCGCTCCCGCGTCACCCTCCCGCCTTTCCTCCCTCTGCTCCTTCCCAGCATCCTCGCAGCATCCCCGGGAGGTTTTAGCTCGTGTCACCGGTGTGTCACAGGCTGCGGGTGACCGTGGGGGGTTCAGCCCCTTGAATCCCACCCTGACCAAGTAATGCCGAAGGGGCAACTGACCTTCACTGGGCTCACTGGAAAAATTTTGGCCTTTCCAGGTCATTTCCTGCTGCCCACCCTGTCCAAGCACATCCCATGGCACAAGCTGGATATTCCCTTTCTGAGGAGAAATCCCAGGCACACTCATGGTCCCTTGGGGAGCTGGGGGATCTTCACACAGTTCGGCGTTGTATGAGGTGATAAACATGTTTGATCTGGTTCCTTTCATCTTGTTAATCATAATTAGTTATTACTATTCTGGGAGTGCTTTGAAGACCACAAGCCTGGTACTACTGGTGTTACTGTTACTCAGTGTGTGTGTGACCCACATGCTGGTGAGGAGCCGGGCTGCAACCTGGCAGCCACCAAGAGACCTGACAAGCCCCATGGACCCCCACAGAGTCCCGTGGAGCCACATGGAGTCCTTCTGAGCCCCACAGAGGCCTGTCAGGCTCTGCTGAGCCCCATGGAGCCCCAGAGATCCCCACAAAACCCCAGAGAGTGCTAATGAGCCCGTGGAGCCCCATGGAGTCCTACAGAGCCCTGCTGAGCCCTACAAAGCCCCACAAAGACATGGTGAACCTTATGGAGCCCCACAGAACTCCACAAAGCTTCATGGAGTCCCATAGAGCTCCACAGAGCCCTGCTGAGCCCCACCAAACCCTGTGGAGGCATCCCAAGCCCCACAGAGCCCCATGGAGTCCCATGGAGCTCTGCCAGACCCAGATCAGCCTCTGTGTACCTGGAGCATGCCACATCCCCATCCTCTGGCACTGGGGTGGTGACACCAGGAGCTGATCCATGTGTGGGACCTGTGGCACCATCCCTGCAGCCCCCCGTGGTCCCCGGGCTGCCTCCCTGGGCACTGGCACCTCCTGCATGACCTAGAAACAGCCCAGAGCTATAAATAGGGCAGGAGTTGAAGGAGAGCTCAGAGGAGCAGCTTGGAACGCTGTGAGCAGGAGGTTGCGGGAACTGGGATGGCATGTCAAGGACAGGCAGGGGACACAGGGTGACATGGGACTTGGGAAGGGTTGAGGCTGGACCCACTCCATCCCCAGCAGCCCATGGAGTGGAGCTTGTGAGGAAAGCAGCTGTGGTTTTCACCAACCTGTGTTCTGCTGCTCTGATGGCACAGGGAGCACCCCAGCTCTGACCCCATCTCTCAGAACTTTTCCTTTTCCCAGCACCTTCACCACTACAATGCTCTCTTGTCCCATGCCACACCTTTCCCACCCCCACATCAGCTGATCTGAGCACCATCAGCCCACAACCAGCCCACTGTGGTTTGCTGGGCCACTGGACTATGGCATTTCTCCTGTCATGCCACATGGATGCCCACATCCCAGTGGGGATCATCCACACTTGGAACATTTGAGCAATGGGTGCCAGAGCTATCAGGAACCAGTGAGAGGAGGGGGATTGAGGGGACTGGCACTATGAGCCACAGCTGCTTTTCCCAGGGCCCAGACCTGGGTCGGCAATGTCCCATGCAGCTGCCAGGCACGAAGAGGGTGACAGTGGCACAGTCAATCCTGACACAAATTAAAGCAGAGTGTTGGTGTGTGATTCACCCTCTTGCTTTAAAGTCATTCATGAAAAGACTAATTGCTCTGCATCCTCAACAGGAGCAGTTCCAAGCTGGCAGTGAGTCAGTGCTGATGGCTCCCCAGCCCTATCCGGGACTTGGGGGACTCAGGGGACTCAGGGGGCAATGGGACAGCCCCAAACCCAGCAGAGACAGCACAGCTGGTGTGTGGAAACCACCCACTGCCCCCCCTCAGAGCACGAGGAAGCCCTACAGCTGTGGGTCAGCTCAAAACATGTTATCAGGGGAGTAAAAGGACCCAGTACCCAGCTGAGAGCCAAGCAACACATGATGTGTTAAATGTCCCTGCTCAGTGTCTATGTGGACAGAGGGAAATGTGGAAAGAGGAGATGTGCCTTGGGGTGCTCTAAGGAGGAGCACAGTGCCTACCCCTCGCCTTCCTCTGGGAGACCTGTCACTGTCCCCCAGCCTGGAGGCGACCGGGAGCTCCTGGTGCCCGGCTCTGGCACCGCATGCTGAGCATGTTGCCAAATTTAAGGCAGTTGAAGGGAAGTCTCTATGATGCCTTTGTCTTTGTCGGTGTTCCCTGGCTCAGCCCAAATGTTCCAACTGTCCATGGGAAGCCTTGAGTCCTGCATGTATGGAGGAGCAGCACTTGGGAGGGCTGCCTGAGCCATGGTGGGCCTCACCTGTGCTGTGCTGGAAGAGTTTGCCCAGGGAAGCTGTGGCTGCCCTATCTGTGGAAGTGCTCAAGGCCAGGTTGGATGGGTCTTGGAATATCCTGGGCTGGTGAAAGGTGTCCCTGCCCACGCCAGGGGCATGGAACGAGATGAATTTTAAGGTCTCTTTCCATCCAAACTATTCCATGACTCTCTGATTCATGGTGGGCATCACCTACACCACAGCTGACATCACCTGTGCCAAAGGAGAGGGATCAGAGCCTTGGAGGGCCCAGGGATTGCGGTACTCAGGGTACCAGTGGGCAGCGGGATGCAGTTCTGTGTCCGGGCATTCCCGCTGCATGGTGCTGGTGCTGGTGTTGGTGACTTCCAGATGCTCCAAGCTTGGACTATTGGGAAGGGGTTGGGAGGGGGTGTGAAGTCTCGTCCCTATTGTCTCCAGCCCCGTGTTTTGCTCCGTGTCGAGCCGCGGTACCGGAGCTGCTCCGCACCCGGAGGGGAGGGGGCGGCTCATCCCCGAGCCCCACTCCAGGGTTACTCCTGCTCCGAATCGTCACAGCTACATCTGGGGTGTGGACAAGCAGCGCGCCGCATCCCGCATCTCTTATCGCGCATCTCCCCCTCCCCGCGGGCCGGCGGCAGAGCCCCCCCGCTCCTCCCGCTCCGCGCTCCCTCCCCGGGGCGGCGCCGGTGCCGGGGCGGGCGGAGCGCAGCGCGGGGCGGGCGCTGCCGGGGGCTGCGGGGGGCTCGGCTCCGCTCCGCTCCTCCGGCGGCGGCGGCGGGGCCGCGGCATGAGGAGCCCAGCGGGGCGAGCGGCGGGCGGCGGCGGCGGGGACGGGGCGCGGCGGCGGCTCGTCCCTCGGGTAAGGCGGCGGTGCGGGGATCGGGGTGCGGGCATGGGGGATTGCGGGGATCGGGTGGGGAATTGGAGGTGCGGCAGTGGGGGTGCGGGGGACGCTGCCCGCCCGGTACCGAGGCCGCCCTTTGTTTGCCCGCACGGCGCGGGGAGGGGGCAAACACCTCATCCCAGTACAAGCGGGGCTCCGGGATGAATGGAGCGGGGGGAGGGCCCCGCGCGGTGCGGGCTCTGCCCCCGGGGTTCGGCTGACCCCCGCACCGGGTCCCTCCTGCGGCCGGTGGCACCTGCGCCCCGGGCGGCCACGGCACGGCGTGGGGGACGAGGGGAGGGACAAGGACGGCGGGGCGTGAGCGACACCGGAGCGAAGCTAGGGCCGGGGGCCGGGGGAGCTGGTCCCCGGGGGCTCCCGATGGATTTGGGGGATCTGGAAGGATGTGCTGAGGTGGAAGGCAGCTGCAAATGGGGGAGGGGGAGAACCAGGAAAGGCGGCCTTGGGGGCAGCTCAGGCCGTGTCCCCTCGTGTCCCCTTACTGTGTCCCCCAGTGTCCCCTCATCACCTCCCCATGTCGTCTCCCCTTGTTTTCCCTCATGTTCCCTCACCTCCCCTTGTGTTCCCTCATCAGCTTCCTGTCTTCCCTCTTCCCTCCTCTCATTGTGTCCCCTCATGTCCTCTTGTCATCTTCCCTCTGCCCCCTCATCATCTCCCCTCCTGTACCCTCATTGTCTCCTCACTGTGTCCTCTCTTGTCTCCTTGTCATGTCCCCATGTCATCTCCTCTCATCATCTCGCCGTGTGTCCCCTCGTGTCCCTTCATTGAGTCCCTCATGTCCCATTGTGTCCCCTCACCACCTCCCTTTTCCCCCGTCTCATGCCCCTCATGGCCCCCCCATGCGTGCTCACCGCGGGCAGGGCCCCGGCCTCCATCCCACAGCAGCGTCTCTCCGGCTGCGGCGGGGAAGTGGAAGCGTGACCCACTTTCCTCCAGGTCCGGCCTCACTGCCGCTGTGGCCGCGGGCGGGCGACGCCAGCCGGGAGCCCCACCACAGCTCAGGTGGGGACAGTGACAGAGGTGCTCTGGCCTCAGCATTCCTCTGTGCCGGACACGGCATCGGGGTGTCGCCCACGGGGAAGCGAAACACAGAGCCGTGTGCCCACATGCCAAGCCCCTGCCCTGCCTGGTGCTCAGAGTGGTCCTGAGCAGGGTGTGAGCGTGCCGTGCCCGGGATGCTTCGGGAGAAGACGTGGGACAATCCTCCTTCATGGGAGCACTCCCAGCGGTGGGAGCAGGGGCTGAGGCAGGAGCGATGCCCAGACTGCATGGGACACATAAAGGCTGTGCAGCCCCTTGAAGCGGTGCCAGCGCTGTTTTTTGCGGTGGGGTGATGTGCCCCCATTGCCCCAGGGAGTGAGTGGGGCTGAAGGCTGGCCAGCCCTGCCGTGGGGACCCGGGGAGTGGATGATGTGCAGGTGCCGCTCAGGGTGTTTTGTCTTTGCAGATCTCAACCGTGCCATGCTGCCGGCCCTGGCAGAAGAGTTTTGGGAGGGAAATAATGACAGGCTGATGAAACCAATGAAACAATGAAGTAATCATAAATCCCTGGTGTCAGTGGCAAAGGCAGGAGGAGCCGGAGGCTGGAGGAGCTGAGGTCCTAATGAAGCCATCCCGCTCGGCAGCAGAAATCCTGGGAGGCTGAAGCACCGAAAGGTGGCCAATGTTCTGCCACCAGGGCTGATAGACAGGGACAGCAGCACAGTGTGAAAATCCTGCTGGCAGTTCCAGCAGAGCAGTGCAGAGGGCATGGAGGACAGCAGCAGGAAGGGAGAATGGTGACTTTCCAGGAGCTGTCAGAGGAGAGTCCTTGTGCTGCTTTGTTTGCTCTTCCCAAATCTGCCTGCAAAACCTGAATCCTGGGACAGGAGGAGATGGATCCCATAGCAGGACACATTGTGGAGGGGTGTGAGAGGGTCTGGCGCTGCCCCATAGCTTGGACATCCCCACCAGGAGAGCAGTTCCTGCCAGCTGGGAGCCCGTTTGTGGCTGGTTGTTCATTGGCTTTGCCGAAGACGATCCTGGTACTGAGCAGGCTGTGCTGGTCTAGGCAAGGAGCTGGTATGAGAATTGTTGGACAACTTGGAATTCAGTGCCAATTCAATCCCGCACTGGGGAGTTCTGGTTGTTGTGGGTGCTTTGGTGGAGGTTTGGTCCTGGTTTCGGTGGTGTCAGTGGTGCTCAAGCATTTCCCTGCACTGTCTCTCCATGGAGCTAGCCAGAGAACATGGAGATGTGCCCCATCCATGGCATTCTTGGGGGTGGCTGCTCCTCCTGGACTGTGGGATGCTGGCAGAGAGGCTGTTCCAAAACTGCTACCACAGGCCAATGTCCCTGTGCCATGCGTGACCAACACAGATACACTCAGTGGTTTTGGATGGTCCCAGGTTGGCATATGGGTGAAGGAACCCTTTCCCTACACATGTTTTGCTGCTTTTGGCTGGATGGGAGGCAGTGGCTAGCCTGGGTGGAGGCTGCCCAGCTGTGGCAGGTGCCACTGTGGCTCCAAGGCCCCATGAGACGCCCGTCCTCCCTCTATGCCTGCGGAGACGTCCTCAATAAGAGAAGGTGCCTTTGTGAGCCCTCCCTGGGCTCGGCTGTGCCATGGTCCCCAGGAAGCGCAGCTAATATCTGATGTGCAGGTCCCAGTGGTACAGAGGAGAGGAGAGGATGTCCCCAGAACAAGGTCAGGCAGGAACAGAGGCAGCAGGGACTGGAAATGGAGCAGGGTGCTGGGAGGCAGTGGCTCTGCATGGGGTATGGTCAAAGCATTGCTGGGCCCCTCACTCTGGTGACAGACCAGCACCAGGGTAGTGTGAGAAGGGAGGTGCCAGGAGTGGGGATGGCCCTGGCAGGGCCAGCCCCCCTTGGACATGACTTTGCAGACTCAGTGGGTCGTTTGGGGAAAATAGGGAAGGTTTAGGATCTGGTTGGGGTGTGGAGGGAGGGAGCTCTGTCCTGATGGATGTCTTCGCCTCCAGCCTGCTGGGCTTGGGCGGGACTCAGTGTTACCTGCTAATAACTAAGGATTTGGGAATGGTGAAGGGGGAAATCAAAGCTCTGTCAAGTACCTGCCAAGTGCAGGGACAGAGCAATGTGGGCTTGTGACCATCCCACTGCTGCATGTTTCTCATTTCTCCATTTTTCAAAGAGAAATCAGGGTCTTGTTGGGGCTGTACCTCTGCCCCACGTAGGTTTTCCCTTTGTCTTCCCAATTCCTTACCCCAGAGCAGTCCATGGTGTGAGTCCCATTCCCTGGCCAGGCTTCCAACCCTGCACTGGGTTCAACTCAAACCCTTTTTCCTCAATAACTGGGTTGGTTTTCTGTTTGTCTCTGATGTGGCCAGAGGGATTTTTTTCCCCCTTTCCCTCTTAATTTCCAAGCAGCTGCTGCTCCAGCAGCCTACTCTGTGGGAGCCTGGGGCAGCTCTCTGGGGCAGCCTCTGCTCCTCTCACTGAGCTCCTAATGAGTTTGCAATGAGTTACCGGCAGAGCTGATGTGCCCAAGGCTGGGTGTGCAGTGGTGTGGGATGTGGAGAGAGATTCAGACCAGGGCAAAGTATCCCCTTCCAGGGAGTAGCATCAGAGTCCCATCAGGTACTGAGTGCCAGCCTCAGTACCTGATGGGATGCTGGGCTCTGGCTGTGGGATTATGTCCTCCCAGGATCTGCTCCGCGGTGTTGGGGATGGAGCCAGGAGATTTGGGAAGAGGAGCAGGAGCTGCCGACGGGAGACAAGTGGCTGCCTATAAATACCTGCCAGGGAGCAAGGAAGAAGTGGGTGGATTATCCTCCTCACTCAATGAGATAAATGGTTCTGAAGCTTAAACACAGAACAATTTTAGTCTGAATAGTAGGAGAAATGGTTCGGGATGTGGAGATGATGGCAGGAACTTCCTGTGGTGAGCAGAGGGTCCCAGTGCCATGTGGCAGCAGCTTTGCTCCCACTTTGCCATTCCTAGGATCCTGAGCCGTGGGGCCCTTTGCCAGGACTCGGGTGGTATTTGCATCCTTCCCTCCTGCTTGGGAAAGCTCCTTCATTAACACCGAAAACAAATGAGCTGGGAGAAGGCGAGTTTGGCTTCCTTTGGGCATGGTGCAGATTTCTCTCTTCCAGTGTTTGGGGGCAGGAGAGGAGCTCATGTGCCGAGAAAAGGTTCTGTTTTGCTTTGGTGTGACGTGATCTGGCACATTTATGGGGCTGGCCTGGGTGCAGAAGGCAGCCAAGAATGTGGGACCTTGTCTCCAACTGTGCCAGGGTGGTGGCATCTCTTACCACATCGGCACCATCATCTCCCTGTGTCCCACTGTTCCCCCATCCCAGCTGTTCCTGTGAGCATGCAGAGCTTGAAAGGAGCCCTCGCTCCCTCCAGCTGCCACCCCACTTCACTGCTCACATCAAACCCAGCATGTTTTCAAAAGCATTTCAATTTTTAATGAAAACTTCTGTGTTTATGCTTTCCTTGGCCTCAGCTCATTGGTATTTTGGTCACCACCACTATTTGGTTTCTCCCAGGGCCAGTGATGGCTCTGTGTTCCCGTTGGTCCTGGCAGAGCAGGGTGTGCTGTGTGGAGCACGGGCGGCACTGCGGCAGGATCCTGGCAACAGCCCCATCCCAGGAAGCACATCCCTGTGCTAGCTGTGCAGACCCATATCACAGCAGGGGGACTTGGCTTCGTGGGATCTCTGTTTCTCATGGATGTCCTTTGGTTGATGGTCAGAGACACCTGGAAACCCCAACAGGTTGAGCCAAGAGGAAAAGCAAACAGCCCTTGACTTGGAAAGCACTTCCATAATGGATCAGTCCTTCCCCTCCTCTCTGCCATCCAACCAGCAGGTTTTTCCTCAAAGCCCAGCCTTCCTGACTTGAATAATTGCATTTCAGCACCGTTAATTAAGAGACACTGATGAGCATGATTGTAAATCCAAGCGTAGATGGAATTCTTGCAGGATGCTGGAGGCTGTTTCCAGTCCTGCCTCCAGTGAGCTGCTGCGCTGATCCACCTCCACCTCCAGCACCCAGACACTGAGATGGTGCTCCTCTTCCAGGAGGCCAGTGAAACACTATGGAGATGAGCTGCTTTGGAGATCTTATGAGTCAAACTGTTACATTTTTGGAACATCATCATGTTGAAGTTCCTTTTCTATTTTTTCCCCAACTTCCCAGGGAAAAATTACAACTATAATAAGTGAAGAAGCTGAGCTTTGCTTTGGCATGAGAGGCAGCACAGTGCAGGGAAGAAAGGAGGAAGAAGTGTGAGATCAGGCTCGGACTTGTTGGGAAGGGGTTGGGTGTGATCTTGACCCTGTGGGGCTATGGATGCTTTGGGAGATGATGGAGGATGATGCAGCATCCTGAAGACACTGTAGTGGGCTCAGCACTTGTGGGGATGGCCAGAGTGAGGAAAAACAGTCACTGGTTTGAAGGGAGTGAAGAATGTCAGTGCAGTTGTCCACATACTGCTGGCTGGGCCATCCTCTGCTCCTCTTTGGTGAGATCCCACTTGGAGTACTGCACCCAGCTGTGGTGTCCTCAGCACAAGAAAGATGTGGATCTGTTGGAGCAAGTCCCAAGGAGGACACAAAGATGATTTTTAGTATGAAACTCCTCTGCTGTGGGGTAAAGCTGAGGGAGTTTGGATTGTAAAGCCTGGAGTAGAGAAGGCTCCAGGAAGACCTTAGAACCCCTTCCAGTGCCTAAAGGGGTTCCAAGAGAGCTGAAGAGCGACCCTTCAAGTCCTCTCCAAGGGGCTTTTCCCAAGGGCCCGGAATGGCAGGACAACGTGGAATGGCTTTCCACTGCCAGAGGGTAGGGTTAGATGGGGTACTGGGAAGAAACTCATCTCCATGAGGTTGCCCAGAGAAGCTGTGGTTGTCCCATCCCTGAAAGTGTCCAAGGTCAGGTTGGATGGGGCTTGGAGCAACCTGGAATAGTGAAAGGTCTCCTGCCCATGGCAGGGGATGGAACGAGATGAGCTTTGAAGTTCCTTCCAACTGAAACCAGTCTGGAATTGTATGATTCTCTGAACCAGAGTGTCCATCACCCTGACAGGAGAAGGCCAAGAGTCAGTGCTGATGGATATGGCAGAGGGATTTGTCACAGAGCCATCATATTCCACTTGGTGCCTGTGGCATGGCCCTGGTTCTGCTCTGGAGCATCACTGGCTTGCATAACGCTTGGCTCTGGAGGGGGCTGTGGTGGTGGAGGGGACAGGGCTGGCTGCCAGGGTCCCCAGTGGGACGCTGTGAATGCACGAGGGCTGAGGAAATGTGTGTGTGTGTTCATGTGTGTGTTCATGTCCCTGCCCTCCTGTCTCTGCCATGTCCTGAGGACTCCCTTTGCCTCCAGATGTCCTGCTGAATTGGAGGTCCAGGGACCACTGACATGCAGGGCTGCAGTCCCGCAGAGACTGGAGCATCCTCTCCAGAACCATTGAGTCGGTGGCCCCAGGGGACAGAGGGGTGGTACCCAGTGGGGGCTGCTCCAGCCCTGGGTATGGGATAGGACAGGACATGGTGGCTTTGCAGCACTCACTGAAACGGTGCCGTGCCTCTGCCTTGCAGTGCAACCATGAGTGCAGGTTCGATTGAGCAGGAGCCGTCGCGCAAGTTGGCCTGCTGCGGGGTGCCCCTCATCACCGAGGACATGCAGTCCCTGGCCATCCGCACCCTCTCAGGCACCGACATCAGCAAGCACTACGACCTGATCCGCGAGCTTGGCAAGGGCACCTATGGCAAGGTGGACCTGGTGTCCCACAAAAGCACAGGTGAGGGGAGCCGGGGGGTGTGCTGGCACCAGAGTGCCTGGCATGTTCCAACTGTGCCCCAGACTCACTCTCATCCCCTGCCTTCCACAGGTACCAAGATGGCCCTGAAGTTTGTCAATAAGAGCAAGACGAAGCTGAAGAACTTCCTGCGGGAGTTCAGCATCACCAACATGCTCTCCTCCAGCCCCTTCATCATCAAGGTCTTTGACGTGGTCTTTGAGACCGAGGACTGCTATGTCTTCGCTCAGGAGTATGCCCCCGGCGGGGACCTCTTCGACATCATTCCGCCACAGGTGCGAGTCCCCATCCCTCCCATGGGAGCCTTCTTGGAATGTGGGGGGCCACTATACCCACAACACTGAGAAAAGCTGCTGTGGTGTTTTGGTACCCATGTGGGAAGGGGCTGCAGGTGCAGGGACCTGGGAACCCTGTTTGGGCCCTCCCTGAACACAAGTACCTACAAGCAAGTCTGGGACCAGTCACCCATTCTCTGGGTAGCTGAGATCCATCATCCACCCCCAGGGTGACCTGAGATCCATCATGCATCCCTAGGGTGGTCTGGGCTTTGTAATGCATCCTTAAGGTGGCCTGGGACTTATCACCCATCCTTGGCTGGTCTGAGATCCATCATCCATCCCTAGGATGGCCTAAGGCCTGTTAGCTATCCCTGGGGTGGCCTAGGACCCATGTCCCTTTCCTTGGTGAAGTTGTGGCTGCCCCATCCCTGGAAGTATTCAAGTCTGGATTGGTCAGGGCTTGGAGCAACCTGGCCTCGTGGAAGGTGTCCCTGCCCATGGCAGGGGGTGGAACGAGATGGTCCTTAAGGTCCCTTCCAACCCACACCATCCTGGGTGTCTATGGGGAGCCTGAGAGCCACCACTTATCCCTTGGCTGGCCCAGGACCCATCACCCAGAGAGCATCCAGATTAAAGCATCCATGAACATGTTGGATGTGTAACAGATATGTGGGTCCCTGAGCCAGATGGGAACACCCCGGGGCTGACTCTTTGTCCTCACAGGTGGGACTCCCCGAGGAGCTGGTGAAGCGCTGTGTGCAGCAGCTGGGCCTGGCACTCGACTACATGCACAGCAAGAGCCTGGTGCACCGGGACATCAAACCAGAGAATGTCCTGCTCTTCGACCGCGACTGCCGCCGTGTCAAACTGGCCGACTTTGGCATGACCCGCAAGGTGGGCTGCCGTGTCAAGCGCATCAGCGGCACCATCCCCTACACTGCGCCCGAGGTGTGCCAGGCCGGCCGGGCCGAGGGCTTCGCTGTGGACACCAGCATCGATGTCTGGGCTTTTGGGGTGCTCATATTCTGCGTCCTCACCGGGAACTTCCCCTGGGAGGCAGCAGTGGCGTCCGACGCCTTCTTCGAGGAGTTTGTGCGGTGGCAGAAGGGGCGGCTTGGGGGACTGCCCTCGCAGTGGCGGCGCTTCACGGACAGTGCCCTGCGCATGTTCCAGCGCCTGCTGGCCCTTGACCCCGAGAAGCGCTGCCCCGTCAAGGAGGTTTTCTACTTCATCAAGTGTGACCTGATGGCTGAGGTGCGGTGCCGACCCTCCTACCGCTCCCGCAAACATGCCAGGGACAAGCTCCCGGCCGGGCCCCACTGCCACGAGGCCGCGGGCTCCTGCACCCCCACCCCGCTCAAGAGGACCGTCCTGACGGAAGGGAGCGGAGCGCGCGGACCCGAGCTCAGCACGGCCGCCCCGGGGACGGCGAGCAGGACAGACGGACGACAGGACAAAGGCAAAGGGCAGATGGTCCTGGCCACAGCAATAGAGATCTGCGTCTGATGGTGCCACAGTGGCGTGTGGCAGCCACACGACCTGTCCCGTCCCCCCGCCCCGGGGACAGGGATGGGGGGAGCTGCTCCTGATGGTAGCACGAGCCGGGACCAGGCTCCAAGTCTCCCAAAGCAAAAAAAGAAAAAGAAACACAAACGCAGAGGAAAAGGACAGAACCGGTTGCACTCCATAGCACGGAGGATGCCAATGCCACCCCTCCGCCTGGGTGGGGCCGGCAGTGGGTGCCTGGCCAAGGGCATCGCTCACTGCCGGGGAGTACAGGGCTGCCCACGGTCCTGCCACGGCCGTGCTGCCCCTCCAAGGCTCCCCTCAGGGTGGCATAGGGAGGGGTCTCCCAGTACAGGGAAGAAGAGTTGGGAGGATAGTGGGTGGGAGGTCTGGGGCGGGCAGTGCCCACTGGCTCTCTCCCATGCTGTGCTTGACCCCCAGCTGGGAAGCGGGAGGGCCGATGATCCTGCACTGTGGAGGCCTTTTGGGAGGTTTGGTTGGATTATGATTTGTCCCCTTCCACCAGTCCCTTTCCCACTGGTGGGAACCAGGAAGGGATGGGGAGGTGGGCACTGGGCTGGTGATGGGGAGCCAGGGGGTTTTGGGCAAACTGGGACCCCTGGCAGCCCTGGCTGCCTCCTTGCTTTGGGAGGTGCTGGCAGCCATCGATGTAGCAAGTGTCCCTATCTGTGTGTCATTGTATGTCCCACTACTGTCACTGACAGCCCCTGTTCCCCCTGCCCTGTCCCATACAGCCCCCGACCCTGCCAGAGGGGTGGGTCCCCCCAGCTTGGAGCTGTGCTCTGGGCTGTGGCTGCTGGCCGCGGTGCCATCCAGCAGGTTGAATGCTCAGGGCTGGGCTGGCTTTGCCGTGGTGATATCTCTGTGTCCCTTCTGCAGACTCTGCACCCAGGGAACCAGAAGAGGTGTCGGCTTTGCAGCCCCAGGCTAGCCCGCACACCCCGGGAGCAGGGGAGGGGTCTCCAAGTAGCGTCCCGAGGTGCTGCCCCATCACCCCTCCTTGCTGTCGTCCCTTCCCCAAACCGTGTCACCCTCCCCTGGGTCTGGCGGGGAGGAGGCAGCGCGGTAGAATCCCCGGCGCTGGCTGCAGTGAGGCAGGGGCTGGTGGCAGGAGCCGCTGGTTGTCCCTTCATGACAAGGTCATGTGTGGGACACAACTCCCCTCGTGGGTTTGGGCACCCAGCGGAGCAGGGAGCCCACTGGGGAGGCTGGAGGGCACCCCAGGGCGGCGGCACTCCAGTGTGGTTCGGGCTTCCCTCCCATGGGGTGGGCGCCGTGCGCCCCACGTGCCTCGGCGCCGCAATCCCGCACAAGGGCTATCACGCTAATCCAGCAGCAGCCGCAGTTTACAGAGCAGGCGGGCGAGCCCCCGCCCCGGGCGGCCTTAGACGTAGCATTGCCCCCAAGTAGAGTCGCTCTAGGCACGGGTTTTTCTCCTTCTTGCCTTAGGTCCCTCTATGTCCTCGATCTTTCGTGCAATAATGTAGGTAAGGGATCCCGGCCATCCCGGAGGGCTCGGTGGCACCTCCCGCGGGTCTGTCCCAGGGGGGTGCCAGGTGTGATTTCTGTCCCCGTCGAGGTCGCTGTGTCGGTAGGTTGTCAGGTTTTTATTTCCAGTTCCCTCAGCTGTCAGGTTTTGGACTTTCTTCCCGTAGGAGAGGCTGTAGTGTCACAGACGTTACCTCAGTTTGTCACTGTTGAAAAGGATTAAACCCCACAACTGAAACCATAAACAATGACAAAATACATAGTTATAAAAAAAAAGGAAAAATTCTCAGTGGTGGTGAAGACTTTTTTTTATTAAATAAAGCAAAAGTGACGCTGCTTGTGTGTGTGTAGGGGGCACAGCCTCTGCCCTGCTGCGGCCTAGGGGCTCGCTGTCCCCCATTTTCACAATGTCCCCTCCATGCCCGGCCACCGTGGCCACCCCTGAATGGGTGAGAAGGGGCATGGGGAGCAGCACTGAGGGGCAGGGTGGCAGCACTCAAGGGTGGGGGCCACCCAACTGCCCTCAGTACAAGCCCCCTCTGAACAGCCAGGGCTGCCTGATGCCAAATGTATTCCAGCCACGTCCGCAGGCTAATTTCAATTTCCTGGTAATTATGCAAATGAATGTGGATTTAATTAAGGGCAGATTTCATTAAAGTCTTCTTGGAGAAATGAGGACAGGGTAGGGGAGAGCGAGGAAGAGGAGGTAGCAGGGAAGGGGAGATGAAGGCAAAGCCTGCCCTGGAAGATAAACAGTCACAGGGGATGCTGAGGGGATGGATGGGATCCCTTGGGACTGGTGATCCCACTGCTCCACTGCTCCCTGCCATGGGACCCCCCATAGTGGGGAGCACAGGGTCCCCAACCCAGAGTGGGGTCTGTCTGGGGCACAGCTGCTGGCAGTGCCTGGGATACACCCCGGGAAGATGCAGTTCATCCACCACTTCAGCAGTGATGGTTCTTGTCTCCTTCCCTCCCAGCAGGGCAGGGAAAGCACTGCTTCAACACGTGATTTATATTTTTCTCTTCCCCAGCTAAAAATACAGATTTAACCATGCCAAGAGGTCTAGGAAATCAATGTCATTGTCACCAGGCACTGGCTGGCAGGACCCTCCCCTCCTTGATCCAGACAAAAAAGGGAATGCTGATATTTGACATCCTCAAGCTGAACCTCGTGTGAGTCCAGCAGAGCTGTCTTTAATCTAAACTGAAATGGCTAATTTTATCCCAGCAAGGTCAGGATGCTGAGCCCAGGAGCATTGGGAGGGCGGGAGCTGCTTGTCTTAAAATGAAACCCTCAGACCCAAAAAATGTGGCTAAACTTTGCCAAGCCACCACCTGCTCAGCAAAGCCATCACCTGCCCAACAAAGCCACCATCATCCCTGCATTCCCTTTGAGTTTGCTCCCAGGTTTGGCCACAAAGGCAGCAGCCAGACATCCTGCAGTCCACAACCAATGACCTTGGGCAGTGCCTGAGAGAAGGATGAGCAGCACAATCGCTGCTCCCTGTAAGGAAAATAACTCCTTGATTTGTACAGATCTTGGAGGATTGAAGAGAAGAGGTGCAGGGTGGTAGGTGTGGAATGGCATGGGTGTGGGTGCAGCATCCTGTAAAACCAGATCCTTCCAGAGCTGCAAAGGTCTAGCTGTGACACTCAGCTGCTCCAGAGCCTCCCTCTGATGTCATCCACCCTTTGATTCCAGAGCTGGATCGTGCCTGGTTTTGCTCAGAGATACCAAGTTAGGTACTGCAGCAACAGCTAAAACACTGGGGAGGGTTGAGAGTAAAAATAACTGGGAATGATCCATTTGTTGGGATCACAATGGTCCATGCCCAAGCTGGCACTGCAGAAAGTCCCACCCCAACCCCAAGCAAGTCCTTTAAAAGGTAATATTTTGCCACTAAGATAGTGCCTCCGCTCCCCGCTGACTCAGGAGGGCTGTGGGATGAGGAGTGAATTCCCACGCATCCCGAACTGAGGGGAGTGCAGGATGTGGGCTGCTGGGGGCTTTCCCAGCCTGGCATGGGGGCATGGAGGGCCGTGAGCCTGGTATGGTGAGGATGCAGTAAATGTGCTTCTCAGGGCTAATCTGCTTCCAAGAATTTCCAAAAATAGCAGCAGCACCAAGATGGAATGGGCGTTGGGAGGAAATGTGATTCATGTGCCACCTGGCACCCCAGCAGAACCAGGCAAGTGCCAGGACGAGCAGGAATGCTGTAGGGATGGGAGCTGTGGGAGGATGCATGAGGGCATCCTGATACCCTTTCTGGTGGCAACAGACTGCCCATGGAGGAGATGCAGCTCAGGCTCCTTCATGTCTTTCCTTCCCTCAGGGCCCCTTTGCTGTCTGCAGTTCCAGCTGCCGTGGATGGTGGACAGATGTCAGTCAAAGACTGGCAGCTGCCAAGGGCCCCAATGGAGACGAGCTGCTGGAGCCAGACAGCAAAGGCTGTCCTCAAGTGGGGAAAAATCCAGCCTGTGCCATGTGAGATGGCTCAACAGGCCACAGCTGGTGGAAGAAGGGAGAGGTGACCTTGTGTGAGAATCCAGCCACCTCTGGGAAGGGGGAGAGCAGAGCTGGCTGCACCTCCAGCTTCATTCCAGCACAGCCAGCTCCCTGCCTGGTGGGAAGACCTCTGACAGCATCTCACAGGGAGCAGCTCTCGACCAAACTCTGCCGGGTGTTAAGTGCCTTTGCTCCAGCCTCAGCCAGCTGGGAGGATTTCAGCACAGGGCAGAGGAAAGAAGGAGGCTGCTGGAATCTTCAGATTGGCTGTGTGCTCCCTGATACAGGTTTGGACACATTTTTTCATCCAAAGCTGTTTGTCCCCTGTGGAAACTGAGTGTTTTCATCAGGGTCTTTTACCTGAAAGACAGGTGTGTGTGTCAGCTTTGGAAGGAAGGGGTTAATCGCAATTTTGGGGTACGAGGAGGAGCCAGGGCTCAAGGGAGGGGATGGGGAGCACCCCCATCCCTGCACACTCCCCCAGCACCCAAAGGAGTAGGTTATGGGCTCCCACATTGCCATGACAACTGCAGCATCCCAGCTTGGTAGGGATGGGAGATCTCCTCCATCCCACCACTGCCTCACCTGGGCATGGCTCTGGATGCCACACCCCCTTGTCTTGCCTCCTCAGGGTGCCTGAGGGAGCACCCCAAGCCCACAGAGGAGGACAAGATGCTGACTACACTCCTAATCCAGCCCTTCCTTCACACTCTTCCAAAAGCCACAGAACTGCCAGGGCAGGGGCAGGAAAAGCTTCTGCTTTTCAGGTGAGGATCTGCCCATTCCAAACCCCTTTACTTCCTCCATCTTTGTGGGATCCTGGCAAGCAGAATATCCCTCTGCCAGTCCCGACACCTCCAGGCTGCCACCAAACTCCTCACGTCCTCCCAAGGGGTGGCAGGGTGGGCAGTGGGCTCCTGGATTGTGGATCCCACTCCCCCAGTCACCCCAGGGCATCTCTGGGATGGTGGTAGCCCACATTCATCAGAGTATCCTCACAGGTGGCTCTCGCTCTCCGCAGCCTCCCAACCCCTCCACTCTCAGCCTGATGAGATTTCAAGCTAAATCCTCTCTGACATCGGTGGCACCAGGCTGGAGAGAAGTTAAGCTCCTCATCTCAGAGGCTGCTACACCTCCAGGAAAGTCGTGTTTGAAAAGCATTAATGCAAGATTAATCGAGGCTTTAATAAACAGTGAATCAAGTGCTAATAGAGCCCAACTTGTAAGCCACATGTAACACCTCAGAGGCTTAACGGCATCCAGAACATGGCTGGAACATGCTTCAAGGGGGTGCTAATTGCCCTGTATCCCTGAAGACTCCATGTGGGCAAGAAATTTTAGGAGAAAAGGCTGCAGATGAGCCAGGTGTGCTGCCTCACTCCTTCAACCACTTTGAGTGGGGGGTTTACAAGTGTTTCCCCCATCCCAGCCCTGTCAGCAAGGCAGGCAGAGGAATTTGGGTCACCTGAGTGCCCCTGGGGCTGAGCAGGGCGCCAATCAGGTGCCACAACAAAGCAAGGCCAGTTTACAAGGGATGGCCAGATCCCACCTGGAGTGTAGCTACCCCCAGTCACAGAGCAGGGACTGGAGGGGTAACTGGGGACTATTTGAAGCAAACAAGCCCTGCAGCTGGCCTGGGTCCCTCTCTTAGGGCTGTACCTCCTTTGCCTTGTTCTCCTTGGCTGAAGCTTCACCACTTCATCCCTCTGCCTTGCACCTCCCCATCCTCTCTGCTCCAAGCATCCCATAATCCCAAGCAGTGATTTAGGTCCCTCACCTTCTCTTCTGCAGACTGAGGAAGGTCCAGCCTCTCCTGGCCTCACTCCATCTTGTGGCATACCTGCCATAACCCAAAGGACTGGCCCTTCCCAAGCCTGGTTTCAGGAGCATGGCCAGGAGCCTTTCCCAAGGATTAAGGTCTAGTTCCAAAGTCTCGCTTTACACCATGAGCATGACTGGGTCTGCAGAGCTCCTCGGTCTCATTTGCCCCATGAGGCTGGCCAGGACAACTCATACTTGCCAGGACTGAGTGTCTGGCTGATCCCCAGGGTGCTCAGACAACTGGCTTGGCTTCAGGTCCAAGGGGACTCCAATATTTGGAGGCTGCCAGATGTGCTGGTTGGGAGACTGGGGTCTGGGCATTGACTACAGGCTGTGGCTGTGTGAGAAGCTCAGCAGCAGGTGGATGGATGAAGTGCTGTGGTTTAGTAGTCAGGACCATAGTTCAGCATGGTCACATCCATGAGTTTGGGTATCTGCCTTTGGGGTAGAGGAGCAGCTTCACAGGACCCTAGGGAGCTTTGGCTGCCATCAGCTCCAATAGGTTGAAGCAGACCAAGGTTGTCTGTCAGTAGCTGAACACCATCTTGGCTGGCTCCCAGGCTTCCCAAGGAAGGCTGGATCTTGTGGAAAGACAGCCGGGGCTCAGAGACCAGGAGCAGCACAACAGTCATATTGGTCTTGGAGCAAACTCTTTGCAGGTTGAGGCCTCGGGCTCTGAGTCGACTGGAGACAGCGGCTCTTGGAAGCTGCTACTCCCCGGCTTTCAGGTAGACATTCACTAGCCAGTCTGCTGTTAGAGGGAATCAACCACCAATAGCTCTGGAAAGGAGAAACCCCAAACCCAGTCACCACTCAGTGCATGCAATTCCAGCTGTTGTGCATTAAGAGCTCCAGAGCCCCTGTCAATGCCAGAAGCTGTTGAGCATGAGCCAAAGGCATTCCCCAGGACCCAAGAAGTGGTTTCTAGCTGAGGGATAATGTTCAGATGAGGCAGAGGGATAGGGACAGCCATTCCACCCTGCCCTGCTCCCTCCTTCTGTTTCTAAGTCACTCAGCACCAGGCAGGTCAGCCAGGACATCACAGCAGCCAGATCAGAGAATCCCAGAATGTTTCAGGTTGGAAGCAACCACTGAAGTTCATCTGGTCCAATCTCCCTGCTCAAGCAGGGTGCCTCTGAACACGTTACTCAGGATTGTGTCCAGATGGCTTTTGAGTGTCTCCAGGGAAGAAGAGTCCACACGCTCTCTAGGCAGCTTGTGCCAGTGCTTGGTCACCCATACAGGAAAGTTTTCTCATGTTTGTGGCCACGGTGGTACTTAGTCAAAGGTTGGACTCAGTGATCTTGGAGGTCTTTTCCAGCACTAATGATTCTATGTTCAGGTGGAACTTTCTGGGCATCAGTTTCTGCCCGTTGCCTCTTGCCCTGTTGCTGGGCACCCCCAAGCAGAGCCCAGCCCAGCCTCTGACACCTCCCAGCAGATACTGAAGGACACAGATGAGTTTCCTTCTCATCCTGCTCCTTTCTCATTCTGCCCAGCTTCCCCAGCCTTTCTTCATAAGGAGATGCTTCAGTCACCTTTGTCTTTTGACAGAAACAGGTCAATTAGAGCTACCTGAAGGTCCCAATCAGCTGCAGCAACTTAATGATCTTGCTAGAGACAAGGTTTCATCTTCAAAATGATCTTTGAAAGGTCACAAAGATCTGAGGAGGTTCATGATAGCCAGAAAATGGCCAACCTCACCCAGGTCTGCAAGTAGGCTTCAGGGGTCAGATGCATCCACTCACCAAGCACAGCCAAGCACAAGGACAGGGCAGGGACAGTGGCCAAGCAAAGCCCTGCCTCAGGTTTCTATGTCCCCACAGCTGCCTGTGAGTGGCCATGGCAGGAGCAGGGAAATGTGGAATTGTTCAGGGACAGCAGGGCAGCAGGGGGTTGGTCAGGAGTCCCCAGAGCCCAGACCAATTCCAGTCTGTGGGGTGTCATAAAGCTAATGGGAGAGGCAGAGCCCAGCTGGTCCTGCAGGAGCAGGGGTGGGGTGGTTGTGGACTTGGGGTAGGGATGAACAGGTGGATGGATGGATGGATGGATGGATGGATGGATGGATGGATGGATGGATGGACGGACAGGTGGGTAGGTGGGCAGACAAATGGATGGATGGGTTTGTGGGTGGACAGATGGATGGATGAATGGAGACAGACCCTATAGCCCCTCAGCTGAGCTCCCCAGGAGTGTTTGCAGGAGCAGCAGCCTCCAGTTTGATTCCATATTATGTGAAACTGTCCCAGCAGAATTTCTGCCTTGCTTTAATGGAGCAAACCAGCCATGCTTTGGGATGGGCAATGCTGTTGCTGCTGGGGCGTGACTGCTCCAGGGTCAGGTGAGCACAGACGAGGCACTGCCAGTGCCAGCCCCCTGCATGACCCAGTTAGAGCACAGGGCTGGTGCTCCTGCCCGAGCCATCCGCTGTGCCCTGTTTAATTACCCACGTCTGAGTCATCCCGGCCCTGCTTTATCAGCGCTTCCAGCCACAGACAAACTGCCCTTTGTGCTCTTCCAGGTCCTGTCAGTGGGGAATTGCCAAGTACCAATTAATCATCGGCTCCTGCTGTGACAGGCCTGGGAGATGGTGCCCTGGGAAGATGGAGATCAAGGAATGGAGAAAGGCCACTGCCTTCCCAATGGGACAGAACTGGGACTAGAGCCCAGGTCTCGATCCCACTCCAGGAAGGTAATGGCAAGGAAAATATGTCCCCTGACAGGGAACAGCCACCACCCCTGCCATGCTATGGAATGGTTTGGGTTGGAACCAACCTCAAAGCTCATCTCATTCCATCCCCTACCATGGGCAGGGACACTTTCCACTACCCCAGGTTGCTCCAAGCCCTGTCCAACCTGGCCTTGGACACTTCCAGGGATGGGACAGCCACAGCTTCTCTGGGCAACCTGTGCCAGGACCTCACCATCCTCAGAGGGATGAATTTCTTCCCATCTAACCCTGCCCCTCTGGCAGTGGAAAGCTATTCCCCCTTGTCCTGTTACTTCAGGCCCTTGTCCAAAGTCCCTCTCCAGCTTTCTTGGATTCCATTTAGGCACTAGAAGGGGCTCTAAGGTCTCCCTGGAGATCCAACAGTGGTGGCACTTGCCCAAGACAGGTGCTCATGGCTCTGCCAGCAAGAGCAAAGCAAATATTTGTGAGCATGGGAAGTGTGCAGATCAGGATTATCCAGTTTGATGGGTATGTATGATCCAGGGACAGTGCCAGCAGGTCCATCAACTCCTCCTGCTTCCTGAGCCAAACATGGACCTCTGGAGAGGAAAACCAGTGCCCAATTTCCATGCCGTGACTATGCTGGGAGGGTTGTAAATCCTGTTTGCTGTGCAGTGATTTCTCTGGTGGATCCAAGCAGTGATGTGGGTCATTCCTGGTGCCCTGCAGGGCTCATGTGCACAGGGCTGGAGCAGGAACTATTTTTGGGATGCAAGCATTTGGTCAGATTGTAAAAGTGCTGAGCGGCTGCTGCGTCTGCACTGGTGGCTGAGGAGGGTCAGCAGAGATGTCATCTGGCTCTTCCGGCAGTGTCTGGATGCTGACCCTGAGCCAGGGCTGCCTGAAGAAGGGCACAGTCAGTCCGTGCTCACCAGGAATGAGCTGCTCTTGCAGCTCCCTGGCACAGTGGAGTGGGAGGGTGGCTTGGCTGCCAGTTCAGCCCCTCCACCTGCCCTGCTGTTATGGTCCCCTCTGCTCACCTGGCTGGGTATGCGTGTCCCAGTGTGGCTGGGGGCAGCCAGGTAGGGAATTTTAGGCATGATTTGTGATTAGTTAACTGTGTCCTTGGCACAAAGCAGGACACAGCGAGCTGGAAAGCTACACGAGTATGGCTCTTCCTGTGCCCTACATGGGGAAACACATCCACCACCTCCCCATCCCTCGGGACACCAATTCTTCCTGAGGCAGAGCTCCCCTCAGAGCTACCACACCCTCCCTGCTTGGGAATAAATACAACGTGCCTTCTCCTGGCAGTGCCAGGGCCCATCAGTGAGCTCTGCATAGCACAGGGAGCTGCTCTGCACCTCAACACTTGCCTGTTAAAGGAAGGGCATGAGGCCAGAGCATGCTGGGATATCAGCACCAGGCACCATGCTCCCATTTTTCTCATGGCAGGACCCTAAGGAGTTAACACCAAATGTCACCTCCTGTATTTTATCTTTTCTCCACTGAGGCAGCTCTGACACCGGCAGCAGAACAATGTGAAATTCTGATTAGCTCTAGTTTTCCAGCAAGAGGGGAGGCACGAGAGGGTGGGGAATTAATACTATTCTGCATAATTTTTAATCTAAATTCCATTTCTTTTCTTTTCTTTCTCCAGGAAGCAAACAATCTAGGGGGTTTTGTACTCAATTTCTTGCTTTCATAATCTAAATGAATTGTTTGCAAGTAGGAGCCAGCTGCAAAGCTGGCAATCTTGGAGCAAATCTGCCTTTCTCCTAGTTCTAGCAATCATTAATTTGCTTCTCAGCTCTGATTAGCCAATCCTGGCTGCCTTGTGGCAGCTTCCAGGGAAAACCAGCATGTGAGCTGCAGCTCCCTTTGACAAAGCTGGAGCTGATGGCCGGGTGGCAGGATTGATTTCTGGTGGGACCGTGGTGCTCCTGGTTGTCAGTTCTCTGTGGAGGAGTGGGGTATTCTCTAGGAAAAAAGGCTGGCAGGATTATTTATGGAATCCTGGCATTTTGGAAATACCACAGGATGATGCTTTCCCCTGCTCTGTGCAGGGCATGTTCGTTTGTTACACTCAGACTAATTAGCTGAGCTTTCAATTAGGAATTGAAGACAGAGCAGCAGCTTTTTGCTTGTTGATATCTTGTTGCTGCTCCATTTTTGGGGTGTTGCTGGTGTGCCTGGGGGATGTGGCAGAGCTGTCACCTCCAGTTGGTAGATGGGAAAATGAGGTAAAGTTGGTGGTGTTTGGAGGCTCACAGAGATCAAGCCTAGCAGTGAGATGTCTGGAAGGGGAAGGGGATATTGGATGTGTTCTGTGCTAGGCCCTGGTTTGCCATATGGTGAATTAATCCTCCCCTGTGAGGGTGGGTAGGCCCTGGCACAGGTTACCCAGAGAAGCTGTGGCTGCCCCATCCCGGGAAGCGTCCAAGGCCAGGTTGGATGAGGCTTGGAGCAACTTGGGCTAGTGGAAGGTGTCTCTGCCCATGGCAGGGGGTAGAATGGGTTGGGCTTTGAGGTCCCTTCCAACCCAAACCATTTCATAATTCTATTATTCTATGAATTAATTTCTGAATTAAGAGTCATGGTCTCAACTCCTGCTGCAAAGCTGGGAGCGCTCCTGCCAAGCCTGGATGGGCTGGGGGTATCCTATTTGGATGTCACCACTCCAGGGTGATTGCTGACAGTCCCCAGAGCACCACCTCCTGCTGTCCAGCTCCCCATGACCCCACTCTTACAGGTCTGAGGTCCCAGGTGGGTGGGACACAGCTCTGGTGACCCCCGTGCCCCCACACTGGGCTGCTTCTGGCCCCGTGTGCCTTTCCTTGTGTGCAGCTCCACAGCCTCATCCCAGTCGCTCTCTACCTGTGTTTTATTCCACACACTTCTTTTTCAGATCAAATTCCCCGAGTGCTGGGGGTGGATCTTTTTAATTTTCATTTGTTTCAAAGTCATACATGGCTTTACAAGCATGACAGAAATGCGCCTGGAGTGCAGGAAATGGCCTACTTAGCTGCAGGAGCAGAGCAGCTTCTCTGACAGGCTGACTCCAAGGACCTTGCCTTCTCCAGGGACTGGAGCAGCTGCCTGCTTCTCTCATCAGCTCATTTCTGGAGCTTTTCAGATGTTTGGTTCCATCACAAAGCCTAAAGAGCCCATGCAGGCAGAACAGTGCTGGGGAGCAGAGGTTTGGAGGGTACTTCCACATTCAAGGCAGGTGGGAAGGGGCTTGGAGCAACCTGGTCTAGCAGAATGTGTCCCTGCCCATGGCTGGGGTTGGCTTTAAGGTCCCTTCCAACCCAAACCAGTCTCTGATTCAATGATTCTGACACTGAAATGCTGTGTGGTCTCTGTCCATGTCTCCCCTGGCTGTGCCAATCTCTTTTGCCTGCTTCAGGGTGGTCTGGAGGAGAGAGGTGGAGTGAGGACTGTTACCCACAGATGGAGTGAAGTTTGCAGGGCCAGATCTCCAACTTTTGGACTTACTGGGCATTTTCAGATTCATCTGAAAGGAGACAGATCTCCGAGTTGTTGCCCTCTCACAGTTTGTGTGAGCTGGGAAGGAGGAGGACTCACCCCAGGCTCTTATGGAGGGAAAGGCTGTGCACAGAAGGGGTTCACCTCCCTGTAGCATCCAGAGGTGGGGTGGCCAGGCAGCTGCACGTGGCTCTGCCTTCACACCACTGGGACAATGCACAGAGACTGTTAGTGCTGTCTCTGCCATGTCTGGAACCAGATGCATACAGAGAATCACAGAATCTCCTGAGTTGGAAGGGACCCACGGGGATCATCCACTCCACCTCCCGTCCCTGCCCAGACACCCCAGCAATCCCGCCCTGTCCCTGAGGGTGTTGTCCAAACACTGCTTGAGCTCTGTCAGCCTTGGGGCCCTGCCCACTGCCCTGGGGAGCCTGGTCAGTGCCCACCACCCTCTGGGGGAAGAACCTTTTCCTGATATTGAGCCTAACTCTGCCCTGACACAGCTTCAACTGTTCTGTTGGGTTCTGTCCCTGGTTGCAGAGCTTGGAGCTGCCCCTCCACTGCCCCTCATGAGGAAGCTGCACTCCTCAATGAGTGCACCAGCTGAACAGACCAAGTGATCTAAGCTGCCTCTCAGACCCTTCCCTCAAGACCCTTCATCATCCTCACATCCCTATTTTGAACACTCCAATAATTTTAGATCCTTCTGATATTTTGGCACCCAGAACTGCACTGAGGACTCAAGGTGAGGCTGTGCCAGCACAGACTGGAGCCTATGTCTAAGTCTCTGCCTTAGTAAGGCAGGTAGGAACATGAGGCTTCCTGGGATGAGAAAAGCCTTCCACAAAGGAGCTGAATCTTCCCAGTGATTCCCAGGACCAGCTGGAGAGCTCCTAGAAAGGACTCAGCCAAGGAGGAATCATGCTAGGATCAGCAGGCGCTGTAGCAGGAGGAAGACAAGGCAGGGCTGTGTGCCCATGGAACGCCAGGGAGCTGGATCTGAGCACACATAGTCGCAACACGGCTGCTAGAGCAGAGGCAGGTGAACATTAAGCTGTCCAGCTGTTAACCCTATTGAACAGCTCTACCTGGTGTACTGAACCCTCCAGGGATCCAACCGTCGCTCAGACTATTTCCATTTTATTTGCTGTGGTTTTGTCTTTGGTTCAGAGAACACAGTAACAGCAGCAAATGGAGTCTCTCCATGAAGTCTTTGAGGTCTGGGGAAGATGATGTTCCCAAGTATCTGAGACACAGACAGCAGTAAACACACTGTATTTCCTTTACTTCCTGAGCTTTTCCCAGCCAGAGGAATGCTCCAAACCTTGCTCCATGGACACAAGCAGACTGTCTCTGAATGCATTCTGTTAGAAACCACGGTTACAGTTCAGAAATATTTGTTTTGGGGCGCTGATTGTTCCTCCCACCTCTCTCATCTTACCAATGCTCATGCTACAGTTCAGACTTTGTGTTTTAATGCCAAACAAATATTGGTGTTCTTAGAGCTGGAAGTCCTCATGTGTTCATCTCCACAGTGGCATCCGAGGCTGCCTGGGGGCCTTGACCATCTTGGCTAGCAATCCTAGCATTCAGTCTGCTGGATGTTTTCTGATTTCAGTGAGTCAAAAAGGCTGCAGAGCAGCTCCTGGGCCTGGGGAGAAAAGAAGGAAAGGGTTGGAGCAGAGCTGTGAGTTGTGCACGGCAAAGAAACTTCTTTTCAAATGCAGGTTTCTTATGCAGAGGCTGTTTTCTGGGCTGGATTAATCCCAGCACAGAGGTGGCTGGGAAACCTCTGCTAGTTGTGACAACCGTTTGGCCATTCTCAGGAGTCAAGTTTTCAAAGAACTGAAGAATAGCAACAACACAGAAAGTGCTTAGTGGGAAATCTACTCACTCCCCCAGCTGCTCTGCCTCTGTTTCACAAACCTTGCTCTGGAGCAGCTCTGGCATGGCAGCTTCTGAGCTGGAGGGCCCAGGATACAGCCAAGGGCCCCAGGACAATCCTGCAATCCTGGCTGTGATAATGGGGCACCACGTCATCATAAAGCACTAGAGATGCTGTGCTCATGCTCACCCCACACAGTCCTCAGGGGCCTCCTGCCAGCTCTGGTACTCCTCACAGGTTTTTAATCTGTTTTATAGATTCCAGCCCTTCTCCTGCTGCTGAGGGGTGAAGGATCAAACCAAGAGTGGATGGGATGTGTTTTTCCTATGTTGCCCTGTTCTGGTCCCAGGTTTCAGGTATCTGCAGGGAGGGAGATGCTGGAGCAGACTCAGAGTTCCAGGCAGAGCTGAGGGATTAGAGCTGCCTTCCAGTGGAGGCTTGACTACATCCGTGGGCTCTTTGTGAGGGATGACTATGCAGAGACCATGTCATCCCCCTGCTCTGACGTGCTGATTGTGGCAGGTCAGAGAGGCCCTGCACCATCAGTGAGGGACAGCCACCTCAGCTCACCCCAGCCACACTCACAGCTCCAGGGGAGCAGATATGTTCAGGCCCTGACATCCCAGTCCTGAGGCTGAGCACAGCCTGACTATTCTCTTATTGCTCGAGACATTCCAGTTTGGACATGGGCATCTGAAACCCATGGAAGTTCAACAGCACCTAAAGGTGGCCATGGCTCTGTCACACTTCCAGACGTGAGCTGGTCTGTGTGTGCCCAGGATAAGCCTGCATGGCATCTGCAGGGTCACTGAGTGAAGGTAAGGAACTTCCAAGGTGTGGATTTGTCTGTTTCTAAGGCAGATGCTTCACACAGGGCAGGTGAAGGTGCTCCAAGAATGCAATGCTTGCTTCCCTCAGTGGCTGCAGAAGGAGGCAGACAACTAGCCCAGGCCCAGATGTCAGCACTGAAACAGTGTACATCTGGAAAGCTTATTTTCCCTCCTATTGCCTAATACCAAATCACACAGGGAGCAAGGATGATATTCCTTTTCAATTCCCTGGCTCAACTCCACCAGTAAAGACTGCAGCTCTGCTCAGACCACGAGGATTTGAAATCCATGTTCATTTAACCCTCCTGAACTTTGCCTGATATCATGATATTGCTCATTAGCTTTGCCCTGGAAAGCCTGGCTGGCATTTCATAAACTCATTAGGAAGAGATCAGAAGCTCAAACATCATTCCTAGGGCCGTCCTTTGAGGTACAGGTTCCCCAGTGTCCATGCTCCTCAGATCTCACTCTGATTCCTAAGCCTACCTCGGATTTGGGAGCAAAAGGCCTGTTGTAAAACAAACATGACCTGCTCCTCTGCTGTTTGTACCCCCAACAAGACATGCTGCACCTGCTGCTGTCCCAGGACTGCACTCCTGGTCTAAACTCTGAGCTGCTGAGAGCAGCCCCTGCTTCCACCAGCCCCAGAGGGATTAGATTCTGCATTCTAGACTGCCAGAAACAGGGAGAAGGGCTGACTATATTTGCTTTTTTCTCTGCTCTAGCATAGAAAGCACTGTAAGCCTTTTCCTGATAGGCTGATTCCCTGGCGCCGGGAAGCAGAAGGGATTTTGTTAGGAAGAGATATGTAATGCCCTTTCAAAGCAAATCAGAAGCCAGCCTGGACTTGCTGCCCTGTCACATTCCTTGGCAACAGCCTGGCACCCTGGCAGCAGGCAGCACTGGGCTGTGACAGCCCTGCAGAGCTGTGCAGGCAGAGCTCCCAGGCACTGCAGCAGGAGCAGTCCCAGCTATGCTGTGGAGAATCCCTCTGTACCTTGGGGAAAGAGGCTGAAAACAGCAGCTGAACGACTTTGGGGAAGTTGGGGTAGTCTTGCCTGTGTTGAAACGAGGAATGTAGACTTCAGAGAGGGCTCTGTGTCTTTTAAGGCTCAGTCCTTAGAGCGCTAGTGCTGAAGACAGCAGCTCTGATGTGTTGTATGACATTACAGGCACAGTCTTGCTCTCCTGCTGGTTTTTTTTGAGGCAGTAAAAGGAATCCAGTGGAGAGGCTTGGCCACTTCCTACCATTTCTCACTCCAATTCTTTTACCACAGAATCGCAGAATGGCTTGAATTGAAAGCCCACCTTTTTCCACCCCTGCCACGGGCAGGCACACCTTCCACCAGGAGTTTACATCTCCTAGTCCTGACTCTTCATGTGCTGCCTCCTTTATCCAAACATCTCATTTGTTTTGTACTAACCTTGAGGATTTGGAATGTACTTCTGCAGTTTATTCCCATTACCTGCCCACATGTCTGAAAACCAGGGTTTCCTTTCTTGGGATGAACTACTGAGAAAATATTCAGCCAACCCATCCCTGGAATGGCTTCATTTCTCCTCTTCCATTTGGATGAATCAGCCTTTTGCTCCTATTTGTGGCAAGGAGTTGACTCTGGAATCAGGGTGCTGGGAGCCTGAGAACCAGGGTTTGAAGGTTCACCTTGGGTAGAGTTTGGAGAAGCCACCTCAACTTCACAAGAACCTTCTGGGCACCACCAGCAGCCACTAAACTGTCATAAAGGCAGGTATGAGAACTGTCTGGGTGTTCCCTGTTTCTATCCACCACCAAGCACTTCAAGGTATTTGGGTCCCCTGCTCTGGGGCTGTGCTGGGGCAGGTCTGGAAATGGCAGAGCAGGTGTGGAGCTGCTTGGGCAGCTTGAAATAATTCAGGGTGTTACATGGCAGCCTCCCCACCTGGAGCGCCATGTCCAGCTCTGGGGCCATCATCAGAAGGACATGGAGCTGCTGGAGCAAAGCCAGAGGAGGCCACAGAGATGCTGCAAGGACTGGAGCCCCCCTGCTCTGGAGCCAGGCTGGACAAGAGAAGGCTCCAGGGAGACCTGAGAGCCCCTTCCAGTGTCTAAAGGTGCTTCAGGAGAGCTGGAGAGGGACTTTGGATAAGGGCATGGAGGGGCAGGACAAGGGGGAGTGGCTTCCCGCTGCCAGAGAGTGAATTAGACGGATATTGGGAAGAAATTCTTGGCTGTGAGGGTTGGCAGGGGCTGGAATGGATTTCCCCTTCCAGAACTTCCAGAACATAGGGCATGTGCTAGCTTGGCCATAGGGATGAATGAACATTTCCTGTCACTAATTTTTTGACAAATACCACAGGTATTAGAAATCCTTCCCTGTGAGGCTGGGCAGGCCCTGGCACAGGTTGGGCAGAGAAGCTGTGGCTGCCCCATCCCTGGAAGTGTCCAAGGCCAGGTTAGACAGGGCTTGGAGCAACCTGGGCTGGTGGGAGGTGTCCCTGCCCATGGCAGGGGATGGAATGAGAGGAGCTTTGAGATCCTTCCAACCAAAAGAATTCTATGATTCTGTGATATTTTTCTATGTGTTGATTTTTCAGAAAAAATAACTGAATTTGTATGGGAAATATAGATATCAATATCTCCAAGTATTTTGATTGAAAATTGTGTCACTACTGTAGTATGGGAGACAGTTTGACAGGATTTTGGTCCCACCTCCCCCATGTGCTGGACTCAGTCTAAGCCAAGGCTTGGGGCTGTCACAAGGCACCACCCCTGTCTCATAAAACTTACAATTTTCTTCTAAACCGAATACTGACAGGTTCCATTAATCACAAGGCACAAAGGACACATATCTGTACCATAAATTTCTCTACTTGCCTCATTCTCATTTGGGGGGAAAAGGAGATCCTCTGCAGTGTGCAGGACCGACTGCTTCTGCCAGCAGGCACTGGGGGTAAAGAGGAAGGGAAGGCAGTGTTAGTTTGCCCTGTCAGCTGTCAGGGAGTGCAGATTACCCAGGTCTGAGGAGAACTGTGCTCTGTGCCACCAACTCCAGTCACAGGCATCTGCTACTGAACTTCTTTACACAGCTAAATCCTGGGTTTTACAACTAACAGTGATGACCACTTGCATGATGGGGGCCCTGGGGCAGTGGGAAATACATAGAAGTGTAGGTAGTTAGCTCTGTGCAAGAGTCTTGTTCTCCACAAAACCCAGGACTTTCTAAACTGCAGGGACTGCCTCACTAGTCCTTGCTTTGCTCTGTTCCTCCTCAAGTCACGCATGAGCTGACCCTAAAATGTATTCTAGTGAAATCAAAAGGCACAATATGAATTTCAAAACTATCTCTTAAGCTGACTCTGTGCACACTCAGAGCCTCAGGCTGGCAAATTCTCAAAAGGGTTTGGAGGCCACTACCTGCTCCCTGCCCCCATATCCAGGTATTGTCCTTGGCAACAGTTTTCCCTTCAGTGGTTTTCAACAGCTCTAAGATTTTACACCCTATGTGTTCTTTTTTTTTTTTATTTCTACACCTTCTTCACCTCCAAGGCTCTCAGTATGAGCTTCCTATAGGGATAATATCGCTCCCTGCTAACAGCAATTAACACTTAGTAAGAATGTTTCATCAGACAGAATAACATCCAGCTAAGTTCCTTACCACTTGGCTTCTCTTCTGATTGTATTACGTTGTTTAAAGGAAGGAAGGCATAAAGCCTCACCTAAACTCTGATTTTCTTCTGCTGCAGCTTAGTTTTGGAGGTGTTTTAGCCAAAACCTGCCTATTGAGTTCAGTTCAGTGTTAACTAGGTGAGCTCCTAAGTCTGTGTACAACATATTTGGTCCTAACAATCTTACCGGCATCTGAAAGTACTTTTTAAATGCTTAAAACCATAGAGGAGTAATCACTATAGCATCAGAATCACCTACTAAGGCAGCTAAATCTAATTTGTCATGCATGAAAAGCAGAGCGTGCCTTCCCTTTCAGGAGCTGCTTGGAATCCACTGCTGTAAATTCTTCTCTCTGCCACCCTGCAGCCAGAAAATGGGGCTGTGAAAACAAGTTATGACAGGGAAAATTCAAATGCTTTAAACTGAGATATCCAGGCAGCCAGATGCTGACAGAACTGGAAAGGTAAGGCTCACATAATTTTTCCCTGTCTGTGGACAGGATTGTGTCACTTCCTTTTCTGGGTTCTCCCCCTGGCCCCCACTGCTCCCAGGTAGTGTTTCAGCTTCCCCTCACCTCTTCCAAACACTGATTTCACCCTGCTCTATGAGTTACCCTTGGCATGCACCCACATTCTGCTAGATTCCTGATCTGGCTCCACTCTTGGCAGACAACCAAACTCACAGGCTGCTTTTGTGCCCACACCTGCATTATTTTCATCCCTTTCTCTGTTCTTCCTGCCCTCTGGTGCAGAAATAATTCCTTGATGGATGTCCAGAGAGCAGCCAGAGTGGGCACTGCTGCTGCATGTCAATCATGACACATTAAGGAGGGTCTGTCTTCAAATTCCCCAGGGACCAAATAGCTCTCCAACACCAGAGCTGGCCTAGGGAAGCTTTATTAGGCTCAGAACTAGGAGCAGTTACACTGGCAAAGCCCACAGTGTTCCTCTCACACCTGATTCCTCCTTCTTATTACAGCCCATCTCTGACATCACATCCCAGGCTTCCATACAGATGGCAACAGTCCCTCCCCCTGGCACAAAGAAATGTGGCTCAGCTGTGAATCAAGTCCCAGGGCTGTAAAATAATCCCTCCACCATGGTGCTTCTACAGTGCAGCTGAAATTCAGGCCAGACCCCGGGCAGGTATCGGAATTCTGAGCTACAGTAGAGAGAGGCAAATAAATACCCAGTGATTTACACGGTACAGAAAGGGCTGATGGAGTAGTAAGGTTAATTAACCTCAGGTGTTACTAAAATTGAAGATGTCTTGGTGTGAAGAGTTCTTATGAGGCAATACTGAAGTCAGGCTGGGTTTTCAAACATATTGGCAAAGCTGATTTTAAATGATGTCTTGGAAGACAACAAGGGTGTGACTTCCTGTTGGCTGAAGCTGATCTACCTGAGGATCAGACCCTCCTTCCTCCTATCCTTGGACACACGTTCCTGCCCCCATTTTCCACAGGCACCACTGATTATGAAGGCAAATATGATTTTGTTTTTGTATGGCTGCCTAATCACTGGTTCTGGCACTGGGGTGAGAGGCTGAGTGGATCCTGCCACTTGGAAGTGCCTCTTGACAGCCATAACTTATGCACATGTATTTTGCAGTTCAACAAGGAAGTTCACCCTTTGTACAGAGCAGTAAGGTGTGAAGGCACAGGGAGAGTGGCACCTATTCCTGGCAACTTCCTTCTCAGTCCCTGAACTCCTTGGGAAAGGCAGGAGAAGCCATGGGAGGCTTCTCTGGAGGTAATGCCTTGAGACTGGAGCTGAAAACATGTCAAGCCTACAGGAGAAGGAGTTGCTGGTCTGCAGCTGATCTTGTTAAGCAGCACCCATCACTCTGGGGAAAACAGAGGTGGAGGGCTTTGTACTGGCACTCACTGTCCCAGAACCACCTCGGTGATCTCTGGGATACCCAACAGCTCACTTTTGTCCCTGTAAACCAGGAAAAGAGTGGAAGAAAACTCAGCAGAAAGGTCTTGGGGAAGTTGCTCTTTGCCTCTCCTTAGTGCTGTGCCTCGCAGGGTGGAAGGTTTGGGATGTGGCTTCCCAAGGGTATGATTTTAAATGAATGGGAGCAAAGTCTATGTTTTCCAATTACCTTAAACACATTTTTTAAAAGTTACTGCTGAAATTTGTTCCAAATGTTCTTCCCGGGTGTGGCCCTGTAACATTTCATCAAAGTATGAGAACTCTGATGTGCCTACAAACCGGACATTCAACCTTGATCCCCTTGATGATTGTGAACTCCATTATTGCTGAATTCTTTATTCCTGTTCCACTGACAGCATGATCTGGAAGTCCTCCAGATGGTCCAGCCAAAGTCAGGACAGTGTCATCAGTGTGGCTCCTGGCCTGCTCCTCACTGAATGTCAGAGAACACTCTACTTGCTTCCTCTGCCAGAGGAACCATGTGCACAAGCTACACATCCCATTGCCAAACACCGGTGCCTATGCAGGGAAACTTTCCCTCTGGGGAACAGAGGGTTAATTGCCCTGCTAATCACTTCGTTTCACTAATCAGTCCCTGCAGAGGGGTTCTGGTTTTTTTTCCAGCCTTATACATCCTCTACATAGCATTTCTGGTGATTTATTTAAGAGGCTAATTTTTTATTTTTCTCTCTGGTGTTTCAGTAATTTTTTTCCATAGCAAACATAAAATCTGCTAAGATATTTCTCCAAGGAATTTTATTGATTCAACAGGTCTATTCCCAGTGTGAGTCCTTATTTCACAGAGGGAAATATTCATGGAATCATCCTGCCAAACCTCACAGACACTCCAGATCCTCAACAAACAACACAACTTGGTGTTTAAGGTCCTGAGTTGAGGACACACAACTTTAAAATTGTGGAACACTCTGAGGTATTGTGCCCTTACAATAAGAAAGACATGCAGTGGCTGGAGCATGTCCAGGGAGGGGAGGTGGGGAAATGTCTGAAGCACCAGGAGCAGGTGAGGGAGCTGAGGGGGCTCAGCCTGGAGAAAAGGAGGCTCAGGGGGGACCTTCTGGCTCTCTGAAACTCCCTGATAGGAAGGGGGAGCTGGGGAGTGTTTAGGCTCTGCTCCCAGGGAACAGGGACAGGAGGAGAGAGAACGGCCTCAAGTTGTGCCAGAGGAAGTTTAGACTGGATATTGGGAAAGTTCCTTCATGGACAGGGTATAGTCAAGCACTGCAACACACTGCCTAAGGCAGTGGTGGAGTCCCCGTCTCTAGAAGTGTTCAAAACACATGTGGATGTGGCAACTGGGGATCTGGTTTAATGGTGAAGATGGTTGTAGTCCTGGGTTGATGACTGGACTTGGTGATATTAAAGGTGTTTTCCAAACTCAGTGATTCCAGGATTCAGTGACTAACAAGATAACTGTGAAGAACAGGTTGTCTTTGAGTGGCACCTGCCCTCATCGGAACTGGAATTACATAGAAGGAAGTCCCCTCCCTCAGAGCACAAGCTGTGTACCAGGGTGAGCAGGGCCATCTCCTCACTTACCTGTCCAGCAGGGAACCAAAGCAGGTGACAGCATTGTCCCACTGTGCTGCCAGCACCAGGCACAAACCATCCTTTAGGAGGGAATGCTGCAAGAGAGGCAAGAACAGAGCTTGGGTGCTGCTCTTTGCTTAAATCAGTCTAATTCTGTGCTGTGGGAGAGGCTGGAGCCACAAAGCGACATGCTTACACACTGAGAGAATCAAGTCTGAACTGACACCTGCTCCTACAGCTCACCGTTACTCCTGCTCCCCTCTCTCAGAGTGAGAGTAAGCAGGTTACCTGGGTGTGTTATTCAGACGTTAACAATGCTGCAAGCAGGAACAGGGAGATAAGGTAAATGTTGAGATAGTGTAGTAGTGACTCTTACTTGAAGGAGTCCATCTCCCTTCCAGCGAGGGAAAGCAAAGGCTGTAACATTCACCTTTAGCTCAGCAGTGCCAGACCCTTCTGGAAGCACGCCAGCTCTGCCCAGAGCCATTAAACTCTGACAGCAGGAAGAAGGGATGGCTCTGCTCCCCACATGCTGATTTGTTTTGTCCTTCCTAGAGAGCTGCACATTCCATGTGCAGAGGGATGGATCCTCAGGGGACCCACCGGAGAAGGAAGCTGTGCTTACACTAATTGGCTGCTGGATGTAATTGCAGTTCCATACAGATGTACTTCAAAGAGTTGTCAGTTTAAAAAATCACAACCTGAAAAGGTCTTACCTGCTCTTATTACAGATAACACCTAAGACTGATTAACTGAAAAGCTGAAAGCACAAATATGTTTTGCAGAGGGACTGCTGTGATCTGACAGCCCTTGGGTGGTTGTTGATTTGCTACTGCCACTGCAAGTACTTTCCCCGTGCTGCTGACAGCACTTACTTGCACATTCCACCTTCCTGCTTTGCCCTGGCTGGTTCCTGACATGGTGGGCTTCTATACCAAGAGAAAAACCGTGTGGGCCCAATATTCTGCTGCTGTGAAGCCACATCTGCTCACCCCAGCAGCACAGGCCGTGCCTCATGAACAGTTGCCCAAGCCCCACACTGCGCTGCAGCCTTGAGCTGTCAGCACCTACGAACTGAGAATCTCAGAACGGCACGAATTGGAAGGGACTTTAAAACTCATCCCATTCCACATCCTGCCATGGGCAGGGACACCTTCCACTACACCAGGTTGCTCCAAGCCCTGTTCAACCTGGTCTTGGAGACTTCCAGGAGTGGAGCAATCACAGTTTCTCTGGACTACCTGCGCCAGGGCCTTTCCACCCTCACAGGGAACAATTTCTTTCCAATATCCCACCTAACCCTGCCCTCTGGCAGTGGGAAGCCATTCCCTCTTTTCTTGTCACTCCAGACCCTTGCAAATAGTCTCTCTCCATCTTTCCTATAGGTTCCCTTCAGGTCCTGGGAGGCCACAATTAGGTCACCCCAAAGCTTTCCCCTCTCCAGCCTGAACAATCCCAATTCTCTCAGCTTTTCCTCACAGCAGAGCTGCTCTACCCCTCTGATCATCTTGCTACCTCCCCTGGACTTGCTCCAACTGGTCCATGTCCTTCCTGTGCTGGGGATCCCAGAGCTGGCTGCAGCACTGCAGGTGGAAAACCCCTGCCTAGGACTCCAGGGCAAAGTCCAAAAAGTGAAAGGGTTGTTCAGCATTGTAGTAGAGGATTAATGGGATGTGATTAGAGAAAGAGAAGGAGAAACTGTATTTATATGAAGAAACAAGGCAGGATACAGCAGCAGAACATACATAATAGTGCACCAATGGGTGAATGGATTTAAATGTTAAAAAAATGGATGGGCTGTTGCCATTACGGATACATTCACATGTAATGATGTTGCAATTGGGGTCAGTGAGCCAGCAGGGATACAGGAACACCAGGAAGGGACACTGCATATGTTACTTACCAGGGGTGTCAGAGCCCAGAGGCAGTGCTGGAACACTGCTACCTAAGCAAGTTTGCTCAGAGCAAACAGCCAGCTTAGCACAGCAGGGCATTAAAAGGCTCTTCTTTTGTGCCAAGCAAGCAAAGCCCAACTCCAGTGTTCCATACCTTTGCTGCCACACTGCCCTTGACCCTGCTGAGTGTCTCAGAGAGGCAGAGAGCCTGTGGTGTGTCCAGCACAGCAAGATGAGCTCTGTTCACTGTGAAACCTCTGCCAAGGAGCTCATCCAGTAGGTCCACATAAGGTGGGGGCTCTGAACCCTGGAGGATTGTCCTGGGCAACACGAGGCAAGTGGTTTGGCAGAGAGTATCCAGCAATGGCTGACCTGATGGGAGAAGATCAAAACATTTATTTGATATTCCCCCTCTCTAAGTGATTATTCCCTGTGACGGGCACAGAAGTGGGAAGTCAGAGGCACTCAGGGTTATGATGTGCTTTGGGATGCTCATCCCAAACTGCTGGACTGCTGCTGCCTTTGTATCTCTGTCTGGAGATCACAAGACAGCAGTACTGACCCCATTTCAGGAGTCAGACAAGGACAACTGCTGCTTTGCTACAGGAGATACTATTCCATTTCATTTTTTACAAGCAAAGAAATCTGTTAATCCAGCTGCTTTTATAATCCCTAACGTAATTCTGCTCAGCAGACGTAATGCATCTCATATTTTCCTCATGATAAATCTGTCTTCCCATTAGGCAGCAGCTTAGTGATAATTATTTGCTGGAAGGAGGTTTCCTTGTGTGCAAGAGCTTCCTCTAGTGTTCAAGATGAGCCCAGAACGTGAGTGATGTGTCTGCCTTGCTGGAGGCACTTACTATATCCTGCCTGACAGTTCAGGGATCATGTGGACTTGCTTTTCCAGGACAGTAACTCTTTGAAATACATTTTCTGAGACAAACATCAGAGCTCTACATTGTTTCCCTTTTAGTTCTGCTTAGACATCTTCAAAGCAGAGATCCTTCTGCAGCAAGAAATTAGGGGCACATATTTTGAGATTTGTTTCCAACACTGGGCTGTGCAAAGCCTGCAGAATACCTGTGCTCATTCCACAATAAGCTATTTTAATTTAATTTTCCGCAATCTCTTCTAAAAATCAGGAAGGGCTTCAGTCACAGCAGGCCTGTGCTACAGGCCCAGTCCTTTCCCATTGTGCAGTAAGATGATGAAGAAACACCAAAAAACAAATACTCAGGAAAAGTCCTCCTTCAGAGACCCCCTACCCAAAGTGACAGCTCTACTGTCTTTAGGGCAGAGGCCTTGACTTACAACCCACTCCCTACACTTCTACATGTGTTGCCTTGTGCACCTCCTGATATGGGACAAAGGCCACAAAGCCCTGTGTCAGGAAGGGTTTAAGGAGAGATGTGATGGTCTGTAATTCTGTAGCACTTTTATCGTACTCATGTCTCAGTCCACAACAATCCTGTGGGTCCCATTGCTGGGATTAAGGACCACAAAGATCAGGTACAGCACAGGACCGTTGTCTGAGGTGCCCACACCAGTCACACCAGAACTGAAGCCACAGGAAGGAGAATGACCTGGTTCCAAACAAGTCTGTTCCCCAGTGAACATTGCAAAGATGCTTTACCTGATCACCGCTTGTTTATAGAGGCCTGGGGCATCAACCCACAACATCCCAACACAGAAGCATCCCTCTTTATTAGTGACAGCTCCTGACCTGGATGATGCTGTATCCCAGCAGTGTTTACACTTGTCTATCAAATGAAATCAACAGCAAAGCCCAAGAGAAGCTGCTGCATCCAAGGGAACCAACAGCCTTGATGAGGCTTCAGCTTCAAATCAAAGCCAGCCTACCAATAGCTGGGAGCCATTTTGAGCTGGCAGCTGCTCAGCAGCAGTGGGAACTGAATGAGCTCTCAGTCCAGTTCCTGAGAGTTAGATGGTCATGCTGCCAGCAGCACTCCCTGCATAAGTTGTTATCCATCTACTCGAAGAACAGAAGGTCTCACCACTGTCCAGCCCTCCAGTGTCCTGGTGTCCTGCCTTTTCCAGGGAAGCTCTGAGTGGACATACAAACCACCGTGGCCAAGGTGGTGCTGAGACACCTTGTGAAAGTTCAGGAGAGGAACATGTGCTGCTGCATCCACCAGCTATGTTGACAGCACTTGTTCTGCTGCTGCTGTGAAGGTCAGCTCTATATTTAACCCCTAAAGCACTGGCAGTGCACAGCGCTGGCAGATAAACAGTTAAATTGCTGCACTTCCCTGGAGCTGTTCTTTGCAGCTCAGGGCTGTCTCTCCCTTCTGAAAGGACATCAATACCAACCCTTGCTGCCACCAGATGGTTTGTCTTTCTGTCCAATTAATCAATAGCAGTCCCAATCTATAACAAGAGTAACATTTCCTTACCAGGACTGCATGGCTGCTCAGAGTTCAGAACATTGGGTTTTCTTCATGGCTCACAGTTTAGAATCTTGTCCTCCTTGCTGATTTCCAGACTGAATATGGGGTCACGTGTCGAGTTATAGATCTGCAGGAGGGAAGTGGGGGGGGAGAGAGAAGCAACTCGTGTGAACACCATTATCTAATCAGGAGGGGTAACACTTCTGAAGGATTGATTCAGGCAAGCTGTGAAGCTTTTGCTGCTGTTGTGTACTTCAGTAATTTCCAGCCCAGAAAATACCTGCTTGTCTGGAGATACAAGAACATTTTGCATGCCTTCTTCCTCTTAATTGAGGCATAATTCAGTACAGCATCTTACTGTCCTTTTAAAGGTCCTGTATCCAGACATCTTCCTAAGGGCTCTGCTCCTAACTTTTCCAGGTCAGAAACCTGTGAGAGTCCGGCAGCTTTACCCAGTGCCACACTGGGGTGTAGCAGCTCCCTCCTGTCTCTGAATGAAGTAGCACATACAAGTGTCCTAGCACAGCACTGATGCCCTGGACTGATCTGCACAGGAAGAGCAGCCACAATAGTGAAGCCTATTACAGACAGGGCCAGCAGCATCCAGCTCCAGAACTAATCTTCTTAGACTACTGCTGAGCCATGGCAAGGCTCAAACATTTCCATCCCTCCATCATCAACCATCCCACCTCATCTCCATTCCTGAATGACACAAAGCTGATACAAAACAGCCCCTGGGTCATTTGTGCCTTAGCACTCACGGATGATGCTGCTATCCCTGCCCAAAGCAAATACCCCCCTTCCAAAGCAATGTTGACGATCTGGGAGCTTTGCTCCTGAAACACTGAGCCCTCCTGAATTTCCAGCACAGCATTCTGAACAAACAGATCTGAACCAGCTCTTCTCCACCAAGGCTGTCTGGGTCAATACAGAGGGAGCACAGTGTGGTAGGAATATCCATAGAAGAAGGAAAACTCAGCAGCTGGTAAAACATATCAAAAGCAGCATTATCTAAAGCATAACAGGAAAGAAGTCATGGGATAGCAGAGCCAAAGACACTACTCTGACACAGCAGGAAAAAGCCCAGGAAAGGGCAGATCCTACCTCTTCCTCCTCCAATGTCTGACACTCAGCACAGCACAGCCCTTCTGGGAAAAACAGCTTCATATCCCGGACAGCCATTTGATAGGATTTGGAGCCTGAGAGATAAATAAAACAAGAAGATTCTCTCAGGCCATGAATTAAACATCTCTAGACTCACACTCATCTTTTGGAGAGATTGATGATGTGCAACTTACTGAAGTAATTGCTTTAAAGGCCAGATGTTCTGTACAGTAATAGCAAACATTTAAACCCATTATATTTAGAATAGTTTCATTGCCTCCTTGGTATTTTGATTCTGTCCTATTATCACTTAGCAGCTTCTTCATGTAAACAAGATTCTTCCTATTTCCTAAGAGTGTAGCCAAGGGAATCGTTAAGGAGCCTGTGAAACTCTTCAATATCAGCTCTAAATCCCATTGTTGTTCCTTTGCTTCTGGATCACATCAGGTTGATCTTATCAAAGGAAAAGAGCAACTAGTTAGAAAAATAAATGTGCTTAGTAACAACAATACAGCTCCCAAATAGGCTGGGGGCTCTGATTGACCACAGAAATCAGAATTAGCATGAGGCATTGCTGATGGCAGTGTATTTTCTGTTAACTTAGGGTTAAAAAAAATGAATTAAGACTTGAACAGTACACAGAAATGATGTGAGAATGTTGTAAGGAATGGAGAATTATCTGAAGAGTTAAAGCTAAAAGGCCTTGGCTTGTTTGACCCAACATGACCCAAAGCTGAGAAGCAATTTGATTTCTGATAAACATTCCAGGGTAAAAAAGGTCAGAGGCATAAAAAGAACTATTTTAAGTCCAGATAATGGCACAAGAACAAATGGGCACAAAGTGTATGTGACTATATTTAAGGTTGAAAATGTAAGAAGATTTTTAGCTATCAGAGCAGCAGAGAAACTCTGTGACAACCAGCCAAATAGGGTGGATGCTTCTGAAAGGGAATGTGTGATGGGCTGTCTGTGAGGGAATTCACTGAACTCAGTGACTTGAGAGGTCCCTCCAGGCTTAGCAGCTGAGTATTTCCCTATAAAGCACTAGCATTATAAAGCACTACTCAATGTTTTGAGATTGGTGGGTGGAAAATTATTAGAGAGGGAAAAGCTATTACTGTATAATTGGAGTCCACGTAGCTTGTCAATGTGCTGGCACAGATCCATACTCCTGGGATACAAATACACAAATATCCTCTGAAATATTCCCAACTTTGAGGCTACCCATTCAAAGAATCCCACCTGAGAGCACTCAGCCCTGTTTGAACTCCATAATTCCAGGTATTGTATTGCCAGAGCCCTTAACGCAGCAGATCACAATTCTAAGGTTATATAAGTCAGCTGTGTATGAGCTGTGCTGGATCCTTTATGTACTTTCCATGTTTAAATCACTGATGCAATTAGAGGACACAAATGCTCCCAAAGTGAGCAACACTTTACTCTTGCTTTGCTCAAGGTATAAGACAGTGTAAGGTGCACACACATAAGAGATCTTTGGATGCAAGAAAAAGCACTATACAATGACACTGCAGGCTTCAGAAGAGATGAGAGAAGGGCAGGTTTAACTCTGCAGCTGAGCCTCAGACTATGAAAGCTGCATTACCCGGTTCAACGGTCTCCCTGGAACCTGGTCTTCATAAAATTGAATTTCCGCAGTCACTTTGGGAGGAAACAGCAAGAATTCACTCTGCTTCATGCATTAACTAAAGTTCTTCCTCAGCAGGAGCAAAACTGAGCAAGCATAGTATTCCCTCCTAGGAAAGGAAGATGGTCTTACAGTCTGCCAGATTATCCATGGAAAGTTCTCCCTGCTTAATCCGTAGGTAAATGTTTCACCTGTATTTAACGACAAGCTCTTGGAGGTACAAGGGTTTAGGAACACTCCTTTCCTTGTGGATAAACTCTTCCCTGGCAGAGCAGCTGGATCAGACTCATCAGTTAGCTACAGCTAAATCCATTTTTCTGGAATGTGTGCCAGGATGGCTTTGTACATAATGCTCATAGTCTGGGCTCAGAGAGCAGGTGGCAGCTCAGCTCTGTGCTCAGCCCAGACTTAAAAGGTGACTTCAGATCCCAGCACAGAGACCTGAAGGGAATCCTGAAGCAGAACATCTGAGGGTTTCTCAAACACAGTGAGCTACCTGTGACTCCCAACCAAATAGGATGAGACTCAGCCTCTCTAATTAATATAGTCATCTTTCACTGAGTTATGCTGGGGATGCTCTAACTATAGCAGGTTTCTGAAGTTTGGGGTATATATTACCCATTCTTAGTCATGACTGAGGACTTCTCAGTCTCAAGGCAGCTTGGACAGACAAACCACTGACCCTGAGATTAGCTCAGTTGGTTAAAACTTACTTGTAATAATGCCAAGGTCATGGGTTCAATCCTGTGTGTGGGCCATTGATTTAAGAGTGGGACTTAATGATCCTTGTGGGTTCCTTCTAACTCAGAATAGTCTGTGATTCTGTGGGATTAACCTTAAGAGCAAAAGAAGCAGGGGCTGATAATAGAAAAGTATTGGGTAAGGAGCCCTTATCACTCTTTTTGTGTAGGTAGGTCCTGCTCTTCAATCACTCCCACAGATGAAATCCCATGGGATCATGGTGAGAGAGTTCTCTTGGCTCAGTCTTGGTCCTCCAGATTCCAATCTGATAAAAGAAGGTTCTGCATCAAGCAGTTGGTTCTCTCCTTCAGGCTGTACACAGTGGTACTTCATTCTGTTGTGGTTTGACCTTGATAAAATGCCAAGTATTCACCACAGCAATGCAACCTCCCTCTGCCCCGCAAGGGAAAGGGAGAGAAAAAACCTGAAACTTAAAATGGAAAGGCTTATGTATTTACACAGAAAAGGGAAAATTCAATGCAAAATGCAATATAACACGGGCACACAAAAGCAAAAGAAACAACTCCTCACTCCCCACCAAACGGCAAAGTCCAGCACTCAGGCCACCCCACTAAGGCTCACTTCCAGAGAGGTACCCGGACAGAGGAGCTCACAATAAAAGGTTTCCTTCCCCGAGATAACACAGTGGTGAGGCAGCGGTGAGGCCCAGCCCTCCCAGAACAGCTACATCCTTCACACACACACACTGCAACATCCCAGTCTCTCTCCCTGCTGGCACATGAGCTGGGATGGTTCTGCACTCCAAGGTTGCTGACTTCATGATCTGCTCACATGCCAGCTGGAAAGAACCCTTCCCAATGGAAAACAACTGAGTTTATCTGCCATGTCAGTCAGAGAAATTTTGATCACCTCTCTGCTAGTCCTTAATGTTTTGAGATGTTACAGAAACTCAGGATCATGAGTCTTTAATTCCTCTGTGAAATCTGGTTGGAGTTGGCCAATGGGTTATGAAGACATCAGGAGGACACACACAAGCAGAGAAGAGAGACAGGTTATTGGGGATAATTACAAAATAACCAAGGCAAAATAACAAAAACATCAAGCAGGTAAGAGATCAAAGGAAATGTGTTCTGATGGAAGACAGATCTAGAGCAGTTCTGGAAAGAAACCTTTTTGGTTAAAATATTCTTCTATGAGAATATTTTATTGCTTGAGAGACACTCAGCTCAGCCACCAAGAAAACAGTGAAAGCTTTCTAGGGAATAATGGTCTCCATTGCCTGCCAAGGCTGAATCTGTAGTGACAATGCAGGAGGGAACAGTATATTATATATTTTCCAGTTACATATCTGAGCCTTTGGCTTTTTCTTTTATAAAAACCTACCGTAAAATTCATTGTTGACTGTGCTGGTGCCATACTGAGCCCTCCAGAGGCAGGGATCTAGTGCTTGGGCTAGTTTAGGATCCTCTGGTCCCAGGAGCTCCATTAGCTTCTTCACAGCATTTGGCCTTTGCAGACACAGCACAAGAGCAGTGCCTGAGGTGAGATAGGTACAGTGAGCCCCTAAAGCAGCAGGATCCTGAAAAGAAATAACAAAGATGGAACGGTCATAAGGAACAGTGTTGGAAAGCACTGGTTACATCCCAGCTTTCCTTTGGCTAGGAAAAGTTGGAAGTAAGCAGATCTGCCACTACTTCCTGCTTTCCGTCCTCTTTAAGACACATTGGTGGTCTCTGCAGACACAGCTTCAAAATACACACCACAGACACCAAGCAGTACTTGTAATATCCACCAGGTTGCAGGAGTTCTAATTCCTTTGGCATGAAGGAACTTGTACAGATTGGGTGGGAGCACGAACACAAAGCAGTATCACCAGGGTCATAATTGCTCTAAGATAATGAGCCCCATTTAATTCTTCAGCCAATATAAAATGATGGACTACAACAGCAAAACTTTTCCTTTTGAATTCATGAAAGGCAGGACTCCCACCACATACCCTGCTGATGGAGTCTGGCTTCTCCTGGAGGATGGTAGAATTCCAGACAAGAGTTAGGATGAGGACTACAGAGATTAAAAGTAGGAGGGTCAGAACAGGGGCTGCAAGAAAACATTTGCCCTCCTGGCTTTGCCAGTGATGCTGTGATTTTATAGTGCTTTTTCTTGCACCCAAAATTTCTGTGCTCCATACCAAATTTTTCCACTTTTGATTTTCCATGCGTAGTCAGTTCAGCCTGTGACCACTCCTGAGCAGAACTATTCCTCTTGTAGCTGTGCTGGTCACAACACCCTGGGACCTTATTTTGAAAAGTGGAAATGCCAACTAGCAACCACTGTACTGGTGAGAGGAATCTGCTTTGAGTGCTGGAGACAGACAACGATGGAGAAGCACAGGGAAAGGCAGCAAGTGCTGGCGGCAGGAGGACACCATGAGCAACAGAGAGCTTGTGGCCTCATTGACTGCTTTAACCAAGGAAAACCTTAGAAAGCTAGGCTTGTTGCAGCTGTCTGGGTTGAGCACAAGGTCAGGGTGCCCAAAGCAGCTGCAGCCTTCCTCCTTCTGCCCCTTTATCTGAGTAAAGTGTCAGGAGTACCCAGCTCTGCCTCCTCCATCTGAATAGAGTGGCAGGAGCCCCAGCTCTGCCTGAACCCCAGAGTATGACAGCCAGCACTGGGTGTTCTCTACACCTTACAAACAAGGGCATTTCCAGTTCTCTGCCTGAACCAACTCACGGTTATTTACTTTTTTTCTAATTTTGGAGGAAATAAAAAGAGGAAGGGAAAAACCCCCATAATTTGATTCAGCTGAATCACATAATTCACAGAGGTTTTAATTCCCCTATTTTTTAATCTTCTAAAAGCACCAGAGGATAGCAATTCTCTAGATAAAACATTTCCAAAAGCAAATTCTATAATTTCATTTAAAAATATGGAGATAAAACACTTCAAGGCCTCTTCTGCTTTTCTATCACGTGAAACCATTCACTGACTTTGACCCAAATCTTCTTGCACTTGTCTTCCTCCTAAACTGCATCTCTAAGAAGTAGGTTATCAATTGAAAACAATGAGCTCAAGCCTGATATTCTTCCCTCTATTTGCAAAGGCAAAACGAACCATGAGAAAGCCCCCCTGTTCTTAAATTGGTGAGTTCTGTAAGGGATTGGATGTGGTATTTGTCAATCCTCCTGCCCCATGGGCAAAGGATTGTATCTCCAGTGATGAGAGCTCTTATTGGACAAGGATGAAGAATTTCAGCATGTCACACTGTACTGCAAAATTGTGACATTCATCCAGGTCTGCATAATACAAAATAATCCCTTCATGCTTGAAAATAGTTGTTAGTTAAAAAGAAATGTGTATAATTACTTTTCTATGGGTTTTCTCATTGAGGGATGAAAACCAGTGATGATTTTCATGATTCCAAAAGGATTGTTGGAACATAACATTCGTCCACATCAGAAAATGTTCAGTTTCAGTTAAACAGGCCAGAGTAAATGAAGTGATGTTGTTCCAGAGCATCTAAACAGTGATTTTACATCTACATAACAAAACTCTTCTGTTTCTTGTCTTTCAGTTGTTCCCCAGCAAATCCAGGGATGGAGTTAAAGACAATGTTGTTTCCACTTATCAGTGTGTGCTGGTTTAAAGGTGAACCAGCAGGGGAAATGAACTCACCACGAGAGAGATTATAAGTCAGAGGCTAAAATTTAACAATAATATTACAAGAAATACACTGACACAAAGGGAAATTGCTTTCAACTCACAAAACCCAGCAGTATAACCCAGTGTCCTGGGGCACAAACCCAAAGCCCTTGTGCTGAGACCCATGTGGTTCCCCCAAGTCCAAAGCAAAAGGAAGTGGAAAACCTGTTGGTGCAGGTGATGGCTGTAAGTCTGGTCGAGAGTGGCAGTTGTAATCTGGTCAAGAGTAGTGGTCTGCTCCTGTCAAGGTCCTGCTGCTCCTCTGGATCCGACAAGAAGCTCCTGAGGTCTTCTTACCCACCACTTATGTACCCTCAGGGAGCACCCAGTCCCTCCCCCAGGGCGGGGACTCACACAATGGGTGATTAACTCTGGGAGCCAGGGGGTATTGTTGAACGGTTGATGGCCCATTAGCAGCCACCCCTCGCCCCCCCCCCAGCTGGGTGTGAAGGTGCCAATGACTCCCTGGGCAGCTGCTGCTAATGGTCCATTGTCTTTGGGAAATGAATAGAGGGGGTAGAATACATAGCATTGATCACCCACACACACTGATAACTGGTCCCACCTGCTAAACTAGGACAAGTGAGTAGAGGTGACTCTTCCCTTCTGATACAGCTCCTCACATCTGCCCCAGACTCTGCCAGTCCAGTGCTGCCTTTACTACAATCCCCCTTTTCCCATCCACCTTTATTTCCATTGCATCATCTCCAAGCCATGTCCTTGTGGATCCCTGAGCAGCTGTGGAGAGGTTGCACATATGCAGCTGCCTCGAATTCAGTGAGCAATTTTGTTGAGAGGAAGTTCCAGCTGTGCCCAGGCTTGGGAGGATAACAGGATTAACAAGCAGCAGAATTATCCTTCTGCCTTTACTGCTGGAATCACAAGACAGGGTTGGGAGGGAAAGGCTGAGTATTGAGTCCCAGTGACCTGTTACTGCAGGCAATCAGATCAGGTAATCAGATCCCTCAAAGCAGGATCAGGTCCCACTGTAAAAATGAAGCTAAAGCTGCCAGTGTCCACAGGGATGGATCTGCTGGATAAGCACTGAAAGGAGATTCAGCCTCCAAGGGCAGAATCCCCCCTGGGAGCAGGTGCTTCTCACTGCCTGAACACCATCAGGTCATGCCAAAAACTGGGAAAACAATGTCAGCTCTGTTTACCTGACCTTTATTTTTTATAAGCATTAATAAACTTCAGATAAAACATATTGTTATGGGTCCTGTGATTCGATAACCTCAGCAAAGAACAGAGCAATCTTTTATTTATCATACGCCAAAGGCCACTGCTGCTTTGGAGCTCAGTGTCAGTATTTAAGTTGAAAAAGCAATCACGTAGCTGAGATCTGGCTGCTGAGGATATTTGTCAAGTGCATGTAAATAATACATTAGAAAGAAAAAGGGGATGTGAGGTAGTCTGGCTTCCAGTGAATAAACCCCAAATCTGCTCACAAGAACTATGTACACATAACAAACCAGCACATCACAGAGCACCTGGGAGTTTTCTAGAGGTGGGTTTCGGATCAGGTTCCACTTGTGGAGATAAAAGCTGTGGAGAAAGTTTCTAGAAGGGGCAGAAACACTGCCTCCATCTTCTTCAATGAGACAGCTCATCATCACTGGTCTCATCCATACATATAAGTATTTCCAAGGGGTGTCAGAGGACTCTTTTCAGTGGTGCTCAGCGACAGCATGAGGAGCAACAGCCATGAATAAAACAGAGGAAGTTCCATCTCAACATGAGGAAGAACTTCTTTCCCTGGCAGTTGGCAGGGCACTGAACAGCTGCCTGGAGTGGCTGTGGAGTCTTCCTCTCTGGAGACATTCCAAACCTTCCTGTGTCACCTGTTCCACATGACCCTGCTGGGCCAGGTTGTTGGATTTTCTCCAGAGATCCCCTCCAACCCCAGCTATTCTGGGATTCTGTGACATGCCAAATTCAGCAAATTCCCCCCACATTAAGATTCTCATTTTAAAACCAGCATTGTAACCTTTTGTGTTCTGTTGTGCTGTAAACTGAGGAATAGATCACATGGATGTTGTACCCATCTAAATGCTGTATAGGAAATTCAGCTGGAAAACCAGCTTCTCCCCATAGCTGCCACTGTACCACTTACCAGCTGGATTTTCCAAATAACCCAGTCCCTGGAGCCTGCTGAGGTGTTCTGAAAATCTCCCTACTTATCCTGGGAGCTCAGCCTTTCCCAACTCTCACCAGAGAAAGATTTTCTGATGTGTTCTAAGAATGAGAAGGAGCCCCTGGAGAGCAGAGAGCATTTCCTACTGTCTGTTCTCCCTTGCCAAAGGCATACTATTCTCTCTGATTTCTCACTTTCAAAACCTGCTCTTTTTTCCATGAACAAATGCCCAATAGTCTGTAACTTTTACACCCTTTAGTCCCCAGCTCTTCAAGGAAACTAAATCTATGCTCAACAGCTTCTCTGGCATGTTGGAGAACTCCAAACCCAAGATATTTATCATGAAACAACCTCTCCTCACATTACCCCACAAGTATCTGCATTATTTCCTGAGGATATTTGGATTTTTTTGAGATGTTTTCTGTTTCAGATGATTAAAAAAGCGTTTTGTATTTAGTTCTGTGATTAAAAAACATATTGGAAAGCACATCCCCATCAACTCTAACAGCCACTATATCCCTCTTAGCAACATAAATATTTAAAAATCAAATGCTTGTGCTCACTACTATCATGTAGAAAGTATTAGGTATTAATTGTTCCATAGCACTGCCCTGGCAGGTTTCTGTTTTCTTCTGGAAGCCTCTATCAAGAATTTCTACAAGACAGTGCTATAAACTTGCCCAGCTTAACCCAAGAGTAGCATCAAGTACAAAGCTCTGTTTTCTCTAAAGTTAATTTGTTACAGGTCTTCATGAAAGCAAAAAAATAACACATATTTTTTTCCCCACGGAAATTTAAAAAAAAATCTAATTCAACTCAAATGCCCAGTGGCCCAGTGTTGAGTTTCCAGTCTTTCCCAACAACTTTACTCTCAGGATACATCCAGTTGAGGAAAAAGTAATTTCTAATAGTATAAAGAGTAGAAACACACCTATTTTTAGGTAATGAACCCCCATAATGCCTCAAGACTTAAGAAGCCTTTTTCTTGTCTTTTAGACCTTAGCAATGACAATTTTCCCTCTTTTCAGGTCATTTCTACAGAGCTGCTCACAGGCTCCTGGAACAGGGATTAAGTTGTGTCTCTAATGTAATCTAAGGTAACAGTGTTCCAGAGATCCATATTCCCTGACAGTGCAATGAGTGTTTCTCAGGTTTAAACACATGGAATAAAACCAGGCACACGTGCAGATATATGCCCTACCTGGAATGACCCTGGAGAAGGAAAACACCTACTTGGCAGGTAAAGAGTCAGCCTTGTAAATTAGCAGCTGAACAGATTTCTGGGAGGTCTGTATTCCTCATATCCTCCAAAGTTTCATTTAGGAGAAACCAGGTTTGCTTCTTTATGGCATGTGATAAAAGAAACCCTGAGCTTGTCAGCTCTCTTTGTGCTGATAAGGTACAGATCTGATTGTTCTGTGGAGCTCAATTCCAGCAACACCTCTGAAATCCCGGGTGGGAATTGCTGGCTTTTCCAGGAATGGATTATTCACCAGCTGACATATTTCCCCACTCGAAAGCTCAGTGGAGCCACAGATCTACCAGACTCTGAACCGACCTGTTTCACTTCAGAAGGAAGGAGTCCCAGAGCAGTGGCCGGTTCCAGGTTTATGTGTTTCATTCCGACCACGGTGAATTTTTCCAGGTGTAGATTTCGGAGTATCCTTGCAAGATTCTGGCTCCAGACACCAGGTTTGATGAGCAGCACTGTGCAGAGAACCTGAGCTCCTGGAACAAAGCAGTGCCGTGAAACACACAGCAGGATTTGTTTCCTAGCCTGGACAGACATCTGGAGATGAGGGTTATGGAAAATCTGGCACAAAGTTCATAAAAATGTGAGCAAAACAAGCCCATAAAGACCCCTGTGCATCTATGATTATCTATCTATCTATCTGTCTGTCTATCTATCTATCTATCTATCTATCTATCTATCTATCTATCTATCTATCTATCTATTCTTTTGTTTGATTTTTAGTTTAAAAATACATCTGAAACAGTCTAGGGTTAGAGATTTTCCCCCCAGGAAATCTGCTTCAAGCCCCAAAAGTTTACATGGCAGGTCTGTAGGATAAGACTCAAACCTTCCTATTATAAATGAATCGTAAGAAGGATAAAATATTCTCTTCTACATTTTTCATGTGAACTGTAGTGATTATGTGATGTAATCCTTAAGGCAGCTATTAAACTCTTATGCCCATGTTCTGTATCTCTGTTAGAGCTCTGTTTCAGAGAGGCACTAATAAGCCTGACAGGTTCCAATTAATGTCATGAACGTTAATGTTGTAAATAGAATTGTGTTTACCAAAACTGATGTTTCAGTAAAAACTTTCTACTTCTGACAAAGCTCTCCCAGCAGAGCCGCAGCACCATGAGAAGCAGAAAACAAACCAGACCAAGACAACTTTGCTGTCTGATGGTAGAAAATGGATGTAAAGGCAGAAAATACATAAATACCATTTTTAATGACAGCATTTTCCAGCTTTGTTTTGCTAAAGTTCTTACAACTAGGAGTATAGTTAATGCTTTATCCTAATAACATCTTTCAAAGATTTAGTGGCAACTGTTGTGTCAGAACAAGTCTGTGAGGCCCAGGAACTGCTGGTACTTAACCATGTCCATCAGCATGAAGGAGGTGACAGTCCTACAAGCCTGCTAAAACTGATCCAAGATTGTCTGTTTGTGTACAAAATATGTAATTTTATGTTTCCTATACACCCTGCTACTAATTATACAGATGTGAATGCAATGAAGCATCAACAAGGCTACCTGTAATTGAATGCTGTTATTTTCAGATGGCAAGAAACGAGATTTATGGCAGTGAAACACGGGATTAAAAGTAAAAAGCAAGATTCCTGCCTCCCCACTGGAGATGGAAGCTTAACCCTTGTCATGCAGGGAGCCCTCCTACTAAAGATGTGCTATTTCCTTCCCATCATTCTTGAACAGAAAGGTTTAAATGCCATAGCAACAGCCTGCAAGTGAAGAAAGCTGCTGGGATTTACTGAGCTGCTGGGATCCAGCTCAGCAATCTCCATGTTACTCAAGGGCTCATTGGCCTCCAGGTGTTTCACTCACCATCTGCCACATTTCTTGGGCAAATATTCTCATTCTTGTGCTTATGTGAATCACTACACGCTGCATGTGCATGGGCTTTAAGTGCCTCATGTCACTTTGCCAGCTTGGTTTGGTCAAAGACAAGTGTTGAAAACAGATGGGACACCTTGTCACTGAGAGTAGACTTCTTCTCCTCAGTGTTTATAAGTGACACGAGTTAGGGAAAATATCACTAACTATTGCAACAATTTCTGCTGATCAGGAGTTACTACAGGTACCCGTCTGGCAACCCTCAAACCTGCCTGACTGCCATCTCCAGTTCTGGCTTTTCAGTGGCCTTCCCATTTTCCTGGTCCTTATTACATTTTCTACCTTTTAATATTTTTGAGATCCATTCCTCACAGCCAATGATATATTCCCCCCAAAAACTATTACACAGGTTTTAATTTCATATAAAAAATACTGTTTATCTTAAAATAAGTGTAAACTTGAGAGAAGCGAATACCAGATTTCCTGGCATGCTTAGGAATGGGAGGTTATCACTGCCTGTATTGTAGCCTCAGGAAAATGTTGGTATAATCCTGTTGCTTATTTTGGGCTGGTACCTCCAGATTAGTCCCTACCAAACCACATCTTTCCATTTCCTCTTCTCTCACCTGTGCGCAGGTAGGTAAAGAGGGATTCTGCATGGCATCTCCAGCTCTCACCCACTGAAAAAGAGAAGCAGAGAGATTGGGGTGAGTGGTACGTGTGTTCTTGGAGAGTAACTGGAGGATGTTGCCATCATCTCTACATAATGCAGCCAAAAGTGTTATACTGGGACATGTATGGCTTGATTTCAGATGTACTGAGACACCCTGGGAGGTGTCACATTTTCCCCCTTCTCCACTAGGCCCAAGAGCAAATGCAAATACAAGTCATGTTGGTTGGTTCTTGGATACCCTTTCTGTGATTTCAGGGCGAATGGTGGTTTTCAGCCACCTTTGTGCTCCCAGTATTCCACACTCAAGTTAGAAGCCTTGTTTCCAGTGTAACTCCCAGAAGCTCAGGTGTTCTTGTTGATGTCCTCTCCTGTGCCCTTGGAAGCCAAGAATTGCTGTGGATGCCGAGTATTGAGCCCAGCTCTGCTGATAAAACCTCACTGACACTCCTCAAACAGCCAGGAATGACTGCTCCAGTGGTTCTTCACAAGAGCAGAGCAGGGTGAAAGGATCTGGTGAGTCAGAGCTTAGGACAAAAGCCTAGACAAAAATACTTCATTCAGTCTAATGTAAAACCTGCAGTGACTTGGAGAGGTGAGGAAAATTAAGGCACTTTAGGTTCATAGGAAGTGAGAAGTTATCTAGATCTAGGGCACAATGAGAAGAATCTTGCATCAGATTAATAAAAAACTTCCTTTGCCAGAGACAGGCAAGTTTTAGTCAGTGTGACATGCAGGGGAAATAACAGAAAACTACAATCTGTTCATCAAAACAGATGGGGGTATTTATTACTGTCCAAAATACATGTATTTCTATTTCCCAGGGCAACGTATCTAGAATGTACTTAGTCAAAGTGTTTTTCTTCTAATGAGGGCTCTTTTTCTTTCCGCATGTTTGTTGTTTGTTTTCCTGGAATAGTAAGAGCACAAATAGGTGGAACCAACACCCAGGTCCTTGTCTCATAACTTCTTAGCTCATGCCCTCACGGTACCACATTTTTTCCTTAGTGTTGGGGTTATGTGAAAGAATCTCTGAATTCCATGGTGAGCTGGGTGGCACTGTGATGTAAATAATAGGGAATGCCCATTCTGCTCTGATTCCTCACTCACTTGGACAATGGTGATCGACACATTTCACCTCTCTAACACATACTGAAACTCATCTTGTTTGAAATCAACATCTGAAAAGGGTTGCTAAAAACAGGCATTAATTACTGTTCCAGCCTACTTTCCACAGCAGCCCTAGACAGGTCACTCTCAGAACTGCACAGGAGAAAGGCGATCTGGTAATCCACCTTCTCCCAGCACCAAGTGGACTCATCTGGCCCTAATTTCCTGGGATTAGGATGTCTAAACAAAGGTTTACTAATGCCCTTTTAATGGCTCTAACAGAGGACAGTTATAGTTTCCTTCAATCTATTTAAGAGTATAAAAACACTTGTCTATATCCAAGAGGCAACTGGTGCATATTTCTGGTCTTACCTTCAGCCCTGGACCTCCTGCCAGGTGGTGGTTTGCATCTGTAAGAGGAAGATGTATTTTTATGGATTGACAGATGGGAAACCTTCATTGTCTGTGGGCAAGGCGTAACAAAGGCAAGTTTATTTAGCAGGGGAAATGGCAGGTGTTTGACCTCCTGGAAAATATTAAAGAGCTCTTCTCTAGCACAAAGGCCTCTCCATTCCTCCCACAACAATAAAAAAGAGGAAAAATGTAATGATCTTCCAAGAGAGATAGTGCAGGCTGCTGAAGTCATGCCTGAGCTGTGCTCCTTTGCTCCTGACAGTGGCTTTGGTGGGAAGGGCTGAAACTGCCATTACATCCTTCCTCAATAGACTGAGCTCACAGCTCTGCTTCCCTCTTATCCTGCCTCTTCATTTCAAGAGGACTTTAATCAAGGGCTGCAATGCATGAATTCTTACCATTTTATACACTAAGTTGGGACATCTGATGCCTTCTTTTCTGAAGGCCTCATCTTGCTCACAAATTTCAGAGAGAACTCCCATGTAGTTCACTGAAAAATCTAACTTTCTGTGAGACTAAACTGAGGATCTTTTCACAGACAAATGACATTTTCTTCTTTCTGTTCACTGAAGCCAATTTGTTACTCCACACTGCACAGACACGGAGTGTTTGACACTAGTGTCTAAGTTTGTGTTGACAACAAAGGACCTTTCTTCCCCAAGGAAAGATAAAGAAGGAGTTATAAATTCAAAGCATGAACACACTTTTGGAATTGCATCACTGCTCCTCAGTTCATAAGTGGTGTTACCACAATCTTGATTTCTCTCTGCTTCTAACGAATCACAGAATCACAGAAGGGTTTGGATTTGAAAGGACCTTAATGCTCATCTCGTTCCAACCTGCTGCCACAGGCAGGGACACCCTCAGAAGTTCTCAGGCTCAGAACTGTGTATCTCTGTGTGTGAGGAGACAGGCAGCCCAAAAATGGAAGTGACACGACAAAATATTTCACATTGAAAGAAAATAGTGGGAACTTGTAGTCTGCTGCTCCAAAACATCCAATATCAATAACCCCACAGTCTTCACAGTGATTTAGTTTTAAGGGGCATGGCTATACATTTTCTGCTACAGGAGCAAGTTTACTGTGCTGAAAGATAGATGCTGGCATGTATCACTGAAGCATGACAAGCTTTTGACATCAAAGGTCTCCATTCCTCTGTTCATTCTCTTTCAGGATAAAAAGTAATTCTCTAGAAATCTGCTTTCTTCAGCTCCTGCAGATTGGTCACACCTTCATCTCCCTGAGTACAGGGCAACGCCGAGGCATCAAGCCCCACAGTCAGGTGCCTACTTTAGGTAGGATTGATCTTAGCCCTGTTCTTCAGATAAAATGCATGGTGTTATTTACTGGTCCTGCCAACTGCTCTGATATCTATCCAGTACTTATGGAGCACCTTGAGATCTTCAGAAAGGGCACCAGGCCAAGCAGAGCCACATTAATTTAATAAGTCAACTAGTGGATGCCCTCAGCTGGCTCCTGCTTTCATAGCCTTCATCATAATCCAGCCAAGTACAGAATTTAGCCTCTAATTACCAAGTATTTCTGAGCCTGAGAAAACCCATAGCACTGGATTCCTTTGTCCAAGTTCAATAAATTCCCAAATGCCTTACCCCTGAGGATAATATAAACAGTAACAACATGTCTTACCAGTTACAAAATCAGCCTCTGTGAAGAAGATGGCTTGTCTGAATGTCACCTCTGGGGTCAAGGCCATTACTGCCTGAGGGAGACTTCCACTTGTGCTGAGCCTCTCCCTGAACTGTGTTAATCCCTTCAATGCACCTGCAAGAGCTTCATAGGCGTCGATCCTCCGGAGCACGCACACACGGACAGGGTTGGATATCAGAATATCCAGGCTCCTTTGCCAGTGAGTGTCTCCAACCTCAAAAGGGGTTATTTCTCTGGCTTGACATCGAGTGAGGTGGGGCAACCACTTCAGGCCTAGGAGCTCAAATCCTGAATCAAGCTCTCCTGCAAGCCAAGGGAACAGTGTTTAGCATCAGGCAGCAGCAAGTGTTTCACAGGAGCTGTGTTTTGTTTTGGAGACAAACATTTTGACTTCACACTGATTTTTTCACTTGACAAGTTCCAAAGCTGCTTTGACTCCACCACCACCCACCCAGAATGGACTGTAATGCAGACATGGAAATATACTGGGAAAACTCACAAGATACAAATGTTAGGAAATGATATTAAAGTGAAAAGAAAAAATGGGCTATCTGGGAAATCAACAGGGAGCTGCAGGGAGCAAGTGCCATGGTTTGATTAGAGATCACAGCTAATGGAGAAGAGTTGAGAGTCAGTGAGAATACACTGACAACAATGTGGTTTGGCACAGTATAATTCATAATTATAGATCATTTAGCACCTCTCAGAACATTCCACTTCAAGCAATGTTCATTATAGTAATAAACTACAACAGAATGCTGACTTGTCTCTAAAGTAGTTTAAATGTTGTTGTGTTTGTAAAATAGTTTTACTACCAATGTAGCAAAATATTTAGGGATTCGATTCATGAGTGCTGGAAGTTTCTGTCAGCTGGAATCTCACATACAGAACTTATTCAGTAGTATTTCAAGTAGTATTTCAACACAGTTTTAGGAGAGTAGGATGTGACAGTGTAAGACAGGGCCAGACTTCAGCCCTTAGTGTGTACACTTCCTATATTATTATACTTCAGTGCAACCTGCATCATGAAATTATATAGAATCATCATCCTGCCTAGGGCTTGACATCCTTCTTCATGCATGTGTGAGGATTTAACACGGCGATGGCATCGGTTTTACTCCTGTGTGCGAGGAACTGAAGCGTGAAGCATCAAAGTGTCTTGGGTCTGCTCACAAGGGATGTCAGAGGACAGAACAGAGGCTGTGACTTCCCAATTCCTGTTGCTGTGCCCCAGTTACAGCTGCCTGATTTCCCAGTACTTTGGGAGAGAAAAATGCTCTGAATTACATAAAAGCTTAGTAACCCTAAGCACATATTGGAACTAATTCGACATCTTCTTAAGAAAAGTATGGCCATTGTGATATGAAATGTGGCCTTACCCTTAACTAGTCACAATAAATTCTTCACCTCCTTAGGCAGGTGAACAAAGAAACCTGTTCTCCTTCCCCTTACCACATGATGTTTCTCCTATGATAAAAACAGCTGGCCAGGATAAATTATCCTGACCAAGTCCTCCCCAAGAGTTCAGATCACCTGCACTCTGAGACTGACTGTTGAGCCCGGGAAACAGGATCTGGTGAAGGAGCTCTCCAGCACTTTTCACAGCCTCCATTCCAACCACTGTCAGCATCACAACTTGCTCCATCCCAGGATCAGCAGCGTATGTTCGGTGGCAGAAAAAATCCAGAGGAATGTTGTGGGGCTCTGGAACTGTGCTGAGGTTTCCTCCTACCCAGGGAGATCATCAAAACAAAACTGTTACGCCACAAAACCAAATCTCAGGTCTTTTTTACTCTAAAGGAACGAATTCTTAACCAAGGAAAGGCCAGTGTTTCACTGTCTCCTTATGCTGCAGCTCAGCATGGCCAGGAAATGGCTCCTGTATGAGGAGTGTTATCACAGCAAACCCCCCCTAATTAGTCCCACTCCTTTTCTGGAATTACATTTTGCCGTGTAAAGCAAATATATTCACCTGTAATTCTGATATCCTTATTCACATCCTTAAGCAGGGTTGATAGATCTACACCGAAGTGATTTAAGGCGTCAGTTTTGGATTGATAACTGATGAATAACTTCACATGAAATCAACACCTCGTTTTGTTTTCCAGGAGATCACAGGGCACACAGCTGAGAGCTACTTTGGAGACTGCTATGACACCATGCTTGTATCCACAATTGTGCTGGGAACAGTATGAACAGTTTGATTCCATACTGTTTCACTACATAATTATTTAAGTAATTGTACTGATAGACTTTTATTTACATAGTTGTTCCTACACCTTAACATTCTATAATGCTAGAGAATGGTCAATAACATGCATTTGATGATTATTTTTCCTTATCATTTAGTGTGAATTCAGTTTTGGAAAGCAACATATTTCAACTAAAAGTCTTGATATCCAAAATTTCAAATAATTTAATTAAATAGAAGTATATTAACCTGCTGAACACATAAGAAAACACAACGTGTAGTTAGTGAAATAACCATCTGGTTACCAGTAACTCCCAGTGTACAGAACTAGTAGATTTAAGACTCTCGTACCCATGTGAGTTATAGATTTAGAGCAGAAAACCCATTTCCTTGCTGTCTGAAATCCTATCAATGTCCTAACTTTGAATGACTGAGTTACTGAAGTTAATTCAAATGTATAAACTGAAATTAAGAATATCTTGAGTAAAATTAAATTGAAAAGTGCCTTTTCTGAACCTACAGAAGAGCTAGAGCTGTCAGCATTTATCACTTCACCACATTCCAGTTTTACACACAACCACCAATTTATCTCATTTTAAATATTTTGACTTTTCATGAAACAATGGCAATAAATATGTATTGATTGGATATTAATCTTTTAACTAAATATATTAATTAAGGCATAATTGGATGTTATTATGTCACATTCAAATTATTTCTTTTTGCATGTATTTTTTAATTTGCTTTAAAAAGTATTTTCATTTTCCTTTTCTATTGATTCTTCCATTCATTATCCAGCAGTGAAACACAGCCAATGAGAGTTACTATGATTGATGGACAGCAGAACAGTAAATGAGCTATTATAGACAAAAAGCATATTCTTAATGGGCTACTATACGATAATCCCTTAATAATGTTTTCACACTGTATGTGGCTGCCCCATCCCTGGAAATGTCCAAGGCCAGGTTGGACAGGGCTTGGAGCAACCTGGTGTAGTGGAAGGTGTCCCTGCCCATGACAGGGGGTTGGAATGGGGTCGTCTCCAAAGTCCCTTCCAACCCAAAACATTTCCTGAGTCTGTCTATGATCTTATAAAAGCCAGGATGATGCATTTCCCACAGCTCTGACCTACCCAGGCTCTGCAGCAAGGTCTCAGTGTACGGGGCCACATGGAAGCAGATAGAGGAATCCAGTTCAGCTGTTGTAGGGGGACTGCTCTGCCCATTGCCAAAGTCTGGCTTTGCCAGCTCATCCATCAGCCCTGTGCAGGGAACAGCAGCAAACTTGAGGCATACAGAGCTCTGACATGAAAATTCTGCTATCAAATGTTTGGTTCATCTGAACACTGTTCCATTACAGAGACGTCAAGGTGGGTCATGCTGAGCTTACCCGAGATATGAAATGCAACTTAACCATCTCCTCTATCCCAAATCACAGTAATCACTTCAACTGGGGCAAGTAGCTGTTGAAAATTGAGGCTGGGCCACAGCTTTCTCTAGAGATACCTCTTCTTTGGGAGTGGCACCCCAATTGTTTCTATGGCCTTCTAACTCCTACTGTGAATGTGCAACAAATTCACAGATGCTGCCATACAGCTAAATTAGAATAAATATCTTAAATAGGTTGGTGTCCACTAGGAAGAGTCACAAATCTGAGCTCACTGTGCACGTGGAGGCCCTCAAGGCATGAGGCCAACATCCTGCACCACGTTGTGCCCATGGTGATTTCAGACCTGAACATGTTTTGCGGAATAAAACCCCTATAATCCAGTGAGGTTATAGAGAGGTACGTTTATTCTGGCCCAGGACACATGGGGGACGCTCCTCCAAAGCACACGCACCTGGCTGAGCTAACAATGGGTTTATATTCAAGTAAGTTATACATATTTATTTTTCTTTCATGCATAAACATTGTTTTCTCAGAGAAGGCAGGGTTATTATCATGAGTCTCAGGAACTGACTTTCATTTTCTCCGCCTCAAGCCACTCCTTCTTGCACCTGCGCTGTTTCTCCTGGTAATTCAGGGTAGTGTCTTTGGGGGTCTTTGGGGATGAAGTAAGTTGTCTTCCTCTCGTAAACTTTTTACCTTTTGCTCAGAACTGGTTCAAACCAGTCTTGTTGGCAACTTTTGCTGGTCTAATTGGACTTACCTTGTCCTTTTGACACGTTTTCTGATTTATCATGGGGTATCCCAGCTGTTTTAATCGGCCTGAGCCTCTTGGTATTGCACCTTCAAGGGCAGTGTGTGGGTTTTTACACAGTGAGCAAAGCAAATTCCATGGTAAGTATAAAAGCATAAGTAAAATAAGAAAATAAGTATTATCATTAGTCCTAGGTAAATAAGCATAAGTAAAATAGGCATAAACAAAATGAGCATAAGTAGAATAAGCATAAACAAAATAAGCATCATAAGCCCTAAGCAAAATAAACATAGGCTCCCCCTTCCCCTCCCCCCCATCAAACAGATACATCACGTTTTGCTCATGTAACTCCCAGCCTGGAAAATATCTGGTTCCATGCCACTTTCACAGACACTAAATGCTTAAACCCAGCAATGTCTCAGCTCCCATAGCTGTTTTGAAGAGCTGGGCTGCACACAGGCAGTGCATTAAGGGGCTGACATACACTAGGCTGCCACAACAATTAGTTCAGCCTCGTGTAATAATATTTCAGACCACCATTTTAAAGACTTGATATTTTTTAAATTGCTTTGTACACATTTGATTGCTTTTCTACCACACAAAGCTGTCAAAAATTCTCTCTAGTGGTGCATGGGAAATGGATTACTGGTGGCAGAGGCTGATGGCAAAGCTCACGTGTCAGATGTACCACTGACAATCCCCTTTCTGCTTCTCAAAATTCAGCAGGGGCAAAAAATGTGCCATCACTGTCACCTGCTGTTTATTCAAACTCAGGGCATGACAAAAATTAAAGCTTGGACATAAATATATAGTGTTTGCTCCTCAACACAGAGCTCCTTACCCAAACCCACCTATTTATCTGCTTTATTTCAGGAACTCAGTTTTCCTTGCTTTGAAAATTAAGCAGCGTTCAAGAGCTCAAAGGGGTAACTGCATTTCAGGGGTATTGATGATAAATTCAAAACTTCTTAGTGAGGTATTTATCCTACTTAAACCCCAGTGCTATTCTTCTTTTTCCACAGGCCAAACCAAAGCTTGTGTGGCAAGAGTGTTGGCTTCCCCGCTCCAGGGCTCTGGAATATGGACTAAGGTACCTCGGTCAGTTCTGACGTAGAGGACTGATGCAAAAAGCACAGACCACATGGAAAGAAGCATTTGCAAAAACCGTCTAGAAACAAAAGCCCCTGAGTTCTCTGCAATGAAGGAAAACATTTTACCTTTCCAGCCTATGCTTTGTTCCAGCCTCACCCATATATTTCTAGTGGAAATTTCCCTGTGCAAAACATGAACACTCTAAACATCCTCTGTGGCACTGAGAAAAGGAGCAGAAACTGCACTTTTTAATGAGCAACTTTCCTTGTGTGTAGAGGCAGCAGTTGACACGGGGCTGTAATTAGTCTGCCATGATTAATCCTGTGTCTGCACATGTTTTTAGAACATTCTGTGATAGTCTCAGAAGAGAAAAGGCCAGGACTTTTTGAATTGTCATTTTCCCCCCAAACCTCTAAAGGTTCTTTTCTATTGTGGACAGATTCAGGGAAGTGATTGGGCTGTGTGTGAACGTCCCCATCATGGGCTACTTTTGGTGGTGTTAATGGAGGGGTCAGTCACAGTGACCTTCTCCTGGGAAGAGTCAGGCAGCGCAGGATTTCTGTTCCCTGCTGATCACTCTGATCTTCCCCCCTTGAGACTCATTCTTAAGAAACCCACTACTATAGTTCAAGATCTTTCATGGAATTTTTTTTGTCCCTTACCAACTCAGCGGTTTGGGGGTTGAGAGCCAGAACGAGATGGCTTGTTGGAGTGCAGCTATCTCACTGCCTGATCTCACTCCCTGCTCTAGGAGCCAGTTAACAGTCTAAAGCCTAAACAAAGGGAAAGCTAATAGCTTTGCATTCACACGTGATGGCTGGAGAGAGAAGTGGGGAGGTGCTTTCTTTTTTCGGTGGGATTTCCCTCTTTCCCCGGTTTGGGAGGTGGTGAGAGAGGTTTCCCGTGCTCATTTTTTTTCCGGTGCATTACACCTTTGTCCTCCGTGTGCTTGAGTGGTAGCCGCCGCTGGCTGGGCTGGTGGCAGCACTGGTCCTGGCTCGACCCTCTGACTCTGCACCTCTGTTGAGAGGGCAGTCCCCACTGCCTGGATTCGCTAGGGACTCATCAAGGGGCTGGCACCATCTGCAGAGGAGTTTCTAATCCACTCCAATGCTTTCAGACAAAGGATGGTGAGAGAGTCCTTACACTGCCCACAGAGAAGGTTCCAGTTCTATATTTTGTGTCTGAAGCCTCTTAATTTTGAAATAATAACTTGGAGGGAGAAGCTTTCCATCTTTCTACCCCAGGAGGGCCCTTGTGCCCTTAGCAAACATTTTTGTCTTGAACAGACTAAATCATGTTTTGCCTGAAACAGAACTTCCGAACAGTTTCATTCAAGTAAGAAGATTTGGGGCAGTAATGTGTCTGGGTTTGGGTTTTGTCAGTCCCTAAAAAACAAAGTGAGTGACCTTTCAGATGCTTGGAAGTCACAAGTAGACAGGACTTGGAGCTGAGATCGGTAGGACCAGATGCTGCCCTCAAGCTCTGTGGCACATCTGCGTTTTGGCTATCCTACCTCTGTGTGGAAAAAGAATATCTTAGAGGGGGTTATTGAGGTCATATAATCATAGAAAGTCCTGAGCTGGAAAGGGGCCCACAAGGATCACTGAAGTCCAACTCCTGGCCCTGCACAGGACAATCCCAAGAATCCCACACCATGTGCCATGTGTATGAGATTATGAAGTCAGGAGGTGTACAGAGACAAGGCTCACAAATTCAAGCACAGGAGGCTCCAACTTGACATAAAAAAAACCCCAGTTCCCATAAGGATGGTTGAGCATTGGAACAAAGTCCAGAGAGGCAGGGGAACCTCTGTCCTTGCAGATTTTCAAGACCTGACTGAATAAAGCCCTGAGCATCCTGACTGGAATTCATTGCTGATGCTGTACTGGGCAGGATGTTGGATGAAACCTTCTGAGGTCCCTTTCAAGAGGAACTACTGAGTGATTCTAAGTACAAGAGAACCCCAGTGCTAAAGATCAAACACCTGGCAAAGATCAGCCTGCTCTGTTGGGTGTATAGTAGTGACTGATTCACACCTTTGTCTGGGGCTATGTACAGCAAAACTAGCAGGCCTTGATATTCTCACTAAATACTTCCTGCACTGTAACAGCTGTGGTCAGACTGTTAGTGTTTAGCTCACACACACTGATACACAAACCTCCTTTCTCCAGGTTGCTGAGCAGGGAAAGCATTACCTTTCACTAAGGCAGGAATGTGATGACTTGCATTCTCCTTCCTCAGCAACAAAACAAGCCAGTGCCCCCGTGGTTCAGCTGCGAGTTCTCCTCTTGCAGGACTATCAGGTGAGCTTGAACTCTTTCCAGAGCAAAATACAGCAATCTAAAATAATGAGGGCAAGTTAGCGTGCTCAATCCAGATGTAATTACTATGGGTCTCAAGCAAGTAGATAAATTGTGATGGCATAACCGAATACAACTGAACGATGAGCTACAGGAACTTTCAGTATCTGGGTGTTTGTGCATCACCTATTCATGAGACAGAGAAACTTAATTTATGCCTCAGGGAAGAGGTTTAACATGAAAACATTCTGCCCTTCAACTGGGCTGGGCCAAAACCACAACAGTGAAACACTCTAAGTCACTCCTACAAAAGTGATCTTGAGTCCCAAATGAAGGGATGATTTTCAGAAATTTTAGCTCCAAACAGCACATTGGAGCAATAATTGCCGCTGTTAACTTCTTAATGGCCACTTAGGATGCTCCAGACTTCTGGCTATTTGGGCTGTAGTAGTCCATAAAAGTGTGTGTATGGCCAAACTTCACAAACGAAGATTAGGGAAGGGCTCTCCCCACGTGAGTGGGCCCTTCCAGCCTGTGCAGTGGATTTTTTAGGTAAGGCACAGCCTGCACAGAATTGGCCCCACCGTTTAAGTCCCAAGGTCCATCTGCCACGGCCGAGCGAGCTTGGACAGTGACAGGAAGTCCTTGGGACTGTCACAGCACCCAGTACAAACTGGGGCTGACCCTGCTGAGCATCCAAGATCTGATGGGATTGGATGGCAGGGAGGCATTGAACTGCCAGGGGACGGTCCCCATTGAGGCTCGAACTCAGGACCTTGGGATTTGGAGTCCAGAGTGCTCTCCATTACACCACGGGACCACCCTATTCCATAAATAGGTTATATTAATTTTACAAAATGTTATGGGCAGGAACATTAATATTCCTTAGGCTTAAGCAGAAAAGAGGGGATTTGTACAGTTTAATTTGCAAAATGATGCATTTCCACACTGACATAGCAAACAACCCTCAGCATGATAATTTGAAGTGAGGGGTCCACTCCTTTGTGACAGAAGGTGCCATAAGATTCCTGTGCAATTTTTAATGTAAGAAGTGCAGCAATGGACTTCTTGCATATGTTAAGTTTGACTGCAATCTTGCTTTTATGATTATTACTGTTTCCTTAGGCTGATATGTCAAAATGCCAACTGCATTTTAACTCAAATCTATCATCATGTTAGAAAGGGGTTCCAAGGAAAAAAAGTAGTTAGTTTTGATAACAGGAAGGCTTTTTTTACAAGCCATTTGGAGTGCATTGAATTAGGGGACTTTCCACTGAAAGGGCCAGAGGGCCTGTGGAGTACAGCACCAAATGTCAGTCTGTTAGTGAAGACTCTTCTCCTGAACACACCTTTGTAGATCAGAGAGCGTTACTTGGGCTTATGGGGCTACTGCCTTTTCTTGCTTTTCTGTGATCAGTGGTAAAATTCATATTTGCTTTAGTAGGAGGAAGCCCAGTGATGTTCCCAGTGAGAGGCCAAGACCTGGTGGGATTTTCCTGCTAGAGCAAAGCCAGCACTGAAAGCAACCTGAGTACTACTCCCAGGAACAGGGAGAACATGAGTGCTGGCTAGCTGGAAAAGAGGAAATGGGTGTCCTTTTGAGCATTACAGCAGTGTTAGCATAGTTAGTTCCAGACCAAGGGGTAACAAGGTACACAGCTCACTGTGTTCTGTCCAGTACCTGCTCGAGGGAGAGCTGCAGCTGTCTGAGTCCTTGCAGAACAAACCCCCGACGAGTGCAGACTGAAATCACATTTCCATACACACGAGGAGATACCACAGGTGACACCATCAAAATGATGTCCCCTAGATCAAAAAGAGGGTAAAGAAAGCAACACATTATTGTCACAGAAGCCATGGCACCAATGCAATGCAGCTCTTACAGTGGGTAGTTCCAACTTGAAGCACATCCCAAATGGTGACACTGTGTTTTAGTTTATTTGTTGTAAGCAGCTCATAATGACTGCAATCCAAGGCCACCCTAAGATGAGAAAGTTTATGGCATCATCTGTAATCTCTTTATGAATCACCTACCCCAGAAAGTCTGTCTCATCAGGTCTCATCTGGCTCAGCTCTCATGCAGGTGGTGCATCAGCCCTGGCTCCCTGTGGGAGCCGTCACTGTAGAGCTGCCCAACAGCACTAGGGTCCCTCAAGGACTGGGGGCCTGGTACGTCTGGCCACACAATGAGTAACCAAAGTTAACAACAACAACTTGTTCTTGAACAAAGTGCATGAAGCAGTTCCACTCTGTATATAGCTGCCTCTGCAATCCTGCTCAGCACCACCTTCTGCTTACTCTTGTCCCTCCTTAATTCCCATCTTTAACCTTCATTCCAGAACCTGTCTTGTGGTACAGTTTCTTGAAGCTTTGGACCACTCTGCCATCATGATTTCAGCTTACTCTTTGGTTTGGAACCATCTGAGGCCTCAATGTTCCTTGGTCATCATGATAATGCTACCAGCCTGCTCTGTCCTTACCTGATCCTCACCTACTAGGTCTGGCTGCTTGAGCTCTCCTTGCACTCTTCACCCCCATAGATAAAGTTACACTGGGTTACAAACTTGGGTATCTAGACTCCTCTTTTCTGAATTGAATCTCACTCTCACTGCCAAAACGTGCTATGAGCAAGCCCAGGAAAAAGAGCCTCCAAGACCTCCTGAGCAGTCTAAGCTCTATCTTAGGCACTACAAGACAAGCTCAAGACTTTCCCCTGAAGCTTCTGATCTACCTATGGTCTTTGCTTTGTTCTAATCTTAATTTGGTTGGTTTTAACATCATCTTCATTATTACACTTTCCTAGTCCTAACACAGCTTTTATCCCTCACAAGATCCATTCAGATCTCCATAACCTGACAAGAGTGACCTCTGAGGTCAAAGCCTCAGTAGCACTTCTATATGGGTTTCCTCTACGCTGCCCATAAATTTCTCTTAGCTCTAACCAAGTGATATGAGATTGGAGGATTTTAGTCTGTGTGTCCTAATTACCCTTGTTTTCAGGGTAGAACAGTGACTATTTCTTTTTATTCTAGATTTTGTGGTATGGATAACCGTCCCCCCAAGAATCTGACCAAGGCTCAGTCTGATAGTTCAAAGCAACAGCACCAAAACAAGGGAAACCTTTTGTGTAGCACTAAGTATGGGACAGGCAGGGTGTTTCTTTGCCTAAAATCTCCATTTGGCTTTAACATCGACTTTAAGCCAGACTGGTATTAATGCCACATTCATTATAGGTGAACTGCCAAAATATAGGGGTACAGGTTGTAAGATTTTGGTTCCTCTCTATCTGACAACACTTGTAAAAATATGTTTGTATATAAGTATCCCAAATCAACAAGAGTACCTGATAGGGTCACTAAAACTTGGATTACTGAGAAGGGGCAGATCTGCTTGGTAGGAACTGCTGTACATCTGCTCTGTATGCATAAATATTCCAGTCTCCAAGAAAAGCTGCTGGAAACCTAAGGGAAGGAGTTAGTGAATGTCTCCTTTCCTTAAAACCTCACAGAGTATCTGCTCCCAGACCAGACTTTTGGCTTCCCTTATGAGAGTCGTGATCCAGTTATCTGGGGACCAAAGCTCAACAGTGACTTCCTGAGCCCAAAATCAGATGGAACTTGGTGTAGTATAACTTAGCAGCCCACACCAACTGTGAATCATTAATAGCCATAAAAGGAAGGAGAAGAAGAAATGATGACTCATTCCATCAGTAGCCACCAGCTGCCATCAATCCTAATCCCAAATAACAGAGCCAATGGCTGGCTGCCAAACTACCTGAGTTAACATGCAGTGTTATACAAATATCTATCTCAAAGCTGATACTTGGGTTTTTCCTTTCTCCCTTCTCCATTTTCCTCCTGTCACCCTCTGTCACTTTCTGTTCCTTTCATTTTTTTTTCTTATGCTCTCATCTGTTTCTTAAGAATTGTTTCCTTTGGCAACAATTTCCTATGCTTTCTTTCTGTGTCACTTCAATCCCACTTCCCTTCTACTACCTTCTCCCTGACAGCTGCTGACCTTCTGCTCCCCTCAGGTTCCATTCCTGTGAAGCTATCAACTTGGGGAGCAGAAACCAGTCACCAACGCTCTAAACATTGTCCAAAAATCCCTGGCACCCCAGATCTCGGTGCCAGACCCCACTATAGAAGTCTCTCAGCACACTGGCTTTTACAGCAGGTACCCCAACACCAAAGGGATCCCTCCTAGCCAGGTAAGACCTTGGCAGGTGCCTCTTGGACACAGCCTGCTGCTAGTTAGGTACCAATTCAGAAGCTGAAGAAAACTCCTACAAAGGGAAAAGTGGGATATTACTGGAACCAGCTTAATGCAGTGCTCTCCTTTCTGACTGTGCAGTTAATCCTGTCTTGAATGAAGCCTTTAACCATTTAATTCCCCCAATGATTATATTCAGCTCTTCACCAGGAGAGGCAGATGAGCTCCGATCAAATAAACAAGCAATTTAAGGATTCTACCAGGTCTTCACTGTTTCTCTGATGAATAGGCCCCTCTGTGCAGAGACTTCCCATGCACTGGGTTTTTTTTTTTAGCCCTTCAGTGGCATCTAAGCAGCCCAGAGGACTCCAGCATCTGGCTCCATAAGGAGGAGGATGTGGTAACACTCCTTTGCCACTTCATCTTAGGCAAAATCTTCCACTAGAAATTCATTCCTGGCTCTAGAACTGACCAGGTCACAGCCCTAAGCAATCCAGGGAAGCAGAATTTCCTGAGACAGGTGGGCTGGAGTAAAGTCTTACTGTCAGTGAAGAACCATGAAACCTCCAGACTCATCCTCTTACACTGACCTTTGGTAGTTGAGACAAGCATGGCTGGACATCGAGGCAGCATCATGCTTGGGAGATCAATCTTTTCTTCATCTGCTTCTGCCCCAGTAGATGAAGGACTCAGAGCTACAGTAAAACAATAAATATTAAAAACTGTTACACCAGGTTCTGACTCAAGCCTACTTTCTGCATTAAATCCAGGGCCACAGAAGCTTCTCTGGCAAAAATGCTTTACTGGAAAAGCCATTTTAATCCCTTGTCCACGCCATGAGCTGCATTGAGGTCTCTCAGATGGAACATCTTTTTATATTACTTCTCCTGAGGCTCTCTGTGTTCAATTAGAGGTAGCTAATGCAAAGTAGCCAGCTTGCCAAAGAAATCTAGGCATCAGGAAATATGTCAGGCTGCACTACCAGAGCTTTTCCCACCCACAGACACAACAGAGTTGCTATTCACTTTGGGTTCTTTAGCTTGAGTTTAACCAGTTTGGAAGGTTCATGATAGGCAACAAGCACAATTAAGTCTGGCAGAGATGTGCCAGTGAAACCTCTGCATATCCAAAAGGCCCAGATCAGGGCAGTGTGAACAAAAGGTGTGGTGTGGAATCAGTTTGGCTGGAGCTGTGAGCACAGGCTGCTCGGGCAAACCTGCCTCAAACCTTCTAGCACTGAGCTGGCTGGAATACATCCTGCTCACTGGATTGCATCCTGGTCACCGGAATACATTTGCTCGCTCATTCCCAGGAGCCCACTGCATCTGCCAGCATAATCTGCAAAGGGCCATCTGAGCTGCAGTTTGTATTCCTGCCTCCCAGGGGACCAAATTACCAGCATTAGGACAAAGACAAGTGTATTATTTAGAACGTAGTGCTGCTCCAGACTCAGTTATACCAGAGCAGCAGAATTCATCATCTTTGTAAGATGAAAAATAAGCAAACAAATAAATGAAAAAATAAACAAAATAATGAAAAAATAAACCAAATGATAATGTATAATTAATATAAATGTCTATAATAATGCATATTTATATATTTGTAATATATTTGTAATATACATAAACTTTAAATGTCAATTATAACTTTATAAATATAGTATATAAATACGTAACATACTGTTTACATATAAATGTATATACAAACTTTTTAATATGAATTGATAAAACTAAATTCATATAATAGTATAAAATAATCACATGTCCATATGTAAAATGATAAAACAATAAATAGAAAGAAAGAAAAAATTACCTGACTGCTTTTTTTCCCCACCTTAAAAATAAAAATGATGAGAGTGGCTGTTGATGGCCAAGCAGTGCTGAACTCTGACACACAATCCCGCCCCAGCATCTGGTTAGTTCCACATTGCTGAGTTTTGTTGGTCTGCAGAAAGCAATGCCAGCACTGCAGCTGACCTCTCCTCAGCCTCCTACCACTATGCCAACACTGTCCCCAGGAGCAGCCAGGATCCTAAAAGCCTCTCCAGAACCTGGAGGTGCAAGGTCTTGTCTGAGCTTTTCAGCAGCACAGTTTCACCACAGCATCATTTGTTCAGTGATACCAAAAGGAGACGCCCACAAGTCAAAAGCCCCAGTGCAGAGGTGCACCCCATGTGCTTACACAGGCCTGTGACACAGACGTGACACTGGGGAGAGGAGAGCTGCAGTTTGATATTATAGAATCATAGATTCATCAGGGTTGGAAAAGATCTCCAACATCATCAAGTCCAAACTTTGACTGAACACCACAGTGCACACTAAACTGTATTATGAAGTGCCACATCTACTCTCTTTTTGAACACTTCCAGGGGTAGTGACTCCACCACTGCTCTGGGCAGCCTTTGCCAGGGCTTTGCCATTCTTTCAGTGAAGAGATTTTCTCCAGTATCCAACCTAAACCTCCCCTGGCACAACTTGAGGCCATTTCCTCTCCTCCTGTCCCCTGGAGCAGAGCCCAACCCCCTTCTCCACCCCACCCCCCCACCCCCGCCACCCACCCCCGGCTCTCCCCTCCTGTCAGGGAATTGCAGAGTGAGAAGGTTCCCCCTGAGCCTCCTTTTCTCCATGCAGAGCCACCCCCCCGCCCCCCAGCTGCTTCCTTTAGGACTTATGTCCCAGACTCACTCCCATCTCTGCTGCTCTAACAAGCAAGAAAGGGCCCTATAAGCACAGCAGAGCCCTTGGCTGACACACAGGTTTAAATGTGGTCCCTCGCCCCTCAGGTCTGAACCTTGGTCCAGGAAGCTGCAAGATTGTCAGGAAGGGAAGAGATTGTTTTGTGCTGTAGAAACTACTCATCTCCATCAAGAAAAATCTGCAGGGAGATTTGGCAAAAAGAGTGTTGAGAAGGAGTGAGAAAGAGTCCAGGTGCAGGTGGTGTGCAGGGGCTGCTCAGTGTCACTTCACAGTGCTGCTTACACGTTTCTCCCTGTACTCCTCTTTCTCTCACACCCCTTTGCTTACACTGCACTGTTGGGTAAGGCCATCATCACATATTTTGTCAGTGTTAGGAACTTTCAGATTAAAAACCACTCCGTAAAGCCACTTCTGTCCAGGAGAGCCAAAGGGAGCCTTTGGGAGCTGCAGGGGCACAGCAACACGGAGATGGTCAGGGCTGCATGATGGAATAATGGATGCTTTTTAAGCCCAGTTCCCACTGCAGCCATTTCCAGACCCATCCAAGTGTGACATTCCAGACTCCTGAAACTCACTGAAGCACATTTTGGAACCCCGTAGCTATGCCATCACTTCCTAAACTGCATTTCTCATGCTGACAGCTAAAGGTTTATAAGCCACCCTCCATTTTCACATACATCTATCATCATCCTCCAAAGAACTTTTTCCCTCTGAAGCCCCTTATCAGCTGATATGGAGGGAGAAAGGGCAAAGCCAGAGCAGGTTTTCTAGGAAAGGGCCAGTCCTCTTTCAGCACCAGATCTCCAAATCTTGCTGCATATGTATGAATTATAGGCCTCATTACCAGGGAACAGGGAATGGGAAGCAACCTTAAGTATTCCAGATCTGACACATCTAGAACCCCAGGGAATGGCTGGAGCTGTGTCAGGGCAGGGTTAGGCTGGATATCGGGAAAGTTTCTTCCCCCAGAGGGTGGTCAGGCACTCAACAGGCTCCCCAGGGCAGTGGGCACAGCCCCAAGGCTGCCAGAGCTCTGTGAGCATTTGGACAATGCTCTCAGGGACAGGGAGGGATTGTTGGGGTGTCCTGGGCAGGGCCAGGAGTTGGACTCAATGATCTTGATCGGTCCCCTCCAACTCAGAATCTTCTGTGATTCTGTGATCTGCTGCAGAAAAGAGAAAGAGTTTTGCAAACTGTATAACTGGTTTGAAAATACACAAGTGGATGGATTGCTCCCACCCAGCTCTCCTGTTCCCCGGGACCTTTAACAGGAGGCTGACATGTAAAGAACACTTTGTCTGTGGGAACAACACTTCCAAGCCATCCATCACCTGGAAGGCAGGTGCAGGATCCCAGGAGCCCTCCCTCCGAACCAGAGGCACAGCTCCCTGTGCACATGGCTGTCCAGGCAGGGCAGGTGCATGAGAGGCTCCTCTTGGCTCCTGCCGTAGATGGCATTGATGGAACCACAATCGGTCACTCTGGCCAGTCGTGGGTCAGATGGCCCCATGATGTCCTGCAAGGTGTCACATGCTTTTGGCCCTCTCACACACAGTGTCAGCACTGGTGGCAACTTGCCAGGCTCTGAAGAATAGGAAGAAGGCAGCTTTTCTGTGGAAACAAACATATGTGTGAGTAAAACATGGAACAACCCATCCCAAGGTCATTCATCCCACTCAAGTGCTCTGTCATGGCCAGACCTAAAAAGGGGAATCACCTGGTTACCTGTCCTGTGGGAGATATGCTGGCAGCACCTGCACGTTTTTACCCAGTACTACGTGAGATTACTCAAGGTGCTTTATTAAAGACAGAGGAGTTGGTTGCCTCATATTTGCTGTGGAAAGGTGTGTGCACAGCGTTAGTCATTACAGAGGAGGTGACACACTGGAACTGTCCCTGTTCATGACAGGGGGTTGGAACTAGATGGTCTTTAAGGTACTCTCCAACCCAAACTATGACTGTAAGTCAACACTTTAAGTTCCTGTGCAGCCTGTTGTTCACGATCACAAACAAGGCTGTGGGATTGAAGTAGACAGAGGACAAGAACAGGAGCCTGTGGAAAGGGACGTTTATGAAGGGGACCACAAACTGGAAATTTGGACACTTTTTTTCTACATTATTTCCTTCTATGTCAAATACAGATTTTGTACAATGCTGTAAGATCAGCTGTACCAACTCTTCCCTATGTCTCCGATAAACCTTTGTCCGTGTGTTGTAGTTTGGGATTATTATGTAAATTCTCTCCCCTGCCACTAACTGCCCATGCCAGCAGTTAACAAAAGAAGTAGTTAACTACTGATTACTTGGATGGGGGCAGGTTTGTCTCTTTTGTTTTTTTGGGGACATCTCTCTTTTCTTAGCTCGGGGGAAGGCAGGAGCGGTGGCTGCCGAGGAGAGAAGTGGCTCTGCTGGCACTGCTGGGGCTTCTGGCTGAGCTGCTGCTTTTCTCCTCGCCATGGCTGTTTCTCCCGGTTCCTGCATCTGGGATCCCGGCCTCTGTTCCAGCCACCACCGCCTGCACCGTCACACCTGCCCGCCCCGGCTGGGGCAGTGACCCGGGAGAGAGAGAGGGTTGCAGCTGCTTTTGCAGGACACGTGGTGGTTCCCCACTTTCAGCTTTCTTTTTCCTTCATCTGGGACAAGAGACACAGAGTTCATCTGAGAGCTCACCACTCGTCTGTCTCGCTGGAGGGGGACTGGGAACTACTGGGAACTCACTCCGCAGCCAGCCGGGCTGTGATATTTGACACTGCTTAAGTATAACTTTCCTCCTGGAGGAAAACCTGCTGGGTTTTGTTGTTGTTTGTTTTTTTTTCTTTCTCTTGTGGTGTTGGGGAAGCGGTTTGCACTAGTCTGTTTATATATAGCAGTTAAGAACAGTTATCCTTCTATTAAAATTCCTTTTTTCTTAAATTTGATAAAGAGTGGCGTGATTATTGTGGAGAAGGTCCCCTCCCCCGCTTGTGGGTAAACATTTTGGGTTTTTTCCCCTCAAACCAAGACACGGTGTCTCCCAGCATAGCTGGGGTCCAGGAAGTAACTCCAGAAAAAACAAATCTGGCTTTTCTGCAGTTCTTACTGGAGATGTTAGAAAAAGCAGCAAGGCATGTGATTTTCTTCCCTTAGGTTTAAAAGCATATTCAAATACATCATTTCTTGCATAAGAATCAGAATCCAGAACATAAGTCTCCAGAGCAGGTAGATAACGGAGCAACTGGCTGTAAATATTTAAAATAATAATTTTCAAGTTTTCAAATGGGTAAAAATCTAATTTACAAACTTGCCCAGCAGTTCTTAGCTCAAATGAATTGTCTCTTCATACGAAATGTTCTTAAATAATGGTGCCTGGTACAGAGCATTGAAACAGATCTGCTCCCTGTCAGCTCCTAATGACTGGTAATTTTATCGTTTCCTTATTCATTTCTTGAGTCCCCCTTCATTTCTCCAGCTATCACCAGGAATGTATGTGCACAGCACCGAGAAAACTGCAATCCCATTTCTAAGGCAGTCTGCTCCTCTAGCTTTCAAATCCAAAAAGGAAGTAGGGAGACTGGGGAGTTTTCCCTGATTAAGCTGGTCTTCACTCATCTTCTGTCAGAGGAAAAGGAAACCCATTTCTCTGCTCTCAGCCTGCCTACACCTTTCCCAAGGAAAATGGGTTGTCTCTACAAGATGATGTCACACACAAACCTTCCAGGAGAATTTCCTAGTTTAAAAGAAATCACAACCCAGACTGTGCTGCAGAAGCAATCTCTAAACTTTGCAGCAAAAGCAACACCTGTTGCTCTGGAATTATGTTGCATTAGCAACTAATGATATTCCACAATGCTTTAAGACAGGTTTCACTATCTCTGTTTCTCAAATGGGAAAAGACTTGAGTGTTACATGCCCATATTTGACACATTGGTGTCTAACATTAAAGAATTTTTGATTTGAGTTCAGAGATTCAGCTGATTTTTATTTACCTTATCTTGCTGGTCACCCACCTCAAATGGGATTCTATTTAAAAATATGACCTTTTGGTAATGTTTTACCAGCTAATGCAATTACAGGACACCTAGACAGGTACTTTGCCCATGCTTGTGAAGTCCCATAGGCAATGAGATGGGAGAATCATGGAAGAGGAAGGCTGGATTTTCTGCAGCTAAAGCCTTCAGGAGCATAGTGGGGAACTAAATGATTCTATTTAACTTACATGAGTGTAACCCTGGAGCCCAGGGCACTGCAATTTGGGAAAGCTCTCTGCAAAGGAAAAACTAAAGTCTGAAACACAAAAACGTATCAAGGTATGGAGCAAGGTAACATGCAGGTACCCCCAAAGTGTCAGGGACTGGAAGGATTTTCAGGAAAATTTATTCCAAAGTGGAGAACACTAGACTTACAAGGAAAAATTCCTAACAGTGCTTAAACACCGGGCCTGAGAGAGGCACCCTTCTGTTCTCTTCAAGGCTTTTACCTTCACTGGTATCCCTTCAGGTCCTCCCCTGCATGAAGGCCCATAACTTCCGTGAGGGTTTATCTTCATACCAGAGTCTGAAAGTTTCCTCTGGAATGCAGGAGGAAAAAACCATCCAACTATCTTGGAGAAAGATGCCTCCTCTTAGGTAGGAAAGCATTCCTAAGCGAAACAAGTTCCTCGCTAAAAATCTTCCAGAAAAGGTATCTACACTTACACAAGGGTTAAAATTTCAACTCAAACATTCATCGCTGGGAACAGAAGAAAAGAAACAGCCCAAGATATTGCATTATTTCTTTTGGGTAAGATAAAGAAACTGATAAAGCAAATCCGACACACTCTGCCCATGCCCACAGTACCATGCCACCCTTCAACCTTGGATTTACAGACCTGTGCCTTCACTTCAGCATCATCACATGATCTGAAGGAAAAGCAGAGCTCACCTGAGCTCAAGAGCAGCACGTCCTGCTGGGGATAGAGCAGGCAGAGGCCACACACGTCCAGGCCAGCGCTGAGCACCAGCTGCAGCAGGTGATGGGCAGCCAGGGGACTTCGGAAGAGCCTTTCAAACAGCAACACCATGGCAACCTGAACAGAGGAAGACGTTGGAAAAATGAGGCAAATGCTTCCAAGCCCTCAACAACCTCACAGCTGCATCCCTTCTGCTCACCTTTGGTTCCCAGGATGGATCTACTCTGCAGGAGCTACTAGGAGGCTTGGCTTTGGTTTATATTTATGTGCAGTTCACACAGAAGGCTCTTAGCTTTGGATTGAATCACAACTATCAATGATAATTAGAATTTAATTCATTTCTGTTGATATAATTGTGCTTTTTGTCATGTAAACCTACTAGTAAAAAACAGCAGGGTCTCTGGGGCAGCAACCAAAGCACATCACCTCTGCTGTTAAACTCTGTATCCTATGATTTGCCCATCTTTCTAGATGATAAAATAATAATAGACCAACTGGTTGTTTCTTTATACCTATAAAAGTGACAAAATCAACATTAAAAAAAAGAACAAAAGGCAAACATATCACTGGTACTGTTCCAAATTTACATTTTGGAGTCTTCTCTACCAGACTAATCCAACTCAGCCCATCCTGGCACTTAGAAAGACACACATCAACACGTTCTGAATGTCTATACCCAAAAGGGTATATTACTGTTACTTTCTCATCAGAGAAACAAATTGTTTTAAAAAGCACGTGCTTTACAACAGGGAGTTGTGTGGTGCTGTGGATAACAAACTGTTCAGCTGTAGATCAGATAAGCTGATTGTACTGGCCCCAGATTTGGGCACAGTTCTCCTGGATGAGAATTTTCACAAGGATTTTCCCAGCTCAAGGTTTTCAGCTGCAGCAAATGCCAAATGAATTCATCATTACTGGACATGTGAAATGAAATGCTACTCACCCATAAAGACATTATGAGGCTTATACCAGCATGATAAATGAAGATATAAATTTACTCAAATCATATAAAAGTGGGCTAATTAGGAATAAAAACTCTATTTCTTGATGTTTGTCTAGCTCAAGCTTTCCAAGTATTAACCCAGATCCCACAGCACTCACAGCACTCACTTTGCTCTCTGTCAGAGCCTTGTTGAGGTGGGCCTAGCCCAGTCTTGGATTTCACCAATTCTGGCCACTGTCCAAACCATGGACTTCCTGGCTTGGCCTTGTCATTGTGGATTCCCACCTGGATAATGTGTCCAGCTCTGGGACCACCAACACAAGAAGGATGTTGGCCTGTTGGAGTGAGTCCAGAGAAGGCCACAGAGGTGCTCCCAGGGCTGGTGCCCCTCTGCTCTGGAGCCAAGCTGGGAGAGCTGGGGGGTGTTCAGTCTGGAGAAGAGAAGGCTCTGGGGAGACCTGAGAGCCCCTTCCAGTGCCTAAAGGGGCTCCAGGAGAGCTGGAGAATGACTTGGGACAAGGGCCTGGAGGTACAGGATAAGGGGGAATGGCTTCCCATAGCCAGAGATGGGATACTGGGAAGGAATCCTTCCCTGTGAGGGTGGTGAGGCCCTGGCACAGGTTGGGCAGAGAAGCTGTGGCTGCCCCATCCCTGGAAGTGTCCAAGGCCAGGTTGGACAGGGCTTGGAGCAACCTGGTGTAGTGGAAGGTGTCCCTGCCCAGGGAGGGGATGGAATGGGATGAACTGGTGACACCCCACCATTAACAGGAGGGAAGCACCTTCAAGGTCATTTCTAACCCAAATCATTCTGTGGTTCCATGACTCTTGGCTGGCTCTGGTTACTGCTGTTGGACCTGCTCTGCTCTTTTCATTAACAACAAGTTATTTTACACAGGATTAGGTCTGATACAATTTGACGTGCACTCCTAAACAGAGGGAAATATGAGCTAATTTTAGTCACCTTAATCTTCTCTTCTCCTGGAGGAAAATAAGTAGAATTACTTCCTACTTGTTCGTACAACGCACAGAATTACTGTAGGTCAGGTGGTACCAGAACCTTCAAAAATTTCTTTGAATTTTTCTGAGCCCAAGTTTAATCAAAGCTGTGCTGTATCCTGGCTTACAGTCAAGTGCTTTCAGGTTATCACCATTTGTCTACTTTTACTGATTTGCACCTGGTTGGCAGCAATTTCTTCAACCCACACATTTCAAAGTTTAATTTTTTGTGGCTCAGAGCAATCAGCACATCAATACTGATGGCATAAACCACTCAGCTGCTACATTTAGGTCTGAATGAAAAATACTTCAAGATCAGTATTTGTACCAAACCTCAAGACTGAAATATTCCAGATCACTTCATTGTCGCTCAGTGTCCCACATCGTCCCACACGTGAGGAAGGAGTGGTCTGTTTGCTGTTCTTTACCTCAGTGTCTGTGTCTCTGGAAGCCTCCAAGGCACTGCTGTCAGGGAAGTACTAGTCACCACTTTCAACTGTCTGCCAGTAAAATCCATTTGGCACCATAAACACCTTCTCCACTGCCTGAAACACACAAAGTACATCTCTCACTTGTATGTTATCTTGGTCTCTCAAAATAGAGGGCTGGGAAAAACAGAGTATTTTATGGCTAGAGACCACCCAAGGATGCACATTGATGGGTTAAACTCATTAGTCCAGTGTTGCTAATATATCATTTGCTTTCTTAAAACCATTCTACTTGCTCCAATTAAGTGATATCCTAACAATATGAACACGCAACTGTTTCCCAAGAGCCTGAGCATTCTTAGCATCCAACCCAGAGACTCTCCAGCACACAAAGCACCCACAACATCACCACCAGTTGCATCCATAGGCTAAGCAGCAGAGCCTTGATTCTCCATGACTGTGCTGAGCACTCAGCAGAAAAGGGCACTGTGAAAGCAATGCCCTAATTAACTAATCAAATGGAAGGGTAGGGGAGAAATTTCATGAACCTTTACATGCCTGTAACCAGAACAGGACATTTCTCCTGTGCTCATGTCACCACAAGTGACACATATCTGTAAGTTTTACTGTGTCACATACGCAGGGATAGGCAAAAAGCTGCCATTTAGGTCACAGCTCAACAGAAGGGCAGCATTGCCCAGACTCAGCACCTTATTTTGTTTCTCATACATTTTCTGGGCAGCCAAGCAAGTAACTTGTTCAAGTGCAAGTGTAAAGATGTGTCACTCATGAGAATGTACTGTGACTGGATGTTCAGTAAGCAAGGCTATAGTCCAGGGACAAAGGCAACTTTTGAAAGTCATGTTTGACGAGTTCTGGTTTGCGAAGAATTGATATTGAACATTCCAGAAACACAGATGCATTTATGCAAAATTCACAGGGGGCAGGATTCATTCTAAGAATGAAAAATAAATGGTAACTTTTGAGACACAGGCTCAGGTGTGGCTTCACTTTTAAAGACTCTATTTGATCTAGAGCAGTTATTAATTTGTCCTCATCTCATGTGGACTGACCTTTTCAAAAAGCAGAAAAAGAAATTAATTTTCAACATGATTTTACCAGGACTTTTACTATGGAGAGAAAATGGGCTAACAGTGCATGGAGAAGCATCCATTGTGCATTCTAAGGTACATATAATGCTGATTAATTGTGTAATCACCTGAGAGATTCTGTGTGTACTGCTTAGCCAATGACAGACACTTCACAGCATCCTACAAATGTTTAAAAAATAACAACCAGAAAATCAAATTAATTTGAACATTAAAATTCTTCTGACAACTTCCTTTCCATTTCAGTAACGTTTTGTGTTGTCTCCTTCCTCTATTTCTTGTGCTTCATGAGACATTTGCCTAAAAGCAGAACTGGGGATTTCACTATTCATGCTGTTTCAAACCAATCAACTACTCCAAACCCATATCTTTGGTATCTCTCAGTGGATTTGTCCATTCTGTCCTGCAACTCGTTGTTCCCCAGCCTGTGCTGGTGATATTACACTTGATTGCTCTGGAAAAGGTCATCAGAGGAAAAGTGGATTTAAGGAAACAGAAGATTACCTCTGTTTCCAATGTAAGATGCCAGCTCCCACATGCAACACTGGCACAGCATTCCCACTCCACAAAAGGGGAATGCAGCAAGACCTCAGTCTTCTATTTATTCAAGCTGCTCCTTGAACAAATCTCATGCCTCATCTCTCTCAAGAAGAAGGAAGAGAAGAGACAAATGTGGTCAAACCAACACCAGCCTCTGTTTCCACAGAAATCTCCAGGATAATTAACCAGCCCCAGTTAGGACACATTGGGAAATCCAAGGTAAAATCTGCCCTTCAGGAAGGACGACAGTGTAAGCTGTGGATCGGGGTGATCCCAGGCCAGCCTCCCTGCCTGCCAGAGCAGGGATCTGGCCACACCTCTGGGACATTGTTCCTGAGATTTGTCAAATTCTGTTTTCTAACAACCAACTTGAATGTGAGTTCACAAAGCAGCAGAAAGTGAAGCTTGAAAAATCTTAGTTCTCCTAGAAAATCCTTCTCATGAGTTAGAAACAGACAGATGGCTGTGATATGAGAACTCTGCTTTGTCCACTCTGGCTAAAATGTACCAGTGGAGAACTCCTGGCACAGCCTTCCTATCCATGAGCAGGAAAATCGGGGAGAAGGTCACTTTCCCTGTGCATGTAGGAGAGAATTGCATCAAGTCAGTCATTATAATACTGAGATGAGCCCTATTTGACACATAACATAGAGCACCTCTCCACAGGCAGTTGCAGGACCTTCTGATCACTGTAATAACTGGCAATTTCAACACTATTTATGATATTTTAGTGCTACTTTTAATGTTCCAAGAGAGTGTAGGCATAAGAATTGTATTGGTTTCACCTCAGGGTTCATTTCTCTCACGCCTCCAACATCATCACAGCAGCTGTAAAGCTTCTGTGCCAACACAGCAGTTGAGGAAGCCTCTCCCAGGCCAGGGGGTCCATCATCTCTGCACACTGACCTGTCTCCTGGTGGGAGGAGAGGATATTCCCCCCCAAGAAGAGGGGGTGATACCTACCTGAAAATACCTCTCCTGTGAGGTTCTGCAGACTCTGAGCGCTGTAACAACCTCACATCTCATGGGAAAGGCATTATTCCAGGGAGGAAAGTTCTCTACATCAGCCAACAGCAGCAGCACAGTGGCAGGAATCCTTTGACTTATGCTGTGACAGGTTTCAAACCCCAGATTCACAGAACCACGACCATTGCCATGGCTGTGTCTGCAGGGCTTTTGACAGCACCAAAATCCTTTCCATCCAAACTGTCGCAATCAGGAAAAGCAAGGAGGAATGACACCTTCATAACATCCCATTTGTATTATTCCTTTTTGTCAATTATCCTTGTTCTTATTTGGTTTAAGTGACAAATTCCAGTATCTGCTACCTTAAAACACTGGAAAAGACCAGTTTGTACCACAAGTAGGATTGAACATGAACCAGTTTTTCCAAAAGCACTTAAAAGAAACCCTGAGCTACTGTTTTGTTTCAGACAATATTACCCAGACAAAGCTAGATAGTTATGGGAGAGAAATTCACAGCAGAACAAAAACACGTTCTAAAATCCTGAGCAGAAACAAGAATAAGCACATTTCAGAGAAGGCTGGAGCTGCATGGAGTAAATCCATGAATATTTAGCTGTCATCCAGAAATATGACCAAACCCATGATGTCTTCTTCATGCTTCCAGTGTATTCTCTTCCCTTCTCTGATAACAAAGAAATAGCTTTTGCTGTCAGATGATCTAAAAGTTGCAACGAGTCTTCCAGACTGCTTCCCAGCCACAGAGGGAAAACAGAAACTGCAGGGAGAATTCTCATGTACTTCACAATCTCATCTCCTCACATGCAAGGTCGTTCCCAAGGTAAAGATGTGCTCAGCCATTATTGCTGTGAGATACCACCAAACCCCTCACAGAGTTTGGGAGCTGCATCTTCAGAGCCACTGCAAATTCTGTAACTTCTCCTTTCCAGCCCCACTGAGCACATCAGGGACAACAAATCCAGCACAGCTCATGTCTGATGTGATTCACCAAATCATGTCCCTAATTTAGGCAGCATCACTCTTGAACTGCCTCCTTTCTCCACTGCCATGAATCCCAACACATTAATATTCCTTGAGGAATCCAGATTAACACATTGTTCCCTGCACATTTTCCCTCCCCACTGTGCATATTCTCTTCAAATGGCTACAGAATTTAGCACAGGATCTCCTTGACAAAATTCTTCTCCATATTCTGAACCAGTCATTGATCTGAATAATGTATGGGAAGTTCCCATTTTTTCCTCTTTCTGGAAGCTTTCTTCAGCTTGCAACTTTGCAGGAGACACTTCTTGCCTTGTAGGTTCTCATTTAAATGAACTTACTAAAGAGAATGTGCTTCATTATTATGGATAATTTTTAATTTCTTTAAATTTTATTAATAAGTGAAACAGATGCTATAGGAAAGAAAAGATCCTACAGGAAATGTGGAGATAACCATAAGAAGATCCCAGGCAGCAAAAAGGCTGGGATAAAGGGGGCTAATCAAGGAAGACATGGGTATATTTCAAGCAGTTTGAAATGGATCTCACTTCCCCTTGTTCCCCTTCTAGACAGGGAAAGGTATATCTTTAAGCACAGAGGAGAGAGTGAGACAAGAGCTTGCAGCCTTTGTGCCATCGTGCACAGCACTAACAGCAAAGCACATTAGCTTGAGAGCTCTTTAAAGTTGCTCTTTTCTGGAATTATGAGCAATGGCCACAATTTAAATGTGAGCTATCAAATTTTAGGAAGAATGAAAAACTGTAATGGTTTATTCCTCCCCGAGCTATGCCTTCATTTGTGCCGGTTCTGGTAGACATCACTTTAGTCCTTCCTGCTTCTAAAGGTTAGGGGTTTTTTTACTTACAAATACCAATGACTGCCTGAACTCCTCGCTCCAGGAAAACCAATGACAGACTCCAGCAAGACTCAGCTGGGGCCAGGGTGTCACCTTCTCCCTTCTGCATCCTGAAGATACAGCCATGCACCTATTCTGTGCTGCACTATGGATTATTTTCTGTAACTGCATAGACATGAGGTCCCAGGACAAATGTTTCACCCACAGACAAGTCATACCCATGTGGAGCCATCACTCAGATGGTGCTCTCACCAAAGCTGTTGATACAACTTTATCATGCTGCACAGCAAACTCAGGGTACCAGACATACAAGATCAGGCCCTTTGCACCAACTTAGATAAAGACAAGATGTGAGCAAGATTTGGAAAGCAAAGGGCAGGATAAACCTGTCCTTTTGAATCTCCTGCTTGCCACCTTTAGCCTGGATTTCAAACAGCCAAGCTGCTGGACTCCTGCCATGCTGGAGGCCTCATCCTATTGGTCTGGGTTGGGGAAGCAGATGTGGAAGAACTGCTCTGGATGTTTTATCCCTCCCTAATGCCCAGCTCAGCTGCACAACAATCAAGTCTTTCAAGCTTTGGAGGAGGAGAACACAACCTTGATCCATGCAGTAAACCAGAGCTGACAGCGACATGTGGGTCAGGTCTCAGAGCTGGGCAAATTGTGCTACACTCCAGGTAGCTCAGGCTGGAAAACAAAACACAGCTTGGCCCAGCTTAGGTGCTGCTCAGAGTGTCTCCTTACAGCATTAAAGGAGAAGCAGAGAACACATGGGGTAATAACCCCCAAACAAACCAGCATAATTGTCCCCATCACAGACACTGAACCACAGCATACCCCAGTTATTACAGTTTGGGATGTATGAAAGGTAACGTCCCTACAGACACAGGCTGAAGAGAGTTGGGTGAAACGCTGATGTAGTAACAGTTCCCTGAGCATGACTCCCTCAGCACTGAAGATAAATGAAGTTATAGTAAAAGACAGTGGAAGATGCTGAAGGCACCAAGGCCATGGTGCCTGTCAATGAAATAATGTCACAGCATTCAAACTCTAAAGCTCAGAGTGTTCTCATTGAGCTCATGCTGAAACACACATTCACAGACCTGAAAGATCCTCTGGAACTGCCTCCCACTTCCTCTTCGGAGGCTGCACACAGATCTCAGGCAACCACATCTCTAAATCAGGTCCTTTAAGTGCAACTAGTGCTGCATCCAGGCCCCATTCTTCCACAGAATCTACATGGATTTTGAGTTCATCAGCCATGTACAGCTCTTTTGTTATGTGGTTATGTCAGCATTTGAAATACAATTTTCAAAGTCTGCACATGTGTGAGGCTCCTCTGGTCACACAGTTAACATCAACTCTAGCAGGGGAAGCCCAAAAGTCTGAAATACCACATAAAAGAACTTCTATACTTTCTTCCAGCCCCCTCCCATATATCAACCTTTCTGTTAGGTCAGTCTGTGCAGGCTGAAGGTTTTGGCAGGATTGGGTGACAATATCAGGGCAAATTTAGCTCCCTGGACTCAGTTCTGGTATTCTTAGCTATGTTTAACCAGAAAAATATATAATTTTTAAAAATGGAGCTTTGCTTAAGTGAAAAGCAAGGAGGGAACTTTGTGTAGACCTGCCCTTATTCATTTCTATTGTCTTAAAAGGGAACACACAACCCTCATGTCAGAGCAGGGAATCTACTAAAGGAGCAGCACACAGGGAACTGATCACCTGGAGGTGCAACAAAATCCCTAAAACCTTGCTGACCCATCCAGCACTGCCACGCCCTGACTGCTCTGTCCTGGCAGGCACCTACACAGTTTGGGAGTTCAAGGAGATGCTGTGGAAGGACACCAAAAGATGATGAGCAAACATCCCAGTGTCCAGAACAACTGAGGGAGAGAAAGAGAATTCCAGTATGAAACAAATAGGCAGAGGAAAAGCAGCATCAACACTACATATGTTGTCTGTTTCCCTAAGGTTAATGCATCCTAAAGCTTGACAGCAAAAACTACTTTTATTTTATGCTAATATGAAGAAATCCTATTTTTTCTGACAAGGGACCTTTAGTAACTTCCACAGAGCTGTTGTCATTCCTACCTAACCTGGGGTTTAATGACTGCATTGTTCCATCAGCCTGTCAGGATTTCTGTCTGTAATCTACTTGGAGGAAAAGGAAGTACTCACTGCATGCTTCTCCATGCAGGAGCAGGTGCTGTGGTCTGCTTATTTTGTATGTACTGCCTCAAAACAAATACAAATACATAAAAAGCAAAATATGGATCACTGGCTTTGCACAAAACCTTCACACCAATGAAGTTAAAAGAATATGATATTGAATTTTCTATGCAGCACTTTTTGGTTGTATTTTAATAACACATGGGAACATTCTCAGTTGGTACCACTTTGTAAAAGCTTCAGGGCACACATCAGGGTAGCTGCTGCTTGCTGAGAGTGTGGCTCATTGAGCCCTGCTTTGGAAATCAGCTTTTCTGCTTAAACAGCTATAAAAAATGTGGCTGCCCCATCCCTGGAAGTGTCCAAGGCCAAGTTGGACAGGGCTTGGAGCAACCTGGGCTACTGGAAGGTGTCCCTGCCCATGGCAGGGGGTGGGATGAGATGAGGTTTAAGGTCCCTTCCAACCCAAAGTATTCTGTGATTCCATGTTTCTACAAAAAAACCCCACAACACAGTGGTCTCAGCCTAACTCAGGCCTGGGAGCCTGGGTGGCACAGAGCACTTGAACTTGGGAATGGAATGTGGTTTTTAAATTGACTTCAGGTTTTCTATGGCATCAAGGCAAAGATCCACCCTCAGAAAGTGCCTGTGATCTTGCTGTTCAACTCCTAATGATTTATAATTCTCCTAATAAGGGGTTTGCATAAAACCCCTGACTGTTTTAAATGATGCCTTATTTTATGCCTTAAAAACTATGGCAGATTTATCTTTTATGAGTACATCATGCTGCTTTATGGCACTTGCTTCTGCTTGAAAGCCACAGTGACTGCAAATCAACAACACTAAGCCTTCCCTTTCCTCCACAGAAAATGGATAAACCTTTAGGCAAATTGCTAAGTGCACTGCTAAGCCCCTAAGCTTTCATGGCATTGATTCTCACAGAGTCACAGTAATCCTCAAATCTGGTTGAAATTGCAGAAAAGTTCTCCTGCTACGTTATTTTCAAAACTAAAACTTCTCTGTGAACCAGAATTGCAGGTTTTGCCTTCCCTGGAATTCTGTCTCAAGGGTTTTGTTGATTTAGAAATATTGGGGAAAGACCACGATTTGGTCAAGTTATGGGAAAGAAACACACAGAACATTCCCTCAAAAGGTATAGAAATCAGGCCATATTAAATTTGCCTTGAAAACCCACACTAAATATTTACACTAAGGGTAGGAAAGTTTGTAAAGGGCTAAAAGAAAAGCTGCATGCCCTCAAGGAATAAACTCCCCCCATAAGTATAATGAATTCTTGCAATATTTCATACACTTGAATATTTGTTATGGAGCACTTGTTAAGCTAAAAGAAGGGAAAAGGTAATTGTTATTCTGCTTATAGACAGCAGAGAGTGTTCTTGCAGACATCTCCAGGCAGGGAAGAGATTGGAAGCACTTGATTTTGAGAGGTGTTACATCCTCATAACTCACTTCCCTGAAAATCTACAAATACTAAAATTACAGAAACATAGAATATTCAGATACTAGAAGCATTTGTTTTCAAACTCTGCTTAAAACCTTTGCTAAAGTGAGGAAGAATATTTGTTAACACTGAAAGAACAAGTGTTACTGGACCTGAGAAAACAGTTGCCAGAATTCCAAGCCTTTCTGTACAGTTACCTGAGGGTCAGGATTAACAGCAGCAACATTACTGAGCAGGACAGAAGGAATTTCATGAACAAGTGGACACAGCTGTTTTTGGAAGGGACTGGCTGGTTCTGTCCTCCACCAGATAACATCTGGAAGCCACGTAGAGGCAAGAAATGCAGAAATCTTCTGGTAAAACACAGATGATCCCTGTAGATCTGCGTTCTGCAAAGAGTCAATGGTTAAAAATCATTGCTGGTGGCCTGTGCTGGTTTAAAGGTGAACCAGCAGGGGAAATGAACTCACCACGAGAGAGATTATAAGACAGAGCTAAAATTTAATAATAATATTACAATAACAACACTGACACACAAGGGAAATTGCTTTCAACTCACAAAACCCCAGCAGTATAACCCAGTGTCCTGGGGCACAAACCCAAGGGGGTTTGTTTGCCCTTGTGCTGAGACCCCTGTGGTTCCCCCAAGTCCAGAGCAAAAGGAAGTGGAAAACCTGTTGGTGCAGGCGAGGGCTGTGGTCTGGCTGAGAGTGGTGATCTCCTCCTGTCAAGGTCCTGCTGCTGCTCTGGATCCGACAAGAGGTTTCCGAGGTCTTCTTACCCACCACTTATGTACCCTCAGGGAGCTCTCAGTCCCTCCCCCTGGGCGGGGACTCACACAATGGGTGATTAACTCTGGGAGCCAGGGGGTGTTGAGCTATTGATGGCCCATTAGCAGCTCCGCCCCCTCAGGCTGGGTGTGAAGGTGATAATGGCTCCCTGGGCAGCTGCTGCTAATGGCCCATTGTCCTTGGGGAATGAATAGAGGGGGTAGAATACACAGCTTTGATCACCCCCACACAGGGTTAGCTGGTCCCTCCTGCTGAACTAGGACATGGCCTTAGGAGTTTTCTGTCTGTACTCTGCACCTGGAACAGCTCCTTCTCTGTCTGCAGCCATCCCAGATGCCAGTTCCACACAGCTGCACTTCAGATTCACCAAACCAATCCCTAATGGAACACCTCACAGGCAGATGACACCACACTTAGAGAGAGAGAAAATGCCATAAACAGGACCATAAAGCAGCCCAGTACAATGAAACATTGATTTTCAAAGGGTTTCATAAGGATATGAATGAATATATTGACATCACATCCCTGGAAGTGTTCCAGACCAGGTTGGATGGGTCTTGGAGCAACCTGGGCTAGTGGAAGGTGTCCCTGCCCATGGCAGGGGTGGAATGAGATGAGCTTTAAGGTCCCTTCCAACCCAAACCATTCTGATTTTTTTAAGATTGAGACTAATATTAATACATTAACATTGAACACTGCACTGCTAAATTAGAGTTTTCCGTCATTTAACCACCTCTTTAAGCTCCATTGTTCTTCAGGTTGGTTCTTAATTAACAAAAAAACCTGATTACCTCAATGAGACCTAATTAGAAATTAACAGACTCCACAATTATGCAAAGCATCTTCTTTCCACCAGCTATTCAAAGGAAGTGATTGTCCCATCCTTCTCTTTGCTGGGGCAGCCTCATCTTGAGTTCTGGGGACCACAATATCAGAAGTATCTAAAGCTATAAGAGATTGTCCAAAGGAGGGACACAAGGATGGGAAAGGGTTTGAGGAGTGTCTGAGGGCACTTGGTCTGTTCGGCTGGAGGAGACTGAGAGCAGACCTCATCAGGGTCTGCAGCTTCCTCACAAGGGGCAGTGGAGGGGCAGCTACAACCTCTGCTCTCTGTAACCAGGGACAGGACACAAGGGAATGGCTGGAGCTGTGTCAGGTACCAGGAAAAGGTTCTTCCCCCAGAAAGTGGTTGGGCACTGGAACAGGCCTCCTCAGGGCAGGGATCACAGCCCCAAGGCTGTCAGAGCTCAGGGAGCGTTTGGACAATGCTCTCAGGCACGTGGTGTGCATTTATAACTATTAGACCTTGGGATGGAGAAATAAAATGTGATAAATAACAAAACATACACAGATGACAGTAAATAAGGAGTTGATGGCTCAGAGCCCCCTTTAGGGTTTGAAAATGGACTCTGGGCTCTACATGTTAAGAACATTGAAATACCAATTTGTCATAATGTTAAACATGTACACATACTACGTACGTCTCTTTTGCAGAGTCCAAAAAGAGTAACTAAGGTTTCCCTACATTCCTGTAGCAAACAGATGCAACAAAAGGACCTGGAAAGCCAGTCATATTTTGAAGGTAAGCCCTCGTAAGTGATACTCTTTGTGCCCATAGGAGACAACTGGAAGAACCAGTTAAGTGCTTCAACAGAATTTTGTTATTCAATTCAACCATTAAAATCCTGCACATTAACAGTACAGCGAGAGCCTGAGGACTTAAGGGTGAGGGAAAAAATCCACCCCATTTCTCTCCAGCTGTAGTTGGAGATGCTCAAGGGGAGGAACAGGGAGACAGGTCAAATTGCTGTCATTTTTCTTCTCTCTGCTGTGGCTGACATTTGGCCTTGTGTTGTTGCTATTAGATCTCTGCTGGGGAAAGCAGCAGCTTTACAAACACCTCAGGAAAGCAAAATGAACAGAAGTCAGTGGTACCACAAAGATAAGGCCTCTAATGAGAGGGAACTGAGTTACACACACAGTCCTGCTTGAGGGAACTGTCCCAATGCCTGTAGGTCACTGCTCTGCATCACAGCTGAGATGATCAGTGACAGGACCCAGGGGAATGTCCTGGAGCTGTGTCAGGGCAAGGTTAGGTTGGATATCAGGAAAGGGTTCTTGCCCCAGAGGGTGGCTGGGCACTGAACAGGCTCCCCAGGGCAGTGGGCACAGCACCAAGGCTGCCAGAGCTCAGGGAGTGGATAATCCTCTGGGAGACAGGGTGTGTCTCCTGGGGATGGTCCTGTACAGGGCTGAAAGTTGGACTGCATGATCCTTGTGAGTTCCTTTCAACTCAGCATATTCTGTGATTCTGTGAGGTTTTTATGATGAGGGTGGGCAGGCCCTGGCACAGGTTGCCCAGAGAAGCTGTGGCTGCCCTGGAAGTGTCCAAGGCCAGGTTGGACAGGGCTTGCAGCAACCTGGGCTGGTGGAAGGTGTTCCTGCCCATGGCAGGGGTTTGGACGCAATGGCCTTGAAAATACCCCTTCCAAACTAACCTATACCATGAGTCTATGACATGGAGTGGAGAAACTGCACAGCTTGTTTCACCAGCTTGTGATATAACCCTTCCCAGATCCAGCCAAACGCTCAGAGCAGTCCAAGCCCACAGCTCCAGAAGTTCATTCAATTGGGTAACACTGCTCATATTTTGAACATACTCAGGGCTCACTAATTTTGCTGCTTTGCCCAACTCCTTAGCTGAAACCAGCAGGGAGCAACCGGGACAGTGGGCAGGAGGCAGGTCAGTCTTTGTTCCTCCATTTGCTTTGCTCCATAGAGGAAACATCTTGAATTCAGTTGCCTGAGACAGAAATAGGAATTAAACCTTTGTCCAGTCCAGCACACTGCCTGCTCTCATCAGTCTCTGCCCGCGGGCTCTTCTGTCCAAACACTAATGCTTATTGTTTGGGGGGCTTTTTGGCAGTGTTTTATTCATGACATTTGGTGCCAGCATCAATCATTTACTTGCAGGAGTACTGGAGCCACAGCTGTCAAACTCCAGGCTTTATGATACATCATGGGAAATTCAACTTTTTCTGCTCACAGGCAGACACCTGCATCAAAAGAACTCTTGCTGCAGCTGAGCATGGGGATTTAAGTGAGTTTTTAAAACTTGTTAACACCTCCTATTCCATTTAAACTTCACATCATGTATCCATCAGATATAATCCAGATATATGGGGGTATACCTGTTACCATTACTGGGGTGAAACGGGCAAAAATAGAGTAGAAAATCCACTACCAGCTCATTGAAGCCACAAATATTGCTTTGAGCCACCAGAGAGGAGCTCACCAGCCTCACCAGAGCACCAATTGCAAGAGTAGCAATAACACCTAAAAAGCGGTCTCCAAAAAAGGAATAGGAACAAGATGTTCAGAATTCCAACCTGTATCATATCAGTTTCATGAAAAGACAGAACCAACAAACCAGACCACACAGCTGCTATTTCATAGCTCTGTTGTGTTCAGGACACCAATTCATATCATGCTCTATATTACATGTGCCACCTGCATGTGCTTGTGTGCACGACCTTCCAGCTTGGTGTTTTATTGCACAGCTCTTTGCTGTCTATCAGACTTGAGGGCTCAGGTCGTGCTTCCAGGCCCTGACTCCTAGGAGCCAAACAGCAAGACAATATTCCTTCCTCTATGCAACACTTGACGTGGTTGAAGTACAAGAGAAAAAATCATTATATGTGCCAAAAATGTGTCTCCTCTGAATCCAGTGAAATTTCTGCAGTGTGAGGTTACAGCTAATGAGCAATAGAGAAAAAATTATACCATAGAGAGATGGTTTCTTGTCTGCACACAAACTAAATTCAGCAGAACTGAGGACAGCTTGGCTTGGCAATTATTTGTAAGCAATCTTTCAGTTCCCACAGTACTGGGCTGCTCACTCACTCCAGTTTAGAGCAGCACTTACGCGGTTCTATCCTGCCTTGCTGAAAGTTGACCTCAAATTGGCATATCCAGGCCTGGCCAAGAACAATGGTACCTGCCCATGGCTGCTGTGCACAACTTGTGTCTCATGGGGCTCAGGGCAGCTCTGGGCTGGGGACTCACCTGCTGGGATCAGAGCAGCACAGAGGGCCAAGCCTTCCTCCCTCCAGGACTGCTGCAGCCCCACCACCTCAAAGAGAGCTTTGGGGCCATTGTTCCTTTTCAGAGGAGGCACCTGTAAATCCATTGGAACAGAATTTCACTCTTAGATGTACTGAAAAAAAATCCTTTATCTTCCTCTGTTGCTTTTGAGTAGAGCCCCCCCACCTAAAACAATTCAGGGAGTGTTCAAGCTTGATTAGTAGATTAGCTATGGTTTAGCCAGTAGAAAAATCCATAAAGACCAAATTAAATAGGAATAACATGTCGGTTTGATAAGTCACAGGATTTATTTTCTCAATGAGGACTTACAAGCTCTGATCCCCACCAGTTTCACTATGTGAGAGCAGGAGTGAGAAGAGTCCCTGTCAACACTGTGTGGAATGTTCCTGTCACAGCACCACCATGTGTGCCCTTATCAATGATTAGGAGATCAATCCCAGTTCAAAAATCAATGCAAAGTGATGATGTCATTACAAGTGGCTAATGTAGGCTTCCCTAATAAGCCTTTCTCTTTCCCACTGGTGATCACTAATGACTCAAACCCTATCAATCCCCATCCAGTGAATCCCCTTTCAGTTTGACTGAGGTGATTTCTTTTTGGTGGATTTGTTTGTGTACATGTGTGTGGGAGGCATCATCTCAGTTTCCACTATACATATCTGATTTAAACAAAAAAGGGTAAAAAGTGACTTCTGCCAACCCAAGATGAACCCAGGACACAATTTATTATTGTGGATACCACAGTGCAAGGGTTCCAGTAGGAGAGATCACTCCTTGGCTCTGAAGGCTGCTTGAAGCCAGATGAAACATGATACACTTTAACATGCAGGATTACATGAAAAACTTTATTATAGGTTAGAAAAGAGACACCTGAAACAGAGTGGGGAGACACTGGAGCACCTGCAAAATAGGCAAAAGAGGGCAAAAAGCCATGTGTGGTAGTTTTAGTTATGTCTAGATGTAGGCTTTAATTTTAGTAGGCCCTGATAAGGTTACGCAGATTAAGAGAGACAAGTGTCACCTGACTTAAGCAACCAAAGAGATATTTCAAATCATTTGACATCAAAACAAGTATAAAAAGAGAGGGAGGTGGAGCTTTGTCTCTTTTTAGTCTTTGCCTTAGACCCACGAGGACGCACTGCCCTGCCTCTGCCGAGATTAGGCCTTGCTGCCATCCCTGCTCTGTTACCCAGGGAGGTGAAAACATTTTCTTGTTAATTTTTCTCCTCTCTTGCTGGGAGTCTTCTCTGGAAGACTTTTCAGGGGGTTTTGTGGGTTTTGGTTAGTTCGAATCTGTATTATTTGGTTGACTGACTCAGTAGAGTTGTTATCATTTCTTTTCACATTTGTACATATATGTGTACATATTGTACTCTGTTTTTATTTTCTCTCTCTTCTGTGTAAATATAGAACCTTGCCATTTTAAGTGTTAGTTCTTGTTTTTTGTCCTCTCTCCCTTTCCCTTGGTGGGGGGCATTCTGACAGGCAACTGGCATTTTGCCAAGCTCAGCCAAAACACTATAGGAAAGCCAGGCATGGGGAATCAGAAAAGCCAGGAGAAAGGAAGGCAGCCTTGTAAGGCAGAGATGCCTGAACCAGAACACACTCTGAATGAAGAGACAGGCAAGTTTGAGTTACAAGACTGGAATTCCTTCTCAGGGTTCTGATAGATAGGTGCTGTTCTCATGGTTTATACCACCACCACCACAATCTGTAGATGGATTATCAGCTCTGCTATTTACTGCATATGTAAACCCAAACTACTTACAGTGAGATGAAGGCCTTTAGAAATATGTTTTCAACACAGTGCCTGAGCACATTTCCAAGCTGTTGCATAGGTCAGCTGGACCACTCAGAATACCAGTATCAGTCCTTGAGTGCTATGAACACTGGTACCACATGGACAATTCTGCAGCAGCTCTGCCACTGGGGAATGGTTTCATCCAGAGGATGCTCTCAACCGGCAGCAACCAATAAAGATATGCTGACTTATATAAGCCAGGGAATCAGTAGAATTACATAGATTACCAGATGAGAATTTGGTCTAAAAATGCCTCAACATTTTCAATTCTTTCAATTACAGAAATGCATAATTTTCCATTGGTATGCAACAGCTGTTCAAGAACCTGTGTGCAACAAATTGGTGGATTTTACTCCAGTTTCTCTTGGGCACAAAGTCCATCTCAGTGTATGACACTACACTCAGAAGAGTGACACTGACCCTAGAAGCTCGTATATCCTTTGAGGCTCTTGAGAGAGCTGCTACAAGTCAGAGTTCTGGGATTTTTAATGGGAATAACACAGGAGAAGAAAGCTCACACTGCAGCTAGTCATGAGCTAACCAGTCTCAGAATGGAAGATTCAGGCTGTGGGGTTGTTCCAATGGCAATTTACATTAGCACTTGTGCTGGTTTGAAGGTAAACCAGCAGGATAAATGAACCCAACTCAAAAAGAGATTACGAGTTAGAGTTACAATTGAATTAAAAGGTAACAATGAATACAATCATACAGAGAAAAAATTGGTTATAACCTACAAAACCCAGATGTATATCCCAGCACCCTGGGGCACGAACAGAGCAGTGTTTGTCAGCCCCTGTGCTGAGCACCAAGAGGGGCCTCTGAGTACAAAGTAAAAGGAAAGGAAAACCTGTTGGTGAGGGTGATGTCACAGTCTGGTTGAGAGTGGTGGTCACAGTCCTGTCAAGGTTCTGATCCTCCTCTGGATCCAACGAGTGGTTCCAGAAATTCCCAAATCCCAAGATTATGTATGCTCAAGTGGGAATGCCCAGTACCTCCCCCAGGGAGGGGTGATTTACTCTGTAGCCATGGGATATTTTTGGAATCCTAAGTGGCCCATTAGCAGACATGACCCCTCAGGCCCAGGAGGGGAGTTATCATACCCGAGTCACTGGGGTGAAGACAGGAACACCCTCCTATCTCACAGGGTCCTTTAACACCCAGCTTGTAGCCTGAGGGGTCAGGTGTGCCCTGGGCAGCTCTTGCCAAAAAGCCATTAATAGTTCATGAGGAATAATGATACAGAGGGTGTAGAATACACAGTTTTGGTTACACCCACACAGTGATAAACTGGTTCTGGCTGCTGAACTAGGACAGAACTAAACTAACACTCAGGAATGTTAGCAATGTTTTAATGAAAGCATGACCATAATTAACAATTAATTCTGTTTAAATGGCATCTAAGTTATTTAACAGCCTAGTGAAGGCTGGCTGCTCAGGGTGAAATCTACCTTGACTGCATGGAACAGCATTGGCATCCCAGAGTCTTTACCAGGGAAAAAAATGAGGCCAGAAGGAGTGAGGAAGAAGTGGTTTTTCAGAGGAGAAAACCTCCTGAACTCAAGGACTATTAAGAAGCAGCAGCCCCTCACTTGTTTACAGCTCTCTTGTCTATCAAAAAGGATTTATTCTTATCTAGAACAAGTGGTTAGAAACAGGCACCAGTATCCATTAGCTTCTTTTGCCAAGGACAAAGTCTAACTCCTCCAGCATCCACTTTTGACAACTGAGAGTCTGGCACAATGATTTTTAACTTCTTCATGAACTACAGACACAATCCAGCTCCCACTGACTCCAGTGAGACTAATTTACGGACTCTAAAGTGAATTAGAACATAATTTCCCCTTTGTTCAGCCACTGTTTTGTAGCTGTTGGAAAGAGAGGGGATCTCAAGAGTGGTTATATATTCACTGGAGGTCAAAACACAGCCCTTCATCACTCAGAACCTTTTGTGCCCTTCATGTACTCACCAGAGAGAGAAGCCACGTTACAAGCGCCTGGTAGATGTTGGCTGCTCCCAGCACCTTGTCAGGCACCTGCCCTTCACACTTATCTGTAGCCACTTGGCAACAACTTATCAGCCAAATGGTCATCAGCAGTACCTCATCCTTCACACTCTGTGGGCCAGGCAATGTGTCAATAGCTGGCAAATAAGAGGCTTCCTGTAAAAAAAAAAAGACAGTATGAAAATGGAAGACATTTGGATTATTGGAACTGTTTCATCACCAAGAATTAATTAAATTCATTGCCATCACAGGAGGGGCAATTAATACCCAAAGAGCATTTAAAAGCCAGGTCATTGTACCAGTGACACCTCCTTGAGCAGTTTGGTTTATCTTGGACACCTGGGTCTTCATGTAGTAAGACACTGCTTGGTGAAGGGAAGGTTCCACAGTCATATCTGGAAAAGTGTGATTGAACTTATTCCGTATTCTTGAAGATTCAGTGGTTTGGATTGGCTTTTGTTGTTGTTGTTTTGTTTGTTTGTTTTGGTGTTTTGATTTGGGTTTTTTAAGTCACTGGAAAGCCTTCAAATAAGCCTGACAGTGTGAAAACTCACTATTTTCTACTTCCCCTACCATTCCTCATTTCATAGATGATGTCCCATTTAAGTTAGCTCACCTCCTTTCTTTAGCATTGATACTTGGTTATTTAGGATGCAAATTCCCACTCCTTTAAGAGATCTGTTCAAGAAACAACTTCAAGCTTGAGTTGCAGACTTACAGATTTTTGTCCCTCCAAATATGCAGTAGCTACAGCTTGTTCTTCCTACCTGTTGTCCCTAATATTCCTTTGGTAAATTAAGACACTAGCCCCTAAATTCACAAAGATTCTCCAGTTCACTTAAAGAGTACTGCTTCTCAACAGTTATGATCATAAAATCACAGAATGGTTTGGTTTGGAAGGGACTTTAAAGAGCTCATTCCATTCCCTGCCATGGGCAGGGACAACTTCCCCTAGACCAGGTTGCTTCAAACCCCATCCAGCCTGGTCTCATGTTTTCAGTTGTTCCATGTAGCCCATAATGAAGATGTCTGCCCACCCCTTTACACTGAATTAACCTTAATTTGATTTACCTATATTTACTTAGAAAGCAATGTAAACTAAATCCAATTAAAGCCACTTTAATTCTGAATGAAAACATCCGCAGAGGTGTTTAATGACTAATCCACTTGACAAGTTAATGTAGCCTGACTTGTGTGTTAGTCCTCAAAATAGACAACTGCTTAGAATAGTTTAAAAACCAAAAGCCCAATAAAAATCCCCAAGCAGATCTCCTGTGTCACCTGGTGTTTCAGTGCCAAAACATCTGCTACAGGCTCAGCACTGTCTGTAAGTATCTAACTGCCATTAGTAATAAAGCAAAAACAGTCACATGCAACTGTCTGATGCTGCAGATCAACATTACTAATGCCATGGTAGTCCTGGGGAGCCAACAGAATTCCTCAGGGCTTTCACAGTACTTCTTCTGAGGGAAAGGAACCTGGAGATCAACAGGAAAAGATGACCTTCTACACTCTATATTGGAGAATTGATTCTTTCTTCCTCTCTCAAGGGTGTGGAGGATCAATAAGAGGAGGTAATTCAAGAGCTAATGATAAAAATAATATCTACTACTAATTTTCCAGCAGGTAATTTCCAACTACTCCAAATTTGCTTGACCCAGCAGTAGAGGAGGGATCAATAGGTTTTCTGACCAAGAACAGGTAAGAAGTTTACTTTTTAAGAGAGGTTTTGAGCAAGGCTGGTCCTGCCCTCTCCTCTCTCTGTGTGTGGTGATGGCCCTGATTAGCCTGGATGGGTCGAGGGAAACGCCTCAGCCCCCTGGAGGGGTGCTCCCAGCAGAGGACAAAAGCTTGCAAACTAATAAAATTAACATAGGGTGGAGTATTGTTAAATAATGACACAGCCCCCCTTTGTGATATCTTCTATGACCACTCAAGGAGCCCACCACCCTCAGGCATCTGTATCACCCCCTCCAAAAGATTGACTTTAGTCACACAACCACCTGAAATTAAAAAAAGGGGTATAAAAAGAGATGCAGTTTTAACTGCAGGGAGAGAGGGGAAATGTCATCGTCTCTGTTGGGGTAGCTGCTGGCAGCTTGTCCTGCCTCCTCCTACCTCCTGGAACAATGTAGGGGTAAGGACACCATGTGCTTTCTAATTTTCTATACTTTACTTTCTTAACTTTACTTTCTTACAAAGCTTATTCCTTTATACATTCTATCTTACACCTTATGCTAACAGCTACTTTGATTCTTACTTTATAAGCATCTCCTTTACTGTTTTGCTACCTTAATACTAATAACAGTGACTTGCTTTACACTTTGCTATCTTATATTAGTTATTGCTTTTTTTTTGCAATGTGCATTTTCTTTTTCAACATGTGTGTTGATAAGAAGCAGCTGTTCTTTCCTTTTGTGTTACAGAGAGAGAGTGGTGTGCAAGCTATTTTATTGCCCTATGTTACTGAGAGAGTGTCTAGATAAATGCTTTAGGTGGCTGTGGTTTTAGTTAGTAGTTCTTTGTTCCTAGTTTCTGTCTGTTGTGAAAATGGGATACATTGCTGTTGTAACTTAAGTTTGGTGTGTTTGTCTCTGTAAAATGTGTTTTGTGCTGGTTTCTTTTGGGGTCTTTTATTATCAATTAAATACAATCTTGCAGCTGAATGTTATCATGGGCAAAGCGGAACCCACAATAACTGTCACATATTTGTATTATTAATGTTATTTTGGGACCTGGTGTGGGGAAAGTTCTTTTCTAGATATTAAGTGTTGGCTTCAAAGCAGAGGTTAGAATCCTTCCAGCCTGTGTTCTGTCCAGCAGTTCAGCAGGCAGTGCTGGGTTCATAAGGCTCTAATTTTCTGGAAGCGCTTATTTAGCTGATAAGTTCTCCCCAGCTTAAGTGTTGGCTTCATATCAGAGAAATCCTTCCAACCTGTGGGCTGTCCATAGTTGATAGGCAGTGTTGGGAACATAAGGATCTGATTGTCTGGAAGCACTTATTGCTAATAGTTTCTTGTTAATACAGTTAAGACTAGAAATCTTTGCATTTCTGTCTCCCTCCTCCCTTTCATGTGACACTCTGCCAACCTCCTCACCCCAACAAGAACCTAGGTGTAGAATTTAACTGTTTTCAGAAGTAGTCTAATGAACAAAAATGAGCTAATTGTGTTTCATTCTGGACATGAATTGCTGAAATAAGATACAATCAGTGCTTTCTGGGTATATCTTCCCATAGCACTGCCCAATTTACCTCAGTCTACCTATGAAGAGAGTTTCATTTGCCCACTGGCTTTTATTTGTGACAGTATGAGGTCATAAAAGACTAAAATTACTCAAACGATGGCCTATTTGTGGTTGCTCTGGCTGGAATTGTGCTGTCAGAGACAGGCAGCTGACTGTAGTGAAGTGCCAACAATTACCAGAAAGTAAGATATAATTCCCTATTTCCATGCACTTGCTATTTTATTTTGCAATTATAGCTTATGGTATTACAAGTTACAGTCTTTCAGCTCAGTTTTCCAACTACTCTCAGCTCTGGTCTTTCTTTTTTCCACTCTGATACAACAGCACAAGTAGGAGCAGTAACTGCACCAAGAAGGCAACAAGGAACCTCTTCCAAATCCACACAGAAATGAGGAAAAAGGAATTGCAAGATAACTTAAGCAGAACCACATATTCCAGCCTTCAGCTACAGTGGCATTGAACTGACACACACAGAAGCACAATGGCCTTACGCTGAAGGAGGTCAGGGTGAAATTAAATATTAGGAAGAAATTCTTCCCTGTGAGGGTGGGCAGGGCCTGGCACAGGTTGCCCAGAGAAGCTGTGGCTGCCCCATCCCTGGAAGTGTCCAAGGCCAGGCTGGATGGGGCTTGGAGCAACCTGGGCTAGTGGAAGGTGTCCCTGCCCATGGCAGGGGGTGGGATGAGATGATCTTTAAGCTCCCTTCTAACCCAAACCAGTCTGCAATAATCCCAAAAGAAACTACTATTCATAAAACCCATAAATGTGAAGGCCACTGTACAGACAGTAATCTTTTGTAAAGTGGCATTTTATCTCCATATTATTACTATTTCTAAAACAAACTCCAGACATTTACAATCACAGCAAGCCAAAATTTAGTGGACACAAGTTTGTCAACCAGATTGACGTAATTTTGTTCCTAAGAAATAGCTTAAATTGGTTAAATTACAATTTTGTTGATTTTTTTTAAGAGTAGTGTGCATTGCTTTTCCTACACTTCTATACTAGATTGGACAAAGAGCTCCTAAGACAGGGAAACACCATCAAACCCATGAGAGGCTGGAATGACCAAGGAGTAGCCCAGGAGCCAAAGATTTTCCAGCAGAAGTAACTCACCTAGTCTGAGAGTTTGTCCCTGTGGCAGGATAGATTAAGAAGAAGGTATAGAACAGGTATAGTCTCTCCTTTTCAATAAATAAAACTTGGATATTCCACTTCCAGCTCCTTTCCCAACCCTAGCTGATGCTAACACAGAAGCAAGGCATCATATCCCATAAAATACACTCCCTATTACATTGAGCAGAGGCTGCAGCAGTAAGACCTACATCCAAACATCCACCACATGGAAAACGAAGAAAATTTATACTCAACAAAGTCTCCTTCACCAGAGGGGGGGTGAACAAGGGGGAAAGGGAGGAATAGGAAAACTCTTACTGTCATTGGCTGGAGACTTAATCAAAATAATTGTTTTCAGCCATGTCTAAATTTATCCTTCTATGTCATCTGCACCCTCGCCTGGATCCCAGATTTAAGTGGCAATCCATGATGAATGGCAAATCACTGCCTGCAGAAATCTTTTGCCAAATTATGCATCTGTTGGAGGTTTGTAAATGTGAGCTGATTTCTAAGTGCTGTAGCAGCTCGAGCTAATTTCTCTAACGAACATTCTATGCTCATTCTACAGCTGCAGCAGCTCTGGCATTGCATGTTCGTGCTTTGTTATGGGCAGAGCTGGTGGTACAAGACACAACCATGTTGATTCTGTGCTTATACACTTATTTTTCCTCCAGTCATGTGGCTAATGCAGGATTTTTAGGACACATCTAACAATTTTGGCTATCTAAGGCACAGCAGATCTCTCTTCCATGGCTTCTAGAAATTCTTGCATTAGATGAAGGCATATTGGAAATGTCAAGTGTAAGTTCATTTTCATTCTGCAGGGAAGGAGAAATGATGACAATGCCATCTGTGAGATTATTTGAAACTCCACATTTGTTCATGGAATAAGCCCTAAAACCATTCAAAGAGCTGCTTTATCATTGCAAAGTGGAAGCAATGGGTAAGAACAGCAGAGTATCTGCATTTTCTGCATGCAACTGGCAGAACACACTAATTAGGAAGGTAACTTCTAATGACAAAAAGGAGAGTACAATTGATGGTAATGATCTGAATGGTCTTTCTGAAAACACATTTTTCACTAAATTCACTCTCTGTGGCACCAGTGAGCATCAGACATGCTGATGTTACAGATTTGAAAAACACCACAGTAGCAAGATGTTACAGTAATTTCTGATAGGAACTGAGCCTCAGATTGCTCAAAGGGAGGAGTTCTGATCCTCCAAAGTAGATAACTCTGCCAAAGTAGGATTGCAGGAATTCAAAGAGCTGTGCAATGGAGCATTATTTGCTCTGATCTCCACAGTTTTCAATTCAGGACATTATAGATCATGTGAGTTGGAGTTAAAAAGATAATAATAAACAAAATTTCTTGGCTGAAAGTTATCTCTTTGTTCTGGACAATTATTCTTAGCCTTGGCATGAAGAATGAAACCTCCTGATTCAGAAGTAGCCACGAGTGTGCTAAGCAAGAGTGTGTCTCTGCCAGAGCACAAGGAGGGCAAGTGACAAGAGAAACATTGGTTTGTCACCAGAAATTCCTGAACTCTGCCTAGCACAGGAACCAAGACAGGAGGATCCACTTTGTACACCTTTCACATTGCTGCCAGCTGAGCATGTGCAGCCCTGAAGTAGTTTTATTGTCACCACAACACTGCAACAAAAGTCCCTCTTCATTCTCTCCATAATCCCTCTCAACACAACCAAAGGCAACAGGGAGATGTGAATTCCACTCTTCTGTGCTATTTCTGCTTTTGCTGCACTAGGGAATTCTGAGCTACTATCCTGGAGTTAACTCATTTGTCCTGTCAAAGATGTGGACAAACCCTCCTCCATTAGAGGTAAGGATCTGGCCCAGAGGATATGTTAGCTATGGATCAGGATCACACAGGCACAGAGTATTTTTGGCCCAAATGCAACATGTCTGAATTCAGATAAAAAGTCCCTCAAATAACTCGTAACAAACAGTTGTGGGGTTTTTTTAATACAATTTCTTCTCTATTTTTTAGACATGATAAGATTTTCTGACAAAGGCTCAAGTCAGGTAAACAAAGACCTGAAAACTGCACTAAAATTTAAATAAAAGTCATGCTGAATCCTATTTGATCTTGTTTGCTTTCTGAGACACAATCATTAAGAATGAGAAGTGCCTTTTCCATGATTAGTGTTTACACTCCAATAACACTTGGAGAGGCTCAGAAGGATTCACAGCCTCATTGTGCCAGTGTTCTGAGTGTATGTAACTAAAAGTTCCTTCTAAAATGAGTTTATACTCCTGGTTAATGAGAAGCAACTGAAATGAGTCAAGTAAGTTTAATTACTTACACATTTTGTGAGAGCACAAGACTCGGAATCAGGAACTTGTGTTTAGCTCCCGGTGGAACTGCGAAGTGAGGATTATATTCCCTTATCCTAGTCCCTGTCTAGCTGGATTAATAATCAAAAGCATTTAAAGCACTCTGAAGAGGAAGAGTGTAAGATTATCAACAAACTTTCAAAAGTTGTATCTGTTCTCATTCTTAACACTCCTGAAACAGTGTTGTTGCCTCTAAAACCCAAACAGCAATATATTATCTGCATCTTTCAGTGTTCTTCAAATGATTCCCAACTGCCTCCGAAATAAAATATGCCACAATTTCTAGCAGAGAAGGGAATTTTATACGGTCACTTGGAAACGCTGTGACAGAGCACAGAATTGGCCCTCAGCCACCTGAAAACTAGGTAGGGATTTGGCACATGCTCCAAGATGGATTTAAATCCTACTGAAATGGCTCTGGTTTGGTACTCCAGGAGATTTCCTGTTCCCTGCCCATGGCAGAGAGTTGGAATGAGGTGATTTCTAAGGTCCTCTCCAACACAAACCATACTGTGATTTGTTCTATGACTCAACATACACTTATCAACTTGGGTAGTGCCTCATTTTTTGCTATCTTCTCATCTATTTATCTTTTTGTGTATTTCCCACGATACCCTGTGGAAACCCCCACAGAAACAGAGGCAAATCAGGGGTGTGGGGAGGAAAACGTGCTCAGCTGCTTTATCAGGAAGTTTTAGCAGAGCTAAAGTGGCTTGTTTTTCAGCCTGTCAGCTTCCACTTAAAATGGATCATGTCCAGTTTGTCCCAGGCTCTGTGAGCTTCCTTCCAGCTACAAAATACCCTTCAGAAAACCCCTCAGACTTGTGAATGTGGGGTTTTGTGATCCTGAGAAGTGCTAACTATTTGCAGTATCCCCTGAAGCTTCCAGTGGGAACTCCAGGCTGGCACAGAGCTGGACTGAACTGTGTTTGCAAAATAAAAGTAACTGCATGATTCTTCCACTTCATAATCTCAGAAAAAGCACTGAATTCCATTCCCTGCCACTGAGAATAATGCTCTGTAATCAGTATTTGGGTAATAATGTGTTTACAAGTTGTGACCAAGCTTATCCCCCAGTGTGCTGAGGTTTGGAACACAAGCCCAACCTAAATCAATGCTAAACAAGAAGGCATGGGGAAAAGTAGGAATCCAGTTTAAATTATACAGGTTCTTTAACAGTAGTGTGGTGTGTCAGGCAAGTCTGTACATTCCCTTCAAAAAACAGAGGGGCAGATTCAGCCTCCTTTCATCTACAAAGAGCATCAATGCTCACAGACCTGAGACAAGGCCAGGAGTTGTGAATTCTATTTTGATTCCAAGAGAGAGATTCATGGCAGAAAGTATTTCTCTGTATAATTAAATGTGACTGGCCCATGTTCATACACATTGCAACTCAGGGCAGCTACTCCTTCTGCCAGCAAACACACAGCCTGTCAGAGAGCAAGATCTGATGAGACAAAAAGCACAGAACTGGTTTTGTGTCTTCCTGCCCATTTCTAAATGAGGATTAGAATTTAGCCCATGGACATTTTACATTTTTGTTTTCTCTTCAAGTTAATCTGAACATCCTGCTAATGTGAAAGGAGGAGTATTCAGGACCTCTACTGGCAGCAAGTTCATGCATGTCATCCTGCAAACTATATTCTTTTTATTTATGTTAACCTTTCCCTTAAGCAACAGCAACCAGTGTTCCCATCTGTCAAGATCATCCGTAAGTATATTGAAGAATGAGCCTAAACTCACTTTAATAATTTTCAAGATATGTTGAGGAATATGAAGGATTAAGTATTTCACATTATCCTGGGGCATTTCCCAACTCCAATCAAACAGCACTAGAAGTACTCACTGCTTTGGAAAGACCTGACTGTTCAATTGGTTCTACAGCTGGAAAGTGCAGTGCCCAAAACTGGGAGTCCCTGTGAACCACCAGACTGGGACTTCAGGCACAAGTTTAGATAGAAGGTCCTCTAGGCTTTTGGGTGATCCTGTTGCATTTAGGAAAGCAGAGTTTCTTGATTCTGAGCATTTACAGAGAAATTTGGCGAAAAAACTATTAAAGCAGACGCCAGGTCAGCAAAGCAGCATTTCTGTATGGCACTTTGATGTGCTCTGGTTGTGTGAGCACAACTAGTGATGTAAAGTACACCAGGATGTAAAGTACAACCTGCCCTAAGAGTGCCCAGCACACACTTCCCATAACATTCCTGACTCAGGGAATATGGAGAGCCTGTGCAGAGGAAGTTGTTTGTAACACAGTCATGGAAGGCCTAAATCCTCTGCTTTGCCTATTAAGGCAAATCCTTAGGCTGTCCTGAGCCATGCCGAGGCAGCAGCGGCCTTGCTCCTCTGGCTTGCACAGCCAAGGACACCAGAACAAACAACTCCACCAAAGGATGAAGCTCTTTGCCAGCAAATCCCCCCTTCTGCTTTCCCTGGCACCAAATGGGTAGATGAAGAGGAAGACAAAAACACAGGCTCTGTGCCAGCTAACAGCCACCCATGCTGGAAGAACATTTTCTTGGGAACTTCCACCTTATTCTGAAGCCTGTGTGCTGGACTAGTGCTACAAACAGCAGTCTCGGCCTCCTGTCTCTGCGTGCTAAGTTTAACTCCATCTCTAATTGCCTTAGTTTATTTTTAAGCCTTTCTTGAGCTGAGGCAGCAGGTTCATTAAGTACAAGAGATTTCAATCTTGTTTCATGAACTCATTAAATACCTCGCTGTAAAAAAAGGAGGAATTCAGGGGCCCTCTGCTGGCTGTTGGGCACCGCAGTGCTGGCCACAACCCTGGCACCAGGCCAGGAGGGAGGAAACCTGGAGGCAAGCACAAGGCAAAATCAGTCTGATGTTGGTTAATTTAGTGCAGGAAATATTTTACAATTAACGGCTTTTTTCTAACCTATATTAAACTAATAGTAAGTGCTAAATGTTGTTTTAATTACTTTCACACATGTGCAAAGGTAGCTTTGGTTCAGTGTCAATGAAAACATTTGGTCACAGGTGATTTGGAGTAATTACACATATAGAAAAATTCAACTACTGTGTCATAAAACCATTATAACTGTAATGGGATTTAATAGATTTCCTCACTTTCTTCAAATCTGTGTATTGCACCACAGTTTTGGGAATAAATTAGCATTTCTGTACAGAAGTGGCACAAAACCTATTCCTTCATTACTGGTTGATCATGCCTTTGTACATTCTTTATACTGAGACATTAATTTCAGTTTCTTACAGTCCTTTTCCTTTATGCATTTTCCACTCAGCAATAAAAAGGGTGTATTTTTAAATATTGCTTAGGACATCACCTAAGTGCAGTGACGTGAGCTACTGAGATGCCCAAGTGCTGTGGTCCAGCTGGCAAACTGCTGGTTTGGGACCTGGGGTCCACAATGTCCTTGAGCAACCCAAAAATGTAAGAAAAGGGCAATTTCCAATGCTGATGTCAGCACTATTGCCTTAAAAAGATCAAAACACCCATAGAACAGCAATGGAGGCACCTATTTTAGTAAGGCAGGTAAAAAATCAAAAGCTTTTCACTGACAACCGTGCAGATCAAGGCAGTCCCACATAAAAATAACTCACAGGGCCACTAATTGAACTAAAAATACTTCTACAAGTTTTGGAAATCAATCTCTACTTTCCCAGTTACTGAACATACAGAACTTCAGCACCACTCTTGATGGTAAATATGGATTTTGTAAGGGATTTTCCCATAAAGAGATATCAAACCAAAGAGAGAACAAGGATATAAAAGGGGAAGGAAGATTTTGTGAAATTCAAGTAGAATATCTTGTGGTTGAGACTTCTACCTGACATCAGTAAGCTGAGTCAATGGTGTGTTAACATAAAGAACCTACTGATTTGGAGAGAAAGGTTATAGAGTTTGTGTTTACAAGATGAAAGGAAAGTATCCACATAATCAGTTTGTTAAGGGAGAATGACTTGGTTCTGCCTGGATGTTTTGTTTTGAGAGGCAGCTGTAAAGCTGAGCTGCAAGAAGATGAGGATCATGGTAATATAATTACTAATATGAGGTTGGCCAAAGTGATTGTGTATGCCAAGAAAAATGAGATACCTCAAATGAGTCAACACATTCATTTCCCAAACAGTCTGGCTGTGCAAGGCAGATAAAACAGTGTTCATAAGGGACTGGTCACAAGGTAGTTCTAATAGCTTTCAAACGACATTATCTTGTTCTGCCATTATCACAATAAAGCAATAATCAAGGTGAAACCCTACAAAAAATACCTACTTTGTCCCAATAATAAAAGAGCTTAATACAATCTAAATACCAGTTGTTCCCTGTTAAATGAATTCCATAGCTGGAAAAGTGATAGGGCCATGAGCACCATCCCTTGCAGTGGTTTAGCTGTCTGTGTTCAAGGCCAGTGCTGACACAAGCTCAGGTGTGTAACTTTACATGGAGCTTCTGTAGAAAGAGCTGTGGGAAGGTGCTGGGCCCTTCCCCATTTGCTCAGGAGCTCCAGAAAGTGCCACAGAAAGGGCCCTGAGGGTCCTGCTCGGTGGGCAGTTGGTCATGAGTCAGCAGTGCCCTGGCAGCCAGGAGGGCCAACCCTGTTGTGGGGAGCATCAGGCCCAGCATTGCTAGCTGGGCCAGGGAGGGGATTGTCCCTCTCTGCTCTGCACTGGGGTGGCCTCATCTGCAATATTGGGACAGTTTGGGGCACCACAATATAAGGAAGAGGTCAAACCATTATAGTATCCAAAAGAGAGCGGCGGAGATGGGGAAGGGCCTTGAGGGGCAGTGTGTGAGGACACTGAGGGCACTTTGTGTGTTCAGTTGCAGAAGAGGAGACTGAGGGGAGACCTCACTGCAGGTCCAACTTCCTCGGGAGGGGCAGAGGAGCGGCAGGCACTTATCTCTGCTCTCTGTGGGTCCAGAAACAGGACCCAGGGAATGGCTGGAGCTGAGTCAGGGCAAGATTAGGCTGGACAGCAGAGAAAAGTTCTTCCCCCAGAGGGTGGTGGGCACTGAACAGGCTCCCCAGGGCACCAAGGCTGCCAGAGCTTAAGGAGCATTTGGACGACATTCTCAGGGACAGGGTGTAATTCTTGGGCTGTCCTGTTCAGGGTCAGGAGTTGGACTTGGTGATCCTTGTGGGTCCCTTCCAACTCAGCGTGTTCTGTGATTCTGAGATTCTGCATCTCACCTGAGACTTTTCCCTTGGTCCTTGACGAGCTACACTGTAACTCTATCACTGCCTGGCACCTCACTCACCTGAACTGACCCTTCACTGACTGATTTGAATTTGTGGCTTGATCTTAGACCTGTTTCACCCTACAGACACCCTGAGCCATCCCTGCAGTAGCTGACCCTGTGTCCTGTCCCTGGACCCAGTCCTGTCCCTGAGTTGGCTTTCTGACATTGATTTTGGACCTACCTCATTCCCACACACTTGCCAACTGGCCACCCTCAAATGGAGCTGCTCTGCTACTCATCTGGGGACTATGGACTGCAGTCCTTGCTGCTGATGTCCCTGCCCTCCCTGCCTTGCTCTCACCTGCAGCTCCTGCCTTGTCTTCCCTAAAGGCAGGGCAGGGTTAGATGGGATACTGGGGAGAAAATCATCCCTGTGAGGGTGGTGAGGCCCTGGCACAGGTTGCCCTGAGAAGCTGTGGCTGCCCTATCCCTGGAAGTGTTCAGAGCCAAGCTGGACAAGGCTTGGAGCAATGTGGGATAGTGGAAGGAGTTCCTGCCCATGGCAGGGGTTGGGACTGGATGGGCTTTAAGGTCCCTGCCAAACCAAACTATTCTGTGATTCTATGATTCTTAGAGTAACCTGCTTGTGCTGCTCCCTGACACAAAACTCAGTTAGGAGCCTGGCAAAAGCAACAACTATTATCTGGATTCCACCTAATGGGAATGTAATACAGAAAACAACATCAGTACTAAGTTCCTCCATCATAATAAGCAAGATGAATGAGATGACAGATCAAACCCATTTCATTTTACATCCTCCATTTAACTGGTTTATGTACTGTGCAGTCTTCCTTCTGCCTCCCTCATCAATAACACTACTCAAATGCTTAAACAAACCCTGTGCATGTTAGTCTATTAATTCATCCTGACCTTACAGCAAGGACCACATCACCACTCTGCTGGCTTTCAAAGGGCTCCACATGCTTACATCAGTTTTGAACGAGATCCAAAGCTTAAAATGTGGGAACTGAAATGTATTCAAAGGTTAAAATGTGGTTAAGGGGCCTAATTGCAGAAGAGATCAACTCATACCAGTCTGAAATTTCACCAAAAGTTTGGGTGGTGAAGGGGAGCAATAAAAAACAAAACTATTAAAAAATATAGGTTCTTTCATGCATTATTTTTAAAACAAAGAGGTGGGACAGATGGCAGAAGTACTGACACTTAAAAACACAGATGTCACAGTCAAAATTCTTAGAATGAACCTGATGATTTCCCAGGGAACTTGGTACCTGCATGACCTGAAAATACACTGGATGACCTGAAAATACACTTCCTCAGAAAGCTGAAGTGTCCCTGGAAGTTAGTTCTCAGCCTCCCAAGTTACCTGCACTATTTAGAAAGTGTTCTCCCCAACTCTGACTCTCAGAGTGAAGCTGAGGACAGAGTTTGACTGAACTAGGCTAAGAAAAAAGACAGAGCACATTAAAGCTGAGTTTCACTGCTTTTACATTTTAGGCAAGAACTCTAATGTACCCCTAATGCAGTTTTAAAAATTTCCTTTGCAAGTCTTTCCCAGCACCTCAGCTAACGTAATTCCAGAATTTATAAACTTTCCCACTGATTATTATTCAATTATTTATGTACATTATAAGTGGTCAAAGGAATTCTGGAAACTATGACAAGTGTTCCAGATTTGAACATCTACCACTGCCAATATAAAGGACTTACAAAACAAATTTGAAAGTGTGCTACTCTGTCAAATACTGGGGCTTGTTCTTTGAATATACATGTTTGTATATAGATATTAGATCTTTTCACTGAGACATAGCTGTGAAATTACAGCTTCTTTAGTTTTAAATGTCAAAACATTCAAGTTTTTCTGTCTATGTTCAGAAAAAAAAGAAAAGAAAACCCTGCTCTAATTCAAAGAAAAATGCTGCTATCAGGGCAGATTTCAAGTGATCTTATAAAGGACTGTTGCATTTGATACAAGATTGTCCTAGTTCAGCAGGAGGGACCAGCTAACCCTGTGTGGGGGTGATCAAAGCTGTGTATTCTACCCCCTCTATTCATTCCCCAAGGTCAATGGGCCATTTGCAGCAGCTGCCCAGGGAGCCACTATCACCTTCACACCCAGCCTGAGGGGGGCGGAGCTGCCAATGGGCCATCAACAGCTCAACACCCCCTGGCTCCCAGAGTTAATCACCCATTGTGTGAGTCCCCGCCCAGGGGGAGGGACTGGGTGCTCCCTGAGGGTACATAAGTGGTGGGTAAGAAGACTTTGGTAACTTCTCGTTGCGTCCAGAGGAGCAGCAGGACCTTGACAGGAGGAGATCCCCGCTCTCAGCCAGACCACAGCCCTCGCCTGCACCAACAGGTTTTTCTTTTCCTTTTGCTCTGGACTTGGGGGAACCACAGGGGTCTCAGCACAAGGGCAAACAAACCCCCTTGGGTTTGTGCCCCAGGACACTGGGTTATACTGCTGGGGTTTTGTGAGTTGAAAGCAATTTCCCTTGTGTGTCAGTGTTGTTATTGTAATATTATTATTAAATTTTAGCTCTGACTTATAATCTTTCTCGTGGTGAGTTCATTTCCCCTGCTGGTTCACCTTTAAACCAGCACAAAGATGTTGCTGCATTTTTATTCTTAATTTTATTAACGAATATTTTTGAAGAAGAACTAAGAGCAAAGTTGCCCACAGAACAGTTATTCAAGTTGTGCTGCTTTGTTTTCCCTGACAATGCCTTGGGAGGTCAGGCAGGTTTTGCCCAAGCAGCTTGGTCGTTAGTTTAGAATCATGGAGTAGTTTGGGTTGGAAGGGACCTTAGAAATCTTGTTCTTCCCTGCCATGGGCAGGGACACCTTCCACCAGCCCAGGTTGCTCCAAGCCCCTTCCAACCCAGCCTTGGACACTTTCAGGGATGGGGCAGCCACAGCTTCTCTGGGCACCCTGTGCCAGGGCCTCTCCACACTCACAGCCAAGAATTCCTTCCCAGTATTCCATCTAACCCTGCCCTCTGGAAGTTTAAAACCACAGCCCCTTGTCCTGTCACTCTGTCTGTAGAAGAAACCCTTCTCCCTCCTTTTAGATGCTGGCAGCAATTTCCACAGGCAGCAGAAGGCTGTAAACCCTGCCCATGTCCCACTGCCATAACTGGCTGGCAAGAATATCATCAAATCTATTAGGGGCATATTTACACTGCAATTCAGCTACAGCACAGTCACACCCTGAGCTGTGCTCCACAGAAACCACATTACCAAGCCTTTACCTTCATTCCATTGGCTTCAGCACAGGAAATATGGGAAATGACCATGATACAGAATAATTCTGCATCACTTGGTAAATTGTCAGGAATGAGACAGCAAGGTTTAAGTAGATTTCTGATGAGCAAGTAAGTGTCTGCATCTTAATAAGGGCTAACTGGAATTGGGTGGTACCTGCCAGCAGACAGAGAGGAGTAAGGCTGAAGGATCCACAAGCTTTACATCCCCAAAACAGAGCTCTGGGCAGTGTCCTGACCTTGTAAAAGCAGGCTGGTAGAGAAAAAGTCAGTTGGCTGTTTGTTAGACCTTTACTCCTCATCAGTGATTAATCCAATGGTAAATAAAATGAGGAATCAAATCTCCAGAAACACAGTAATTAAGTTGCAAAACAAACCTGAATGGTCCAGTCTCCAATTTAGGGCCATAAGGACTTTCAATTTTTGTACTGATAGAAGAGCTTTTTTAGTGCTATTAGCCTAAATAAATCATTATGGACAAATTCTGGAGTTTGTCATCTCTTACCTTCTCAGATGGCCCTGTGTTCACTGAATTCAGTAAAAGGATCAAGTAGGACTGCATATCATAGAATCATGGAATGATTAAGGTTGGAAAGGACCTTAAAAATCATCTTATTCTAAGAAGACATATACAAACCTTCTCAGGAGGAAAACCAGCCCTGTTCTCCAAGCCTTATTTTAGGCTTTGGGAAAAATCAGGATGATTTCATACTCCCTTAATCAGGAGCAAAATCTATTATTAAACTCACAATCCTCAAAATCTACTTATAAAACTGACCTATAAAGCTGCTGGGGGCAGTGTCCTAGTTCAGCAGGAGGGACCAGCTAACCCTGTGTGGGGGTGATCAAAGCTGTGTATTCTACCCCCTCTATTCATTCCCCAAGGTCAATGGGCCATTAGCAGCAGCTGCCCAGGGAGCCACTATCACCTTCACACCCAGCCTGAGGGGGGCGGAGCTGCTAATGGGCCATCAACAGTTCAACACCCCCTGGCTCCCAGAGTTAATCACCCATTGTGTGAGTCCCCGCCCAGGGGGAGGGACTGGGTGCTCCCTGAGGGTACATAAGTGGTGGGTAAGAAGACCTCGGGAACTTCTCGTTGGATCCAGAGCAGCAGCAGGACCTTGACAGCAGGAGATCACCACTCTCAGCCAGACCACAGCCCTCACCTGCACCAACAGGTTTTTCTTTTCCTTTTGCTCTGGACTTGGGGGAACCACAGGGGTCTCAGCACAAGGGCAAACAAACCCCCTTGGGTTTGTGCCCCAGGACACTGGGTTATACTGCTGGGGTTTTGTGAGTTGAAAGCAATTTCCCTTGTGTGTCAGTGTTGTTATTGTAATATTATTATTAAATTTTAGCTCTGACTTATAATCTTTCTCGTGGTGAGTTCATTTCCCCTGCTGGTTCACCTTTAAACCAGCACAGGCAGACAACCAGAGAGGACTCAGCATAGACTTTTGCTGTAGGAGTATGACAGTAAAAATATTTCACTTTTTTAGATAAAGTTATGAAAAATCATGTGGGAGATTCTGGCTCCTGTGAAGTAGATGACACTGAGCACACTGATTTCAGCAAGCTGGGCAACTGCCATACTCTGACGGGTCAAAACTGGTGGGCAGCTGTATGGGGAGCACTCCCTGCACAGCAATGTGGGAAATATACAATTACTGTGAGAGAAGAGCTATAGAACTGCTCATCTCATCAGGTAATGGTGCTCCTTAACAAACAGATTTTAAATAATGCAATGAAAATTACTTTTTGCTATAGGCTCACACCCGCCCATGGCCAGGAAGGCACTCTGAAAGGCACAGGCAGCCACTGGCCATGTGGAACAGAACAGGGGTGTTCTCTGCCATGGGCTGCTTCCCAGACACCGACTGCTGAGGCCGCAATCCCTCCAGCTGCTCTTGAAATCTGAGTCTCTTCTGTCTCTCTTTCATTTGCTCTTCCTTTTGGGATAGGTCTCTTTCACTTTCTTCTGTCCTGAAAAAATACACAGCTTTTGACTTGGGAGAAAAAGCCACTTGCTCGTCTGTTTGCTTTTTTTTTTTCTCTTGTATTTATACCACACACTTGAGGGTGAATCATGACATGACAGGTAAAATAGATTTAGAAAGTGCTTCCTGTGGTTGTGAGGGGACACAAGAACTTGTCATTGGATGAAATCATCTCTCTGAGAAAAAAAACAACCTCAAAGCAAAGGAGCAGAGCTCAAACCTCTGGTAAGTGGTGACGATCTATCTGAAGATTAAAATTCCTTTAAGCAAAGATGTGTTTGTGATGTTTCACTCCCCATCTCCTCACCAAAATTCTCAGTCTAACGCCATTTCCTTTTCTATCTGCTATAAGACAGGACAGTGACAAGTTTCCCTTACCCCAAGACCTTCCATCTTTCTACATTTTGATGCCTTCAGGAAGACTTCATCTCCCATGAAGTTAAATTTCTTCTGAATTCTTCCAGCCCCAAGTGCTCCAAAAATAATGAGAATAGCAAAAAAGAAAACTGACATCAGTTAAAATCATTGTGAGCTATTACTTGGACAATAACTAACCCAGATCCTTGCTAAGCCATGGGTTCCCATCTCTTGTGGCAGGTTAACAGGTAGCCAAAACAGATTTCTACATTGCTAATGGAAGCAATGAGCTTTAAATTCAAGAATTCCATAGAGAAAAAACTCTGCAACCAACCATCTGCCATTTAAACAAAGTACACAGGAGCTGAGGTGTCTAACTGGCAGGGCAGACAACTCTTTAACTCTGAAACAGTAACAGTCTCCAGAGCAGGCAGATCCTTTCCAGGGCTCATATGTCAATACCAGATTGTTAAATTTCAATCTGAAAATAGCAAGCAGAATATAACCTTTGGAAAGTCAGTACAGTGGAACTCTCACAAATAGCTGGGCAGGTGCACAAGGTAACCCACCTGATTTCACTTTAAAATTAGACCTTCTGCAGAACACATAACATTAAATTAAGCCCAAGGTGGAAGAGCCCTAATTAACTGCTATTTCCTCAACTGATACCACTTATATTTCTACTTTTTAAAGCTTTTCAATGTATTCCTTTTGTATTCCTCACAGGTGCACTTTCTCCCTCCAAGTCTTGCATTTTCCTTGATGGCAAAGAGACAGAATTTCTTCATTTGGCAGAAAAAGTTACAAGGGGAGACCAACACATCTTCGTTTGTACGAGGTGTTTTATACTGAAAAACAGAAATAAGCCATTTTCCATTCCTTCCAGGAACACAACAAAAACAAGCTTAAATTGGAGAGAGGATAATTTAAGGAAAAGCTTGACAACTGTAAAGATAATTAAGCAGCAAAGTGTACTACCTGGGAGTCAAGGAATCCTCACCATTGAAGATTTCAAGACCAAGTTATATAAGGATCTGCCAGGAAAAGATTAAATTTTATCTCAGTCTGTATTGATACAGGGAGACTGGCCCTTCCAGACCTATTTTCTAGGATGCTGTGCTTATGAAATATCAGTGCTGTTCATAAAGGAAATCAATATTGTGCTATCCTTCCTCTTCTATAGAACAAAAACTGAAGAAAAAGACTAAATTTGCAATGTCAGAAATGCCATAGCACAACTAATCCCAGGCCACTTCACTGATCCACTCAGGCTGCCTCTAAACCTTTCAGCAAGAGCTGCCATGACTGTTGCTTTCCAGGCAACAAAACCAGACACTCTTGCTCCAGCTCACAGACGAAGTAATGTTCTTTCATCTTACACAATTAGATAAGCCACAATTAAAAACACTGATGACTTTTGTTGTGGGATACCTTGGCAATTCTGTTGTAATCAGAGGGCACTCTGGAGCATTTGCTGAATTCAAAACCTTCTCAGCTTCCATTTTGTCTCCTTTTCCTGTGCCAGCTCTATTGTCCCCACATAATGACAAAGCGGGACTTTTCTTCTCTGGTTGCAATCTCATTAGTTTCCTGGGAACCACCTTATTTGTCTCTTGCCTCACTTTACAATATTGGACTTTATTTATATTAGAGGAACCTCCGTGTTCCAGACTTTCTGGATCCAGCTTTTCATCTGGGGTAGATGCTTTATGAAGAAGTTCTGAGGCCTCCTTATGGGCTGCTCGGAGTTGTTGCAGTAATAGGCTCTTACCTGAGGAATTCCTCCTGCAAACAAAATAAAAATCTGATTTAATCAAGATAAAGCATTATATGAATAAATTCAATCTCTGAGGAACTTCCCCTATGAGTGACAGCTCAAAATAAGGGCTGGGCATCTACAGGAATGATTACTGTTGGTAATAGCAGCACCAGAACTTGGGTGACACAAAACGCTACAGAGACAGAACACAGAATTGATCTTAATGGCAATTTATGTACCTCTTCTGCATTTCAGGTACAACAAGCAGCCCACTAAAAGAGCTCTCAACAAATGTATTGCTGGCATGGAAATCAGAGCCTACAGATTTTTGCCCCCCTTGGATATACAGGGGTTGGGATTCAAATACATACAGAAGAAAAGTTTTTTCTAGTAACTGTTAGAATTTTTGAGTGTTTGGCTTAATCAATGTCTCCTCCAGGTTAGCGAGACTGCTAAACTGTCAGCAAGGACATTATTCTGATATATTGTGTTGTGGAAGGCCCTGTCATGACATAACAGGCAGATATGGTGATTTTGCAGTTCTATTCCCAAGTCATCAGCTAAAATCAGCTTGTAACTCATCTGGTGGTTATGAGCAAATAAAACACCTTATTTTAGCAGTACCTGAAGAGTATGCAGCCTGAGCAGCCATGGGTTTGGGTTGGATAGTAATGTTGCAGTTTGGTGGTGTGTATGAGCACTCAGTATCCTAGGTATATTGTACTACAGAATATGTAGAATATGTTTAATAATTCCATCCAGGGAAGAGTGAAAATTGCATTGACACCTTGTGAATGAAATTAGAATCTTGTCCTGCTGAGACCAAGAGGATTTCTTTATTTACAAACAGAATTGAGCAACATTAGCCAGGCATTTGATTTGTGTATGTTCTTTACCAACATTAAAGTGCATCAAAATCCAATCAGCCAAGTTCTGCTCTCCATCACTCCACGTTTACACTGATGCAACAGCTGAATTTGTGTCAGTGCCAGTTCCCCAAAGCATCCCCTCATCCCTGCTTTTTGGTTTTTGGATTAGATGCTCTAAATGCCATTGTTTAGGCTCTGCCCCTTGTCAAACCATTTCTTCTTTCAAACTATTGGAAAAAAAAGTGTAATTGGTTGGCACAACAATGCAGATGTTCTGCTGGTTCTCTGCACTTCCATGATGTGAACTTACACGCAGCAGACTCCCAAATTAATCCACAGCATAAATGCAGGAAGATTGTTAAAGTTTGACAGCTCTGCTTCACATTAAACAAATGTCTAATAACTTTGGGTATGAATCAAGCCCCGAGTTTAGCAACAGGAAAAGGCTGACATCTGTGCCTATTGAGGAATTCACCGTTTAGGATTCCATCCATCACACTCTTTCTCCTTTTTCCTCCAATTAAGGAGAACTGGGAGCATCCCTGCCCACACAATGTATTCAACATCGTCTTTTAATCTCTATCTGTTCTAGCCTGTTTTATTCTTTCTGAAAAATGAAGGTTTGTGTGAGTCAACTCCATACAACATTTTCAAAGATTGGTTGTGAGTCATTTAAAGGACAGTTCTTGTGTCACTGAAACAGGTCTGGACAAAAAGTCACATTTTCCAATCATCCAAGGCTCCTCCAGTTGAGTTTTGAGTTGTTCCTGTGCAACTCTACAGGTGCAAGTGCTGCACTGCCTCAAGGATCAACAACTATCTTCTACCTTTCATTGCCTTTACCAAGCAACAGGAAAAGTGATCTCCTGGGGCCAGACAAACACTTTCATTACTGGGTTTTTTTGCTGTGAAGACCAGTAATGGAGATATTTCAGTACACAAGCTTCCACTCAAATCACTGTTAGGGCAATTATTTTAGTTTCAGAAAAATGAACATCCTATTGCTTGAACTGGGGTCCTGGATCTTACATTCTCCTTTCTGCTTCACCCTTAATTGCCACAGTCTCTTCTTCAGAGGAGCTGTCGATTGAACTGTGAAACAAATCAGACCATGTGAGTTAACTCTGTTCCAAATAGGTGTTGGGTCTTTGTCAATTTTATTGAATATATATATGAAAAATATATATAATACAGATTTTAAAAATTAGCAAATAGGGAGAGACTTTCAGAGAAGAACTCCAGGTGTTATGGATAGTTCTTCACACTATTACCCTGGCAAAAAAATTAAAATATTCAAGCAATCAGATCAAAAAATTTATTCTCTATCAGCTGTTTATTAACTACAAGGTTTCTTTTGATGACAGAGTGTGGAAGAAAAGAACAGTTTTAAAGCTATATTTCACAACTATGTAATACAGACAGAAAGTGACAGTTTCTCACTTTTTATTACTTATTTCTCACTACCAGTAAAGTGGTATAAATCCAGGATTTACCTTTTGTTCCTCTTCAGGGAATGTCACTGAGTTCTGTGGTTCAGCACCTCTTAAATCTAAGTATACAGTTGCAGGCTCTTGCAGGCTCTGTAATCTCATTGTGTTCCTTTTCAGAGAACTTAGTGAGGATGACAGCAAGGCAACATCCCTATGTATAGAAAACACCATTTCAGCATGTTCTCTGCCTTATCCAGACAAGAAGTCCTGCAGGGTGTGGATTAGGATCAAAACTGGCTTGAGTAAAGAGCTTTGTGCTTGGCTACCATACAGATTCCAACTCTACTTCTGACCACTATCCACCACCTTTCAAAGATTCAGCTTCCCCCAGGAATTCGGATCACAGGCAGGATGATGAGGGATATTTAGTTCTCAAAATCTGACAGCACCGAATCGTTGTGTAGAACAAAGGCAGGCAGTTATGGTACCAAGGAGCTCAGTGTCAATGAGTAAGAACAGGTCTCCATCTTCCTCTCTGCCACTTTGGGCAGTTCTATTTTATCCTTCAGAGCTCATGAAGTGCAAATCATCTTCATGGCTCTCCCTGCTCTGGCAATGAGGATACTTCCCACCTTCCCCTCCACAGACTTTTTCACTATTGTTTCCTCTGTGCTGTCACCACTGCTGTTGTTCCCTCTGAACAGCCTGAAAATCCACTTCCTTCACACAAACCCTCCATGATGCACTGAAATCACCACTGATACCCATAAAAAATCATCCGGTATATTTTACCTAAATTGAAGTACCAATAAAAAGAAACTGGTTCCCCAGATGACAAAAAAATGTGAGGATGATAATTAGCTAAGCCTTGTTTTCCTGCCTTTCCCATTTGTCTCAAGTAAGGCCTAGACAAAGGTGGTGGTTGATGGAAAATCCTGAGGTCTTTGTCATCAAATGTATATGAATGATTGAGGCTTAATTTTTCCCATGAACATCCCTGTAGCATATTCCAACTACAGAATCAGGTCTCTGAAGTGGCTACAGGGAACAGCACCAACAAGACCAGGAGTTTCCAGTATCCCTACTGGCAGCCAGGATTACCTGAGCTGTATGACAGAGAAAGACCTACTTATTGTCCTGCCGTTCTTGAAAGGAGCAGAGCTTGGCTGACAGCCACCTGCAGAGAGGAGACACTGTCTTGGACTGCCTGGCACACAGCTCTCCCAGCTCTTCCAGGAGCTCATTCTCAGACTTCCTCCTGAAGGTCTCTATGGAAGAGCAACAAAAGGAATATCCAGTCGTAGTCCTCTGCCATGGGATACCAAATATACGCGTTACTCATTCTCACACTGTCCCTTTTCCTACAGCCTGTCAGTAGGGGAAGGGTAAAGATAATATTGGCATCTGGCTCTGACTCCCTTCAAACCTTCATCCACAAAGCACTGGCTTCAGGCTTGAAACCTTGAGGGAAGCTAGTTAAACATGTTTTAGAGGCCCTAAAAGACCCCACTATGATTTCAACATTCAAAATTATGCTGCAGGGAATGATTTAAACACAGGAACCTGAGTTTTATTTATTTTTATACACTTTAAGCAAAGTTGGTATTAATTTAGTAATATTACCATAGTCTGCTGAGGAGAAAGCAACTTCTGAATGAGTGTTATGTCCCTGCTGCTCCAGCTCCTCAGAATTCTTGACTAGATCCCATGTCTCGATATTCTGAAAGAAGACAACAGAAAAAAGTCCATCCTTAACTTCACTGCCAGTTTGCTTTCAGCAGCTCCAGAAGGAATTGCTGTATGGAAAGGAATGATTTATTATACGCCTTTGGACAGTGCATCTCTCCAGCTGCTTCATCTACTTCTGCTGAGGTTTTTTCGCCAAGAATCATGAACCCTTTTGAAAAAGGCTACAAAAAAATCCCTGGAGACAGTGAAACAGACTGAAAATGGCCTGATTGAAGACCAAGCATATGTATTCTGATTCGGAACAATGCTGAAAACTTCTAACTGCCACTCACAGGAGAAGAAATTCTGGCTTTTCAGGTTTTGAGATGAGGCTCTGAGTCTCTGCCTCCCCCTCCTACTTTTGACCACAATAAATTCACATGCCTCTAGGTATAGTCAGCAAGCTCAGGTACAGATGCAATCTCCCAGCTGCTTATCCCACAGTGAATATAAGATCATCTATTTGATTGCTAGGAATACCACATACCTGGCTCAGGGCACACTCACACTGGTCACTCAAGTATTAGAACCAGGCTGTTATGACCAGTCCACATGCATTTAAAACTCTGACTGCTTTCCCCTCTGAACATTAGTTGAAATTGAAGGTTTAATTAAAAATATTAACATCCATCTGAAATACCATCACCAGAACTTAGAAGTACTCATGAGTTTTTTTTAAAGGAAGGGAGCTGTCAGTTGTGGCAATGATGTCACAACTACAACAAACGTGTTTCTCACAACCACCCACAGGTTTTAGAAAGCAGATGTAGATTCCAAACCCAGAAGTTTCACCTTGTAAAACCTGTCATTTGCCTCCCCCGTTTCAGAGAAGATTCTTCCTCCTTGCTGAGCAATAAATCTGCATACACACCTGAACCCTGACTAGATCTATTCTAACATTACACACGGCAACTGGTGAAAGATGAAAGTCTGATGAGAGTCGCAAGCTGAAGTCTCTCACCAACACAAAGCTAATATTGGTCCAACAATGCCATTATTTATTGGTCTGGAACAGTGAGAAAGGACTGACGACTGAGAACCACATCATAGGTCACACAGATGCTGTTTTATCAAACATCCTGAAGAGAAAGACAACATATACATCAATTTTATTATGATACAGTAAAACTAAGATCCTTTTTCAATAATAGTGCTGAAATATAAACCATTACTGAAATATAAACCATTACTATAACAAAGATCAAACTACTATCTAACTCACTTTATTAAAGCTTTAGACTCCTAAGTCTTACTAGGAACAGCACTGTCAGAAGGTACTGGACAAGGTCCAGAAGAAGTGAAGATTTGCAAATTCCATTTTTAATACCAAAAGGAAAAATAAAATGAATTGACAGGAATCAGGAAGAAACTGTATATTAGTTTTAACAACCCACATAACTGAGGTACCTTGCTGAACTGGGAAGCCCAACCACCTTCCAAATCACAGTGAGAGTGTACTGAGCCTGGTCTCAGTACTCACCCAGAACCATCAGCTCACTGAAGTCACTGATATCAAACAGGTTCTGAAAGGCAAATCATGCCTCCTGAATTAACACAGCAACTGATTTATATGAGGTTAGAGGGGAATTAAAGCCTGAACCACTTGAAAAAGACCCCCTTCAATGATGCTGCACAATTTAACACACAGGCAAGCAGCTGCATTCTTTGTCTGTACTGGAACAGCTGTAACATCAAAAAGTATATTTTGTGAATGTAGATGAAAGGGGAAAGGAAATATCTGTAGTCTGTCCTACGGAAGGCTTTGAACAGAAATATCAGGTCATGTTCTGTGCTGATTAAGTCTAATGAACTAAAAAATCAACAGAGGATGTGGGGGAGAACAGAGAACACCTGCAAAGAATGAAAACTTTCAGGTGAGCCTTTGGGAATAATCCTGGGTTGAAAGATATCAAAGAGGAGGTTCTAGTTTTGTCTTCACGGAAAAGAAGAAAAAAAAGAAAAAAATGGTTAAAATGCAAGGCCTCACAGTGTGTGAACTCGTCGTAAATAGGCAAGACGTAGAACTGAGTTTGTTAAGCTACTAAAAGCTTGAAACAGACCTTTGGTTTATTGCTGACATGAAGGATTCTAAGAGATGCTTTGACAGTGCAGTTTCAGACTGATAAGAAAAATAATGAGTCAGAAGTACAGGACCAAAGTAACTTAAAAGAAATTGCTAAAGCTGGAACTGAAAGTACGTGAAAGAATTGCTAGAGGTGAAACTAAAAGTAACTTGGAAAAACTCTTAAGTTGAAACTGCAACTTGATTTACTGCTGATGTGTCAGTTACTAATCGCCTGCTCCCTCCCAGTAATGAGACCTTGGGATAGAGAGGAGTATAAGGAAGAAATTCTTAGTTATCTTCATGAAAAAAGAATGCTTAAAGTGCACAGACAAATGCTTTTATATAAGCTGCTTTTAAGGTAGAGACTTTGATGGACCCTGGAAGTTTTAAAGGGTTGAAAAAGCCACAGATTTCTTAACGATGTGAAGATTGCTAAGGAATTTTCTTTTGCTTAAGAAAACAAACTCACCTACGCTGGACAGACAGCAGGAGAAGAAGACGGTTTTATTGCCGCTATAAAGAGATTTATGACCTTCTGAGCCTGCCAAAAGCTCTGAGTTATCAGAAAACTGCTCTTTTGGTTCTGTGTTACTCAGTTTTTTCACTCCGAGGGACTGCAGAAGTTTATTTACAGCTGGTTTGCAACTTTGCTGATACGAGGAAATTTTTGCTGTGCAATTTCACGATGGGGGCGCCTCCTCCGCGGCGGGGGGCGGGAACCACGAGAGCTTTGCAGCACGTCATCAAACTGCCTGTCACACGCGTCAGTTCTCGCAAGGCATGTCTGGGACTGAAGTCCAAATGAACATTGGACCATCGGACGGACTCAAAGGTTATCAGGGTAGCAAAAGCTGAACGGACTGACTTTAACACACGGCAGCTGAATGCAGACACCTCAAGCACTGAGATGAAAGATCTGAAGTAAATCATGAAAAGACGAGACTGCAACATCTCTCGGAACAAAGAAGAGAGCAACAGAAAAGCCTACAAGAAATCCCATTCTGAATCAATTCCTCTGTTAACTGGACTCTTGTTAAAAAGATACAGAGTATTATAAGCATTTAATAATTTGGAGAAAAGTTTCTATTTTTGCCTCCACAGGTTGAAGTCAGCAATGGACATGAACAGCAGTTCCTCTCACTGAGTCAGATCAGTCAGTAGCACATTTGAAAATGGAACAAGTTTTCCTAAAATTTCAACAGAGTTCAAGAAATTAGACTTTAAATTGGATGCCTGAGATTCAAATCCATAACACTGGGTGGCAATTGATGTATTTACATCTGTGTTATTAGGCATTTTCAAAGAGCTTTTGCAGTTTTAGGAGTACCAAAGCAAATTGAAATGGATGTTGGTCCTTCTTATAAAGAGAAGGAACAAAATTTTTTAAACAATGAAGTGTTGCTCAGGTTACTGGAATCCCTCACTGTTAATAATGTGAACATCTGGGACCAAATCTATGCATACTTACTGCAAGTAACACAAGAACTACAAGAGTTAGACTGGTTAAGGTCTGTTCTTTTAGATAAAGAAGGTTAATGCAACATAACTAGTTTATAGAAATAATATTGTTTGGTGTGGTTGTATTTCTGTTAAGATTTTTAAGTCTTTTGGTGACATTACTTACAGGAATGTCTTTTATTTGTTAAGAAAATTAAGATGTTAAGTAAATAGAATAAGGTTTTTAATTTGTTAAAAAGAAGTTAAGTAAGCAGAGTAACGTTACTTTAGTGAAAAGTTAAGGTGTTAGTTGAGTAAGCAGAGCAGTGTTAATCTGGTAGAAGGTTAAGATACTAGTTAAGTAAAACAGAGTAATGCTACATTTATAGTTTTCAGTGCACTGTTAACAGATACTGTTAGTAAATAGAGTTAGATATGCTACATTACAGAACAGAACAGCAATTAACTTTCTGTTACTGGTTCAAGATAATGAATAAAGATTTTGAAAGCATGTGTTGTATGAATTGAAAAAAAAAAGAAAAAAGAAAAAAGAGGAAAATTGAGAGTGAGAGTGAATGAAAGAGTGAATGATGAAGGTAGCTAAACAAATTGCTTCAAGATGGAATATAGATGGATTATAACTGAAAGGTTTTTATCTGTGGTGAAGATTGCATTGTAGATTTTTATGATTGTGACATTTGTGCTGTGGTTAACATCAGGTGCAGGTGGTCTTCTGCTAAGAGCCCTGCAGAAGACTCCTGCAGTCATTTTTGTAGCACGATTACAGAGAGGGGGAATTGGGGTGACAGTGTGTGTGGATCTCTTAAGGTCTGAGGTGATGGATGAGTGCATCCTTATGGACCAGAGAACCACCTGTAGAATGTGAGATGCCTAGTAACAAGTAAAATCTCTCCATGTATGTGAGGTGAACTACTGACCAATAGTGTGCTGGCATGTTATATACAGGAGTAGATAAAAGTGAAGCTGTTACTAAAATAAAGTCCTTTGTCTTCAGTGAGCCTTCTGATCCCACTGTAGCCTGAGCTGTCTCTGCCTCCTCGACCGCCACTAAGCTAATCTACATTACCCCAGTAAAGGGTGACCCAGTAACAGGAAGATCTATAACTATAGTACTAAAGAGAACCACTTCTCCGAGCTGGGCCACTTCCCAGTTAACACACAAGCTGGTCATTCCACAGAACTAAGGACCTGCCTTAGGTGGAAGAGATTTAGGACTTCAGAACAACCCTAACCATCTTCTCATCTTCAGCACTACAGAAAGACCAGACACTTAAGGCCAGAAAGTCCCCTTTTTTTATATCAAGTCTGCCTGGAAGCAGAAGAGTTCACTGTTTTTCAAGGCACAGATGCTGTGGTTGGCCTTCCTGAACAGTTCCATGCTGCCATGCTGCTGATCCGTGGGTTTTGCCTCCAATAAGGACCTGTAAAGACAGCTCTGAGGCAGCTTTTGGTAGCTTGTAAAACACATACCCTCTGTGTGTGCAGAAGTTGGCACTTCAGTTCCTTGCTTTAGTAGGACTCTGTATGAACTGTGGCCCCACCCCACAAGCAGCACCCCCAGAGCTGGGTCCTGGGGCCACCTACCTGCGATGACAAAGTGGGGAGTTCTCCAAGGTGCTCATCTGAGGAGATTTCTCCCTTTCTTTCTAGAATGTTGTTGATGCCACAGGAGGGAGGTTTGACATCCTGCTCTGTGTGGCCCGATGATGGCTTCAAAATGATTTTGGAGAGTATCTTTGCCTCTATCAGCTTTTTTCTCTCATTTTTACTGTACAGCTCTTCCACAAACAATGCCGTATTAAGCCACAAGTTTTCTGTTTGCCTGGCCTGCCTCCTGCCCAGTTCTTTCTCTTCAAGGTGATCCGTGGAATTGGCAAGAGACTCTTCAAGAACAGCTCCCTTTTTGTTTGGCATTTCTTCAGTCTGGCTGGCAAGACTGAAAGTCTCATCTTTAATCATTTGTACATCTTCTTTTGCAATGACTTGGGCACCATATGTTTCTTCCCGAAAGACAAAACTTTCCAGGTCTCTGCTCCAGATCTCCCATGGTTGTCTTTCTGTTTCCTGGTTTTGCTAAAGGTAGAGAAAGCACAAAAGTGCAGAAAGTCATATCTCCCTGAGCTTTAGAAGCAGATAATAAACCAAAACAAAGTGATTGGAACACAACAGCTCCAAATCAGGCACCATATGGAAACAACCCACACTGTATCCATCATGTAAAAAACACTAAGACTGTTCAGTTTTCAGAAACTCTAATTTCAGGAAGTGCTAAACATCCTTGAAATTACTTTTCCTTACACATGCTCATTACAGGACATCTCTCACACCAAGATAAATAACTGAGAAAAAGCAAAACACTACTAGTTTTCCCATGATGGAACAGTAGGGTCAGCTGGCTCCTTTTCCAGCTTCCCATGATGGCTGATCTTCCAGGGATGAGATGCTCCACCCCTGACAGTGTTCAAGGCCAGGCTGGACAGGGCTTGGAGCAACCTGGTCTAGTGGAAGGTGTCCCTAGAGGGGGTTGGAACGCGATGAGCTCCAAGTCCGTTCCAACCCAAACCATTCCAATGTTCTATGAATTTATCTTCAACACTGCAGGAGCAAAGTAATAATTTTCTCCAAGAAAAGCTACTCAAGGAATAAACTTCATACTTGTCCCCTTTCTGCTCTGTCCTAAAGAATTCTTCATTTTCTAGACACATAAAATGGGAGTTGAAATGATTTGTAACCCTGAAAAATTCAGGTATCAATCCACAGGTTTAGCATGCATGGCTAATGCACTGGAAAAACAAACAGCAAAAGGATAACAAAAATTGCCAAGAGAAAGGACAAAAAAGGTTCTCAAGAACAGAGAAAACTTTAAAGAGTGGTTGTATAAAGAGAAAGAAAGATCTAGTTTCTAGTGGGAGAAAGTGCGGGTGACTAAGCTTTTCCATCACACAGTTCAGTCAAATAGGTCCAACACCAGCAGCTGCCCACACTGGAGGCAGCCAGAAGAGAGGGGTGACAGGAGTACAGCCTCCACACAACAGTCAGACAGGAGTACAGCCTCCACACAACAGTCACAACCTGCACATTGGAGTCTTCCAGGGAAAACATCATCAGTTCCTCTGACAGGTCAGGAACTAAGTTTGGCAGCTCCCTCTGGAAGATGAAAAGTTCCTCATCACTCTCACAATCAGACTGAAAACAAAAACAAAAAGAGAAATTAAACAGGAGACTATAATACTTGCCTGAATATCTGATTTGCAGTGACAACTCCCATGTTGTCACTACTTCAAGTGCCGAGACAAAAAGTTTCTTTGCAGTTCACACCTTCACTAGACAGTCCAGTAGCCCAACTGTCATCAAGCCAGGCTGTCTCACAGCTGCCCAACGTTTGAGCAAGCTACAATTGTAAAAACCATGTGAAACGTTGAATTTCCATGAAGGTTGATGACAAACATCCTGCTGAGCAAAGCACTGACAAGAGCGGGAAGTTCTCTGACTCCCAAGTGATTCTCTGTATTGCCTCATTTACCATCTGAATGGCAAGAGCAGGATTGCTCACTGTTTACAAGGGCCTGGAGTGCCAGGACAAGGGGGAATCGCTTCCCACTGCCAGAGGGCAGGGTTAGATTAAATATTGGGAAGAAACTCTTCCCTGTCAGGGTGGGCAGGCCCTGGCACAGGTTGCCCAGACAAGCTGTGGCTGCCCCATCCCTGGGAGTGTCCAAGGCCAGGTTGGATGGGGCTTGGAGCAACCTGGGCTGGTGGAAGGTGTCCCTGCCCATGGCAGGGAGAGGGACTGGATGAGATTTAAGGTCCTTTTAACCCAAACCAATCTGCGATTCTGTGATTCTATGGAAGGCGAGCTCATGACTGGAAAGGTAAGGCCTCACCAGGCAAAGCCCAGTCCCACAGTACCCAAAAGGAACAAGCAGGAGAGACCAAGGGTACCAACAAGGATGTCAAAAATCCACATCCTAAGACAATATAGTAGTGATGAGGCAGGTCTGACATAAAGCCTGAAAGTCAATTCACAGCCGAAAGTCTAGTTCAGACAGAACCCATCACTTCTGCAACACAGCTCAGAAAGAGTGTGAAAGTTCAGATCTGAGCTTAAGTGGAGCTGTAGAGCATGTGGGTGAGAGCCCGGCTGAGGACAGGCAGGGCCATGAAGGCTTTTTATTGCAACATGGACCCTGACATTCACTATTCAAAATGCAAACAGCATCTGTGGTTGGCTGGTCAGTATTTAAATTGCTTTGAATATTCCCTTTCTAAACATAAGATACGCATTGGAGATGAATTCTTATGCATAGACACCAAGGGGAGATTAAGCACCACCTCAGGAGTCAGGACACAGCTTTCCTGCTTGTCCCTTTTGCAAGTGTGCATTTTCAGGAATTCACAGTGGAGAATTCTCTCTGGTATCTAACTTTTCTTAACATGAAGCAAACTCCAACAGAACATCTTTCCTCTTAATAAATTGCATATTAGGGTAATGAAAGTACTTCAGGGCATAGAACACATTTGTCAGTGCTGTTTTCAGAGGCAGGAGCAGAGCACATTCAGGTCACAGATCTTGGATGCATAAATGGATCTTCACGCACATGGGAATCGCTCGGACAAAGGTGCAGCACTGGAACTGTGGGCTCAGCAGGACAAGGATTATACAACCAGATCTGCTGAATGCAAATGCAGTGCCAAATAGATTGCCTCGGCCCCATCAGGAAGAATTTTTTAATAGAAACAAAGCTGAGTGTGATTTGGAGTTACACAATGATATTTGGCACCAAAGTATGGAGCTGTTCCTCCTTCTTAACCTTATTGTACAATTACACAACAAGGAAGCCCACAAGTAATTGCAGTGTTGGGTGTTAATTTAGACTACACAGACACATTAAAATGCAATAGTTGTTTTAAATAACTAAACCAGAGTGTAGGTAGAGGGGAACTGAGATACAGTGAGGCAAAGTGGTTTGTTCACCACAGTAGTGACAGATCCAGGTGCAGAAACCAAGTCATGGTTGAATAAGAAGTGATAAATAGCCCTTGGAGGCATTTCCTTCACTGCCCACAAGACTCCCCTTATACCATTAATGGCCACACTACACTGGAATAAAACATATCCTTTGTGTGTTCAGAATTATTTTTTCAAGTTTATACACGTGTGAAAATCAACAACATATTTTGATTTGGACAAAAGGCCACTAATAATCAAGTCCTGAGACACTTTATCTGTTCAGGAAACTCAGTGCCAGAGCCTCTTAGACTAGAGTGGAAGGCACTTTTTTTATTTGCACTAAACTGATGCTGCATGTGAACAGAAATCTTGAGCAACCTGGCCCAGACCCAGCCAGTGAAAAACACGTAACAGTGAAGAATTCTGCACAATATCTCTCAGTCTCATGCTTTATATGAAAAGGTGTGTGGCATTATTCTTCTTTGCAGGTAAAACTGAAGTACAAAAGGGCAATGGGGCTTCTGGAGAATTACAGGTAGGAAAAAAATAGAATCCAGGACTGAAATATCTGCCAAAAGCTTTTTTGCAGTGGATCACCAAGTCTTCAGGAATATTGCTTTGCTGTAACCCTCACAGATAAAAAACTACACCAACAGGTCTACTGTCTGCAAGTATTATTGGAATGAATAGCATAATACTGTCAAGAGTAAAACAATATAATTTCTTTGTAAATCAGCAGGATGCTGCTTTCCCATCAAATTTTTGACTAAACAAACTAAAAAAAGTGTGGGTTCTTTCTCTAAGACACCCACTGCTCTCCTCCCCTGGAAATACTTATCTGGAGAATCACAGACAGGTTTGGTTCAGAAGTGACCTTGAAGCTCATCCAGTCCTACCCCTGCCATGGGCAGGGACACCTTCCACCAGACCAGGCTGCTCCAAGCCCTGTCCAGCCTGGCCTTGGACACTCTCAGGGATGGGGCAGCCACAGCTTGTCTGGGCAACCTGTGCCAAGGCCTCACCACCCTGACAGGGAAGAGTTTCTTCCCAATATTTAATCTAACCCTGCCCTCTGGCAGGGAGAAGCCCTTGCCCTGTCCCTCCAGGCCCTTTTCCCAAGTCCCTCTCCAGCTCTCCTGAAGCCCCTGTAGGCACTGGAAGGGGCTCTAAGGTCCCCCAGAGCCTTCTCTTCTCCAGGCTGAACAATCTCAGCTCTCAGCCTTTCCTCACAGCAGAGGTGCTCTATCCCTCAGATCATCTTGGTGACCTCCCCTGGACTCTCCTAGAAGTCCATGTCCTTCCTGTGCTGGGAACCCTGGAGCTGAAGGCAGCACTGTATTTGGGTTCTCACCTGAGCAGTGGGTCAGGTTCCAAAGAACACACCGAGAGATGGCAATGACTCTCAGACACTTAAGGATAGTCCAGAAGGCCATGGATTAATGCACAGAGTTACACAGCCAGGACAGGCAACCCATCCAGGGTACCACATCAGCCACCCTGAAATGCCTGGCTAAGGTCACCTGCTCTTGCTTTTGAGAGATTTTTCTGAGGTGGTGAGAAGAAAGGCAGGGTGCAGTGCTTACTGTGGAGGAGTCAGAGTCCAGAGATGGGAGCTGGTCCTTCACTGCAGCAAGTATGGAGCCCCAGTGGGATGGTCTGTCACTCTGCACAGGAGCTGCAGGAGGCTCCTCTGGATGTTCAGCATCCTCACTTTGCCCTTCTGAGGCCATTGGAACAGTTTCCCTTCAACCAAATGAAACATGACCTTAAGGACACCTCATTAAAGAACACGAGGTAACATCAGTACAAAACAAGAACACGGCATGTGTAGTCAGGGCAGCAGAATTCCCAGTACTCCCAGGGGTTTCACTGTCAGCAAGGAATGATAAAAATCTGTGGTTTTGAGCTGTTTCTTCCCACCTGAGTTCAGAGACCCAAGAGCTTTCTGCCCTGATCACCACACACACACCAGGGGCAGCTGAGCCTCTCACTTATAGAGTACTTTTTGGGATTCTTAGCCAGACTGCTGTAACTGTGTTCTCTTAAAGCATGTTCCCATGTCCTTCCTCATGGAGGGAAGGAACACAACAAAGGCAGGCTGATGCCTCTGCACTCAGTTGGATTTCATTCCTCTTCCCTGTTTCCCTAACATTCCCCTCCTTACTGCTCAAATGATAGATAAAATGATGATAGTCACAGAATTCCAGCATGGTTTGGGTTGGAAGGGACCTTAAAGCTCATCTTGTTCAACCCCCTGCCACGGACAGGGACACCTTCCACTAGCCCAGGTTGCTCCAAGCCCCATCCAACCTGGCCTTGAATACTAGTTTACATTTGCTATTGTTTTCACTGAACTTTTAAACAAAAAAGTCTAGAGCTGATGGCACGTTTTCGGATTTTGACTTTTCAAAGTGTTTCTAAAATGGACTCTTCCTCCTGTTCCCTGATGTACATGAGCAGCTGAGAAAATATAGTAGAGGCTGTAGCTGTACTAAGAAGTTGGATAATTAATCCTCATGGAAAATCTTTACAATTTATGCCACAGTTGCATGGTTTTCTGGGCAAATGATTTCTGTTGGGCAGGAAAGGTTCAGAGGTTTCATAGAACACCCAGAATCGGAAGGGACGCACAAGGATCATCAAAGGTGTTGCTCAGGACTGAAATAACAGTTCAAGTGATGTCACAACTATTTGCATTGACATAGGCAATAAAAACCCTCAAAGCATGAAGTTAAACTCAGCTTATGCCCTGGGACATTTATAACTTGCAAATTGCCTCTGTAAATACTTTATAGTCTGTACTCACACAGTAGTTTTATTGGGACAACCCCTGAATTTGATTAAGGTCAGGAGGAGGAAAACCCCCAAAGCCGCAGTCCAGTGCCCTGACAGTGAGCTGAGGATGTTTAGGAAAAAACCTGGGGATAAAACAAACTGCTTGGTACAGTACCTCTGGTTATTTGAGAGATCAGAGTCCCAAAGATACGCACGTTACGCTGCATCTGACTTAGGAGCCAGCAAATGCAGCACCTTCTGTGGGAGCAAGCAGTGCTTAAAATAAAGACTTGTCAGCAATAACCACAACAGGCACTTTTCTGGAGGTATTGAGTAGAAGGTTGGACTTGATGGAGGTTCTTTTCCGGCCTCAATGACGATATGTTTCTAACTCAGACATAAAATCCTGAGCCTTTCCGTGTCACTAGAACTGACGTTTGCTGTCACACTCATCTCGGCAGAGCCGCTGGGAGGGTGCAGCTGAGCAGACACAGGCAATGGTGGGAGACAGAGATTGGTTCCAGAGAGACATTCAGGGGCGCGGGGCCGGGGATAAGCCACCGCAGCCCTGCCACAGCCCGGGGACGGGGACGGGGACGGGGACGGGGACGGGGACGGGGACGGGGACGGGGACGGGGACGGGCCCAGCCCGAGGGACCCCTCACAGCCCCCTATGGCGGCCGCGTGGCGCATGCGCATCGTTCCCCTGGTAACGCGGCTGCCTCGCCCGCGGCCCCGCTCCCCGCCCTCACTCACAGCACCCACCGCCCCGCTCAGCCCCGGCCCGGGGCCGGACCGCGGGCACGGCGAGCCGACAGCACCGGGGACGAGCGGCGGGGCCCGGCGGCAGCGCTGAGGGGCCGCGGCAGCCCCAAGGTCAGCCCCCTCGCATTGGCCGGCGCTGCGAGAGGCTCTTGGGTGTTGTAGTCCGCAGCCTCTGCGGGCAGTGCGGTCCCAGCTTGCCTTGCGCGGGCGGGTCCGGTTCCGGCGGGGCGCAGGTGAGGACGGCGGGGCCGGGCCGTGGCGTGGCAGTTCCGCGGGGACCGTCCCCGGGCGCTCTCTGGTCTCGGGGGCCGGTGGCCGCGGCGGTTCCAGCCCGCTCGCTGAGCCGGGCGCGCGGGGCCTCGGGGCAGGTGCTCGCGTGGCGGGGCCGGGGCCGGGGCCGTTTGCCGGGCGGTGCTCGGGAGCCCCGCGGGGCCGCTCGGGCCGCCCCCGCCGCGCTGCACCCTCCGCACGGGCGCCGGTGGGTGACCGGCCCTGCCCGCGCCGGGCCTGGCCGTGCCGCGTGCGGCACACGCGTGCCATGGCACGTGTGCCCCCCGACGCTGCGGCTGAAGCGCCTTTGTGCCTCGTGTCTCATCTTTCGGAGATTGCATTGTGTGCTTTAACGTGCCCGAGAGTGCTGGGCTCGTGGTAGAATTATTAAGGTTGGAAAAGACCTCTGAGGTCATTGAGTCCAAGCTTTAAAATATTAAGAACTGAACTTGGTGTATTTTAGACAGGCACAAGTAGCGTTGAACCCAAGTGTGGTGGTGCATCCAGGAATACTTTCTGCCACACCACTGCCCTCTGGAACCTGATGTGGTTCCTGCAGCTGCGATGTGAGTCAGCAGTCGATGGTACAGTGCAAGGATGAGATGTTCTGGCTGTTGTGGCTGAGCTGGTAACAACTTTTTGGACCCACACAGGGATGTAACAAGGCTTCTTACTCCGTCCAGTAGTTTGTTGCTGGATTTAGGGCAGATAGAAATAAGTCAGGAACAGAAGTGGAGTGTGTGCCTGCTCTGCTCTGGTGTAATCTCACCCTGAGTCCTGCAAGCAGTTCTGGGTGCCAGAATATCAGAACATTCTATTGGAGAGGGACACAAGGATAGTGAAGGGTTTGAGGAGCAGCTCAGGGCACTTGGTCTGTTTCAGCTGAAGGAGACGGGTCAGATCTCAAGGGTCTGCAGCTTCATGGGGGACAGTGGAGGGACAGTGCCAGCCTCTGCTCCCTGTGACCATTTTTGTAGTTTGGAGTTTTGTTCTGCCTTCTGGTTTGCCCAAACAGCAAACTCGGCATCTGGGGCAGTGTGGGTTTTGCTGCCTGTTCTGAGCCTCAGTTCTGTAGAGTTCAGCTCCTGTTAAATAGTTGGGTGTTGATGGAGTAAATTTAATAATAATAATAACAGCCTCATAGGTGTCATGGCTTGACTCTAACTGGTAAATAAGTTCCAGGATTATTTCTTTTATCCTCTTGGCAGTAGGCAGTTATATATTTGAGGCTGGTGTCACATATCTCCTCCAGGCATCTCCTCTTTGGACAAGACAACCCTGCTTTTGTTTCATCCAGATCTTTTCCTTTCAGCCCTGAGGGCTCTGGTCACTTTTGTTGTTCTGTAGATTGTGCCCCACTGTCCTCAGGTGCTTACAGAGCTGACACCATGTTCCAGTTCAGTCTGAGGTGAAATATCAGAGTTTTAAAAACCTAAAAATTAAAAAGCAAAGATGGAGGCAGTTAGGGCACAGTGCAGGTGGTAGGAGTGAGGCTGAGTGCCTTGAATATTCTGGAGTATGGCCTTGATGACTGGATCACCTCACCAAGCTTGTGTTGGTAACTTGTGCCTGAGTGGGACTGATTCTAACAAACACCGAACACCTATGTGGTTTATAATTAATGGATTTAATTAATAAGCAGGGCTGCAGAGACAATGAGCTTCTCATGCATCTGAATATGGTTCTTCAAACTGCCCTGGGTTTTACCTCCCTTCACATACATTTTTGCCTTCCAGGAGCAGCTTTTATGTGTTGTAGTAAGAAACATTCCTATTTTCCTCCTTATGATCCATGTAAATCCACTTCTCTATCTCCTTGTATTTTGATTTTGAGATATTCAGGCTTTTCATTTGTGCTCTGCCCTGCATATTCTTGCCTGAGACCTCTGGGTTGCCCAGTGTAATAAAAACTACTGCTATTAAGTAAAAGAAGTGATTTTGCAGGTATCTTAGGGAAGGAAACATTTATCACCTGCTGGTTAAGTGGAATAGATGGTGCTTGTGTAGTCTTACCAAGAGGAAGGTGAAGGGAGGGAAGAAATGGAAGGTGTGAGAGAAAGGATGGAGAGTGAAGAGGTAGGAATTAAAGATGGTTTGTTATGGTTTTCTTACAAGAAAAGCTGGTGTTTGCAAGACCTTGGCTCCTAATTATCAGAAATTACAAGTATGGTTTTGAAATGTTACAGCTGAGGGAATCTAAAGAGCAACTGTTGCTGAAAAGCCTATTTCTGCTCTGTTTTATTCCTCACCAATGTGAAATTTGGTATTTGCCTGACCTCAGAATGAGTCAATCTGGGGAATTAAATTGGCAAGAGGTTATCAGAAGAAAGACCTCTTTACATTGGCTTAGCTGCTCAGCAGAATATGTGGTGGGACCAAGCAAACCCCAGAAGTGCTGGATGGTGGACAATGACACTACAGGGAGAGGAAAGCACTTCCCATACAATTAACTGGAACAAACTTCCCAGAGAGACCGTGGAGTCTCCTTCCCTGGAGACACTAAAGCCCACCTGGGCTACCTGAGTAGCGAGCTCAGGGGTACCCTGCTTGATCAGGGAGGTTGGGTGAGATGATGTCCAGTGGTCCCTTCCAACATGAGCCATTCCAGGATTCTCTGCCTGAGGCTGCAGATGAAGCTGATGGATGCAGCTGTGTTGAACAGCACTACATGATGTACCAGACAAGAACACTCCTGTGAGTGGTTATAGTGATTAATTTGTGATTATTCCCTAAGGTTGGGAATAAACCTTCCAGGCAGTGCTGGAACTGGAGGAGCTGTGTAATTAAGTTATGTCTGCATGATGGTGGGCATGCTCCCATAATGAATGTGCAGGTGCTGCTGCTCCAGCATTTTCCAGGATTCACGGGAACGGGGCTGGGTTGCTTCTGAAGAATGGAAACAATATTGGTAGAAACAATTCCCTTAAAACCTGACAACACCGAAATGTGAACCCTGTTGAGATGATGTGAACCACTTTCGGGAGCAGTGGATAATCATTATCAATGACTGTGTGTTAATTTCATCAAGGCCATCCTGTAAGAGAAGACAGTTGCAGAAAAAACAGGAGTGTCTGACACATGCATTCTTAATTCTCTCTCTGTATTATAAAGCATGCAAAGCAAGAATTGCATCCGTTTGTAAAACACTGAGCATCTTAAATAGGTTTTTAGTCTTGACGAGGGTATACAAAGCTTCCTTAGGCATGTTTGCTTTAGAAGGGCAGGAAATAAAGCCAGTGCTTCTGAAATCTTAATATAAGATTTGAAGATGTGAAGTTTGCCATTATTGCCTTTCATTTTTCCAGTATATTTGAATCCCAGGCTCCCCTGCAGCAAGAGAGAACTTTCAGCAAAATCTTCTCAGCACCTGTTACTGCCTCTGGCCAAGGAGTGGATCAAAGTCGAGGTAGGAATTTGAAACACCACAGCTCTGAGCTGACTTCACATTCCAAGCCCCTGGCACCTTGGAGCTGTAGCTCCAATGGGTGATGCTTTATTCTATGGAAAATGGGGATCAGGAGCTAAATGTTGTGCTTTGCTTTGGTTCCTGAGGGCGCAATGTCGGAGCTGAGTGATGAAGCCAGTGAGTCAGAGCTGCTGAGCCGCAGTCTCTCCATGTGGCACGGGGTTGGGATGATCTGTCGGGAAGAGCTGGATGTCCCTGTGGACTTGCACACGGCTTCCTCCATCGGGCAGTATGAAGTGGTGCAGGAGTGTATTCAGCGGTGAGAGGGGCTGGGGAGGGCACAGCTCTGGGTTTGCCTCTGCCAGGTGTGGCTGTCACTGGTTGTTGCACTGGTCAGTGCAATGGGGACATATCCCTGGAACTCCCTAAGGGTTCTTGTTCACAAAGTTTCAGGGGCAAGTGTGTTGATAAAAATTATTTCCATAGTGATTTAGTGGAAGGTGTCCCCTCCCATGGCAGGGGGATGGAACGAGATGGTCTTTAAGGTCCCTTCCAACTCAAACCATTCCATGATTCTACAGTTTGGTTAAAGTCATGCTGGAGCTGGAAGGAATTCCTCTGCAGGCTTCAGTGCTAGAATTTTTTCAGTAGTGATGGTAGCAAGAGAAGTGTGACCTGCAGCTCAGCCATCGTAGTTAATCTGCTTTCTTTCCTTTGTCATTTAGTGGCGATCTGGATTTAAACCAGAGGAACTGTGGGGGCTGGACTCCACTGATGTATGCCTCCTACATTGGCCATGATAACATTGTGCACCTGCTGCTGGAAGCAGGAGTGAACGTGAACATCCCAACGCCGGAAGGCCAGACCCCACTCATGCTGGCCTCCAGTTGTGGGAATGAGAGTGTTGCTTACTTCCTTCTACAGGTGTGTATCCCATAATAAATAGGTAAAGCCACAGCACATGGTTTAAATGCTTGGGGTAGGATTGTCCACAAGTTGCAGCGTTCTGTTGTGCTGTGTTGTGAGTTCAGCCTTATGCAGGGATTTAAACTCTTGCTATCCCAGCACAGAGGTGCAGTAAAAGCCCGAGCCGAGGGGATGCAGTGAAGGACATTGTCTGTTCTCTTGAAGCAAGGTGCAGAGCTGGAGATGAAGGACATTCATGGCTGGACTGCCTTGTTCCACTGCACCAGTGCTGGGCACCAGCAGATGGTCAAGTTCTTACTGGAGAACGGAGCAAATGCCAACTGCAAGTAAGGAGGAATCTGTTATTTTGTTATTTTTCATTCAGATATGACAGCAGCAGTTGACCTGTGAACAGACACAGACACCTGCCTTTGTCTTCTCCTGTACCTTAGGAAGTGTGGCACAGCCGATAAAAGGATGAACTGTAAATTGAATGGTAGTCTGCCTATGTTATCACTGTTTGTTGCTTACTAAGATCAAGAGAAATTATATTTACTGCTTGTTTAATTATGAGCTGAACTCTGAACTCAAGTGCACTTTGCAAGTCTTCTATTGAATTTTCTATATACTCAGAATGCAGTTTGGCTTTTGAAGTGTGCAGTGCATTCCTGTGCCTTGGGAACTGCTGTACATTTATGCATGTGGAATTGCCTGAGGTCAACAAGAGGTTCTTGCTTTGTTACCTCCTGAAAGCCAATCTTGCCTCTAGAAGGCAGATCTGCACCTGGAAGAGTTACCTGTTGCTGTGCAGCCAATCAAGTAACACTGAATCTCCACAGGGAGTTTTTCTGGGATAGACCAGAATGCAGTAGAACAGTCAGTATGTGATAGAGTTTATGATCAGCAAAGGTTATGGGATGGAGATGTTCTGTTAGGCTATGGCAATGACTGCAGCACAGTTGAGCTGTGATTATTCTAGTCCATGTGTTTGTTCTCTCTCTAGGGAGCCAGTGTATGGATATACACCTCTGATGGAAGCAGCTGCTTCTGGCCATGAGATAATTGTTCAGTACCTTCTCAATCATGTAAGTGTTATGTCAGTCCTCTGAAAAGCTGAAAGTCTCTGCTTCCAGCCCTCAGAGGAAAAACCGCAAGTTTGACACCAGCCTTTTTTTGCATTGTTATGTTTGATCCCTGATGATAATCACATCTGAAGTCTCAAACCTCCATGACTGCTTTCAAAGCATCTGCTTTGCACAGACTGTTGCTGTGATTTTACACTGGCCTTGCAGGAACAGGAGTGAGGTCTAATTGTCCAGATTTAACCAAATAATGACTAAACTGGGAAATGACTAAAGCTGTAATTCTTCTACTGTGCTTACAGGCTTGCATGCTCAGGCTGCTGGGCATATTCTACCTCCAGAAGTTTATGAGCATGCATATCTCGTAAACAATTTGGTGTTAACATCCCATTTAACTTGTCCAGTATCCCACCAGAAGGAGGCAGCAGTACAAAACACTTCTCAGATAAAACAAACAAGTTCCCCATGGCAGTGAACAAAATCTGTATACCTGGGCTATTTGGCATTCAGGGACTGGGAAGACTGTGGATAGCTAGAAAGGCATCAAGGTATTAGTGGAACTTGAACTGTCTGTCAGAGGTGAGCCTGTATTTCTGGTGGAGGAACCAAGACCATCCTTGGGGTTTTTATATAGTGCCCTCTGCTATGTGCATTTAAACAGATACTTTTTCTACAGGGAGTGAAAGCAGATGTTAGAGATAACACTGGAGCCACAGCACGGACACTGGCCATGAAGTATGGACATACAAAGATTGTGGGACTGATAGATTTGCATGCAGCCCCAGTGCCCAAGGTCTTCTGCAGGGGTCCAGGTAACAGATGTTTTACCTTGTTTATTTTGAGATGGAACCTGAAAAGATGTGTTTGATGCATTCAAAGTACCATACTGTGTGTATGGTGGGTAGTGCTAGTTGGTCTATCCTGGAAATTCCAGGATTTCTGACGATGGGAGAGTCATGAATCCAACAATTTTTGTCTGCTGGCCCTTTTCTGACCTAGTTCAGCTGTTTAACCCTCCCTCTTTCATATTTCTCTTTTTCTTTCCACCGCATTTTTAGGACCAGTAGCAAATAAAGTAGGTAAATGACTTCCTGCGCTACTAACAATGTGTGTTTGAACTACAGGAAAATATGAAGAGCTGAGTTCCTCAGATGAATCATGTTCTGCTCTCCAGAGACAGAGACCTGCTCGTAGGACCAAGGGTCCCAGCATCCACGATGGGCCCCAGGCTTTGGCAAAGATCACAGCAGTTGGGATCGGGGCCAGGAAGCTGTCTCACTATGGTGAGAAGAGTTAGGAGTCTGACTGAGAGTTCTCTGAAGCCTTTCTGGGCCAGCAGTATTTTTCTCTGCGTTTGGGATTCATGTGTGTTTTGTACAGAACAGAGGTAGTGAACACCATCATACAAGGCTTTGCAATCTCTGGTTTAGAAAGAAAACCCCCTGAACTCTTTTGTCAAGGCTGGGTATTGATGAGTGAGACACTTCCATGCTCTTACCTCAATGACTGCTCCCCTGGCACTTTAGAACAGCCCAGCTTCCCATTTTGAGAAAGGCTCAAACGTTTGAGAGCCCTTCTCAAGCTGATGACAGAGGAAGTGGTCACATAGGCCAGGAAATCATTGATTATGAAAGTGAACTCGCTGCTCCTGGACCTGTTAATTTTTTGCCTTCCCTGGTACTTTAAATGCTGCTAAAAATGAGATTACAAAGCCTTTGCAATATGCTGAGAGACAGAAAATACCAGCTCAGGCATCAGCCTCTAGATGCAGTGGTGTGAAGTCTGTATTTCTGTGTGTACCATAGGTATGTGTCAGGCTGATTACGTGGTTGAAATAACAAAGGACATGGACTCCCAAAACATGTTCAAAGCTCAGTTCATTCTCTCAAATACAGATTCATGTTATCCCACAGGCCCTGTCTATGAAAGTGATGCTGTGAACTTCCTAAATGACAGTGGGATGCTCCTGGTGTTTTAGCACAGCTACAAAGGGGTTGGTTTTGCAGAGTATGCTGGGCTGGAGATGGGACACAGCAGCACCTTGCTCTCTTAAGCAGATATTTTTGCCCTTTTATAATTTGGGTGTGAGGAGGAGAGGAAATGCTGAAAGCTGCTATTTAAGGTGCATCTCTGCTATGAGGCTGTTTCCTCTGACTTTTTTTCATTTCAACCATGTAAATGAAGTACAGCTGCTATGGGGTTGTATGAGGGAGCTGTAGATGTCTGCATTCTCAGGTTTTCTCTGTCCCTTTCAGAATGAAACGTGCCAGTTGAGAAAACAGCCTCTTACTTTATTTTGAAATCCCTGAGTGATTGTATTTTCTGCTGGAGCCTCCCTGATAACTTGCATCCTAATCTTAGTGTGTTCTTCCTTCCTCTTCCACACAGAGCAGGTCCCCCCTCAGGGCTATGTCACCTTCAGTGATGATGGCAGCTGTGAAGGAGGTGACATCCGGAACCGGGATGTCACCTCTCCGATCAATGAGCAGGATGTGGAGAGCAGCAGCAGCAGGGGTAGGTCACTGTCTCAGAAAATGGTCCAGCTTGCAGTGCACACCTGGATGTGAGTCCAACCCTTGGCTTCCATGTTTCTTTCCCACTAAGATACTGAGATTGGAGTATCTCCCCAGAGGGAAGGCAGAGAGAGCTGGGATGGTTTAGCTACAGAAGACAAAGCTCAGTGTGGGGATGTCATCAATTTATACCAATGTTCCAAAGGAGGGCGTGAAGAAGATGAAGCAAGGCTGTTTGCAGTGGTGTCTGTGGTAATAAACAGACTTGAAGAAAGATTAGCACCTGGGATCAGATGTGGTGTTTCTGTTTAGTGTTGTCTTGTGTGATGAGTCCTGCATATGAAGTCTTGCTCTGGACTTCTGCTGCCTTTATGCCTCCAGAAGGTTTTGCTGATAACCGTGCCACAAAAACAGAATGTAAGAAGTTGAAGTTGACCTTAAACATTTTTTTTCCCTATTCCTTTCCAGAGGATAATGTTTTCTCCAGCAACAACTTGGGAACCATCAGGAGCAGCAGCAGCAGCAGTGAATGCCTGACCAGAGCCCTGGGAGTCAGCAGTGAAGGCTCCTTGGAAAGCAATGAGGTGGGGTCTTCAATTATTTTTTCTCTGCCTTCAGCTTGGCCAATGCCATCACCCTTCCAGATCCTGCTGTGGCTCTACTTCATGGGAGGCTGTAGTTTGGGTAAGGAAAGGTATTATTACAGGGACAAGGAAACCAAGGAAGGGAAAGAGGTTGGAGGTTATTCCGTGGTTCAACTCACAGCTCACATGGTTCAAGACAGCTCTGGGCCTGATGTACAGAAGTGCCCTTAGGTCTTGAAGGAGTCTGCACTAGTGATCCTAACATCTTTGCACAATCATCCTTGGCCTTTACATTTTGTAAGTGTTTTCATTCTTTTCCAGGACTCTGACCATGCAAACAGTCCCCCAAGTCGGAAACAAGCCAAGAGCTTTAAGGTCAAGAACCGCTACAGCAGCAGTGACAGCCAGTGGAGCCACTGCCTGGGGAAGGCTGGGAGTTCTGGTCAGCACCTGGTTCTTCCTGAACCCCCTGCCTACACAGGGCCACAGGTAACTGCACACAGTCAGTCATACAGCCTGTGTCACTGTACTAGGAGTGGGAGGCTTTTCCAAGGTTGCCTGAGTTGCTTTCTTGGATAAAAGGAAAGTTGTCACCAAAACACCCTTGATTCCAAGCCTCTGCCTGAACTTGAATGCTTGTGAAACAGCAATTTCTTGTACAGAGAACTGCTTAGGTGTTGCTTGTCTTAGAGGGGTTTTCCAGAGCTTTCAGGTCTATGGGTGTGCTACCAAACGTGGCAGTGCTGTGGGCTGGGGTAGATATCAGTGTGTCATTTTTCTCTGCACTTGTTAGAAGAGGCCATGGCTGCAGCACAGAGGCCAATCCTATCCTGTTGTATGACTCTGGAAAAGGGCAGGGAACCAGGGGAAGTTGTGGTTGCTGCTGGAACCCAGGAAGACATTACAGCAGCATGAGGAAGCAGATATTTATGATTAAGAGAAATGGTAATACCTTTGTGAGGGTATAAATAAGTTTGTTTTGGATGGGCTGCAGGACCTGGCAACATTCCTTGAGCAGATCGGATGCCTGAAGTATCTGCAAGTGTTTGAGGAGCAAGATGTTGACCTGCGGATCTTCTTGACCCTCACAGAGAGTGATCTGAAGGAAATTGGCATCACGTGAGTGTCTGTCATGTTCTCATCTTTCCCCTTACAAACTATGCACAACCTGGTCAGGAAAGTATAGCAAGTGAGTGCTGGTCTCTTCTGGCTGCTTCCACACAATTTTGGTACCCCGTAGTTCTTGGCTGTAGCGCACTCCTGGTATTCACAGAATCACAAAATGTGCCAAGTTGGACAGGGCCCCCAGGGATCATCAAGTCCATCCAGCCCTTAACCCTGCACAGGTGCATCCCCAAGGGCCACTTCTTAAACTCAGCCTTGGTGCGTGCTGTGCCCACTACCCTGGGGAGCCTTTTCAGTGCCCAACCACCCTCTGGGGAAAGAACCTTTTCCTGATATCCAACCTAACCCTGCCCTGACACAGCTCCAGCTGTTCCCTGGGTCCTGTTCCTGGTCACACAGAGCAGAGATCAGTGCCTGCCCCTCCTGCTCCTCCCAGGGAGGCTGTAACTGCGATGAGGTTTCCCCCTCATTCTTCCTTTGGGCCTAGAGACAGATGGTGCAGGCCTTGATCCACGATGGTTTTTACTCTTCCCCTAGGCTGTTTGGACCCAAGAGGAAGATGACCTCTGCCATCGCCCGGTGGCACAGCAGCGCACGGCCGCCCAGTGATGCACTGGAACTGGCCTATGCAGATCGGCTGGAGGCTGAGATGCAGGAACTGGCCATTCAGCTGCACAAGGTGAGGCTGCTGTGAGCTGCTCAGGGCCTCACACACTGCAGTAAGTGATCAGTGGTGTGTTTTTTTGTTGTGTCTGTAATGTCTTACTGGTCTTTTTAGCCACCAGCACGCTTGCAGCAAGCGTGGGTAGAGCCCTTCCCAAGCCTTCGTTTGCAAAGCCTAGCCATGATGATGATGAATGTTTTTTCCCTTCCCCCAGGCCATAACTTTTAGTGGACACACTTGGTAAGGTAACACCACAGGTACATCTTATCAACTCACAGAATGTGCTGAGTTGGAAGGGATCCACAAGGATCTTAAAGTCCAACTCCCAGCTCTGGCCCAGGACACCCCAACAATCTCACCCTGTCCCTGAGAGTGTTGTCCAAATGCTCTTTGAGCTCTGGGAGCCTTGGGGCTGTGCCCACTGCCCTGGGGAGCCTGTTCAGTGCCCAGCCACCCTTGGAGGGAAGAACCTTTTCCTGATAATCCAGCCAAAACCTCCCCTGACACAACTTCAGGCTATTTCCTTGGGTCCTCCTCATTCTGTGTGCTCCATGCTTGTGAAGCCTTTGTGCCTGTTTCCCATCCAACTGAGAACTATAGGAGCCAGGGGCAGGAAATGAATCCCTACTCTTTTCCAGCAATATAATTTTTGTGGTGAAGTTGTGCAGCAGTCAATGAACAGACTGGTGTTGGTTTGGGAATTTTGGCCTAATTAATATCATTGTAAATGGAGAGGAAGGGGGAATTGTAATTTTGGGGCTGGTCTTGGTATGGAGAGAGCCTGTACTCAGTGTACAAACCTTATCATTCCCTTCCAACTGGGAAGGAACCCTCTGGTTGCCTAAGCCATTAAAATTACTCTAGGGCCATGCCAGAGTAGCAGGGATGAGAATGATGTGCAGTACTTCCAGCCTAATCCCCCACTCTACTCTGCTGCAGAGGTGTGAAGAGGTGGAGGTGATGAAGGGCCAGGTGTGCCAGGAGCAGAAGCTGCGTGCAGTGGCTGAGAGCTGCTTGATGGAGCGGGATGAGACCTGGAAGGCCGTCCAGTGCCAGCTCAGAGAAGCTCAGGCCATCACCAAGGATGCTGGAGTCCTGCTGGATCAAATCAAGTAAGTGATTCCCAGGAAATGACACTGAGGCTACTGGGAAATGGGATTTGGGGTCATATTGGCAGTCTTACAGGTCATGCTCAGGGTAAGGCAGGAGAGCTCATGTGGCACCTGAACCCATTTTGGATCCTGCCTGACTTTCCCTGGTGGAAAACCACAGCCTCAGGAGCAGATCTGAAGCTCTAGTCAGATGCATGAGCTGTAAGTCACCTGACTTTTTGGGGATGGTGGGTGTTCCTTTTTCAACTAGAAGGAACCAAAAGGCTTTGTGCTTACCCAGCATATACCTTTGTGATCAGGTGAATGCAGAAAGCAGTTTCTAACTTCCAACCCTGTCAAAGGGCTCACAGTGTCTTGTTCTGGCTAGTGAAAAATACTTTCCTTGCAAGTCTGACACCCAGCAGAAAATCCTGCCCTGTCCATTCATCCTCACCTCCTGACACACCTTTTATTTCCTTTGTGGTGCTTTTCTCTCAGCGCCAGTTGGACTCCTGTCATAGGCCTGTTCTGTCCACTGATAGAACACATCCTTGAAAGCAACATTAATCCTGCTGCACATGGACTTTAGCCCAAGAGGGAGTAGGATGTGCTGGCTGTGCTGGAGTCAGATCCAGATGAACAGCAGAACAATATTCCCAGCTACAAGAGGCAGAGCTTGGCTTTTTCCCTGACAGAGGAGCTGAGGCTGCCTGGTAGAAGGGCCCTGTCATGCTCTGAGGATACACTGCTGGAATTGATAGGGTGGTGATGACAGTCAGAGAACTTCTGTGCCTTTTTGATGCTTGTCCTGAGGTTGCTTCCTTCATCCATTAGAAACCTTGGATCAGGCTTGAGTCTCATACCAACCAGGCATAGCCCCTGTCTTGGGCTTCTTGCTACTCATCCTGGCCCCTCCTTCTCTTGTCCCCCCTCAGTTCCTCTGTGAACGGGGCAGAGATTGCCATGGATGGAGATGGGGTGGGGTGACGAGCGCGCCGAGTTTTGGCTGGGGCATGTTTTCCTCTTTCCAGGAAGGAGCAAGGAGCAGTTTGTAACCCAGGGCCTGGGCACCCCACACAGGTACTCGGGTGGTAGGAGCGCACAGACCGTTGTTCCCAGGGGGGTTCCTGTGCCCTGCTGATGGGCTGTGTCTTGTTTGGCAGGAGCTGTCAGGCAGAGCTGTCCTCCCGGCTAATTGCGGAGCGGGCGGGCAGCGCAGTGCCGGACACCAGAGAGAGCCGGCGGCCCGGCGAGCGCCCAGGTGAGGAACACCTCAAACTGCAGCGATGAGTGCAAGGAAGGGGGAACAGGAGGCCCCAGAGCCAGCCTCATGCTTGTCTTTCCTTGCTGAAAGGATGAAGTCAGCGAGTTGGAAATGGATGAACAGCCAAACCCTCGCATTGAATGTGAAAAGTGCTTAGGAGGGAAGCATTTGAAGTACTTGGGATCTTTGGAGTTTAGCTGCAGCAGACGTTCACAGCAACTTTTGGTTTTCAGCAAGTGGGAAGTTTTGGGGTCTGGCAGGGGCTTGTGAATAGAAATGCAGAGCCATAGGGCAGGTGTTCAGTGACAGCCCTACTCTCATGGGCCTGTGGCTTCACCTCAGGTGTGTCACCACACTGTGCACTGGAGCAGGGACTGAACCAAGCTATGGGTGCTCCCAGTTTGAGGGATTGTCCCATTCAGTTTGTGGGACAGACACCTGTACACCTGGATAGGCCTGGCCAACATCTCCTTATCCCCAAGGAGTTAGCAAATGAACCCTGACAATGTTCAAGGCCATGTTGGATAGGGCTTTGAGCAACCTGGCCTAGTGGAAGCTGTCCTTGCTTATGACAGGGAGATGGGAGTCTTTAACGTCCCTTGAGGGAAATGGTCTTTAAGATCTCTTCCAACCCAAATCAGTATGTTATTCTGTGATCCTGCTGCCCATGACATGCTTTTTTCTGCTCTTTGCTTCCTCTGTTTTAAAAGTGAGACAGAGATTGTGTCGAGTTCTGTCCACTACACCTAATCTCAGATTTTTAAGTGTGGCCCAACCAGTATAAAAACATAAATTCCAAAGTGGTAGAATTGCCAGAAAACCAACCCCCTCAGTTTGACAAGGGCAGTTCCAGCTCTCTTCCCATGTGACTCAAAACTACAAACTGGAGCGACTTTGAGTGTGGATGCTTCCCAGCAACATCAACCCCTTGTCTGTGCTCTGTCACAGAGAGAATGTGGATGGATTAACTGTGTGGTTTCTTTCCTTGCAGTGCTGGAAGGGTGGCCACCTTCCCTGAAGTCCCTGAGCTTGCCTGAGCTATCAGCTGTGCTGGAGGAATGTGTGGGAGAGATGGGTAAGGAGGAAAGGGCTCTGGACACATGAAGGGACTGTTGTGCCCTGGGGAGGCCTGACTGGGTGGGTTTCTGATGGCTTGGAATGGTAAAAGGGACCCAGCAATATCCCCTCTTTCAGGAAAGTCTCCAGGCTCTGTAGTTGGTGCAGGCATTTTCTTGCACTTGAGCTCACTTGCAGATCTTGGGGTCTGCCTCATCCTCTGCTAACAGGCCCAGGCTGAGACACAGGGCATGTGTGGCCCTTGCATCTCCTGCTCAGTGGTCAGAGCTGCTTGGGAAGTGGTTCCTAAAGCCTGTGTCCTGTTCTCCTGATGACAGGAACTTGTCCCAGCCACAAGCAGAGGGTAGAGACACCTTGTTTCTGGGATGGTGGAAGCTGCAGGGGGGCAGGCAGCAGGAAGGCAGTACAGCAGTGGCTGAGTGCAGCCTGTTTTTGCCCCGCTCCCTCCCCTGTTCCTAATGCTGATTTTTTCCCTTTGATTTGTCCTCAGGAAAAGCTCTGCAGACTGTCACTCAAAACCTCCAAAGGCTCCAAGCCCCAGGGCAGAGCGGGCAGAGCTGGCTAGAGCCATAACAAAGCGGGAGGGTGAGTGGAAATTACTGCCATCCATCCACAGGGACAGGCTGTGGCACAGAGGGACATCACCCCTCACTGCCAGTCCCAGGCACCTACACGTCCCCAGTGCTCCCTCATAGCACAAACACTGGGTGTGGACTCTAACTAGCCCTTACATGCCCTCTGGTTGGTTTTTCCCTTTGGAAAGCCCTTAGTCTCCATGTCTCTCTGTCCCACCAAGGGGTGACTGGCCTCTTTTTCCTGGTGGCTGCAGGAATACTGACGTCGGGTGACTGTTCCACCTGGAAGCTGAGTGTGCCTGAGAGAGTGAGCACGAGGGCCGTGCCAGCAGCGCTGCAGCTCTGCTGAGTGCCACTGCAGCTGGCAGGGCATAGAAGGAGGTCTCGGCCACCAGAGAACACACGTGGGAGGATGAGGGACAGCAGAATAAGACAACCAGCAGCTCTCTGGGCATGGCTGCTGTCTGGGTTCTCAGGATCCTTTTTCACCCTGGAAGGTTTAGGTTAAGAGGAGAAGCTCTGAACCCAGTTTCACCTGCCTTAAGCTTCCTGCAGTCCTTGTTCAGGTCTGTGTGGTGTTAGAAAGTTGACAGTTACACGCAGCAATCAATTAATTATCCTTTTCTGCATCCCAACCTCGCCACAGCCTCTGAAACGTGTCCCTGGCTCCTCCTGGGCCCCATGGATTGGCACAGAAGACATATGGGAGGCCATAAAGATGTCAGGTTGTTGTGGAGGAGTGAAGTGAGTGGAGTTTGTAATGTTTAGCTCTTTGAGTTGTAGTGAAGCTCATGCAGCCCTGTTTCTAGTTGGAATGTCTGCTGTACTAGCATCCCACATCTGGGCTTCAGAGCTTCTTCCTCCAGCCAGCTCACCCTGGTTCTCCTCAGATTCTTGCCCTCCTCAGAGGTTGTTTGTGATCACATGTTGTAGTTTAGTGATGGAATTCCCCAGCATAATGCTCCCACTGAAACTCTCCCAACCATGCTCATTCCCTCCCCCTGTGGTGGGATGGAGAGGAGAACTGGAGGCACAGAGGGGAAAGAGCAGGGGTTGAGATAAGAGCAATTTACTGGAAACAGCAATGAGATAAGAAAACAAACAGTAACAGCAACAGTATTAATAACAGAGGGCAAACAATTTCCCCCCCTTTCCCCAAGCCCCTCTGTATGGCAGGAGGTAGTACAGAATAATCTCCTGGTGCTAGTTGTCATGCCCCTCCTGGCTACTGCAAGAATTAACCTTGTCTTGGTTCACATTATTCCATTCCCCAAAGCTTGTTTTTGTGGCAAATGCTCTGTAACAGAGACTGTTGGTCTGGTTTGTCTGTGCCAAAGATCCCAGCACTGGACATGGCTGCAAGGCAAATGTTCCCCTGGAAGGACATGAGAGCAAAGGAAGAGCTCATGACTGTTGAGCCCCTCCCATGCCTCTGGCAAGCAGCAGATTACCAGGGCAGCAGAGTGGGGACTAAGAGAGAGCTGTGTCACAATGGAAGATGGGCACAAGAAACCACATCCTAGATGAAGCTCACCACTGCCTGCCTTTGATTCCAAGCCTTAGTGTTTGGAAATAGTTCTGCCAGGCCATTCTGGTGTGGGTATTTTCAAAGGACAGGCTGTGCAGGAAGAGGCCCTGTCCCTGGGAGCCGGGCCATGAGGCTCTGATGACAGGGACCTTGGTGTAAAATGGTTACCAGCATTTCTATGTTCCTATTTATTACTGAGTCTTTGTGAGGGAGGGCACAAACAACAATCAAGACCTGAGGTCTGTGAGCAATGGTCTTCGTGAGTTGGGAAAAGTCTCTGGGGGAAGAGGACAAAACGTGTGTTTTTCTGATTTTTAGACCTTGATCACAGATGCCAAAATACAGAAAACCTTTCTGGCTCCATCCTTTATACTGGTCACCCCTTCTGATGAACTGCCCAAGGAGTCCCTTTAGGGAGGGTTGAGAGCGAGTCTGCCTATGTAACCATCTGGTCTTGACTGGAGGGTCTGTGCCTCCTGGGACAGCCTCGGGGCACCCACAGTCCCAAACCAGGCAGGTAGGACCCTTTCTGATGTGTCCCTGCCCCACTGGCAGCTCCTGTGTGTTGGGGGTGCTACCTTCTGCTTGTGTTTAACTCTTAAACTCACCGCAACACACCATTTTTTCGTCTTTAGCAAGTGCCATATTGCATGTGGGCACCCAGTGCCAGCTGCAGGACAAAGCTGTAGGAGCTTCACCCTGAAGAATTTTGATAAGGTGGAGCTAATTCTCCTAAGCATGCCTGGAAGTTCCTCTAGAATGTGGAGGCTGGGCTGGGAAGAGTATTCTGGACTTTGTCCCCCATTCCCTGTCACTGGAGGAATGGTGGGGAGTGCCAAGGCCTCCCTAGCCTTGGCAGTGCCTCTCATTGCACTAGTACAGGTTTGTCACTGCTGTGTCCCTTGAATTTAGGCAAAACCACACCAAAAATCTCAGGGAAAGGGCCTGGGAGCCCCTGGAGAGCATGGGAAGCCCTGGCTCAGCAGTGCCTTCAGAACTGGGTGGGCTGTGCAGGACATGGCTGGAAGGAGACTACACAGATTTGGGTCTGGCTCTGCCCAGTCTTAGGGTGGAAAATGTGGGTTGGAGGGGTTAAAATGGTACATCCAATAGAATTTAGTGCTTTGGAACCTGGGAAAAGGAGAGATGTGGCAATGTGTGTGAAGAAAAGAGAGAGGCCCCAGAAAAGGTGCTGCAGGAGCCCAGGTGTAAAGGCTTCCATGTTGTGAAAGCAGACAAGGGGGACGTTGGGGAGGGGATTTTCTACAATAGTGTTTTCCTGAGGAGGCAATTTCTTAAAGAGAGAATGTTAACCAGGATGGCTGTGCAGGCAGCAGGGAGCCTGGTGCTACCCTAAGGTAAGCTGTCTGAGGAAAATAGTATTTGCTGACTTGGATACAAGAATAAAAACTGAGAACCTGTTTGTGGTGTGTGCATTTCTCTGGAGGGAGCTGGATTGTGGAATCATGAATAAGCTCCCTCATTTATTTAGGACCATTTACAGTGCTTTCTAGCGTCCTCTCCCAGGGGCTGCAGTCTCGGGGCACTGGGCATGCCTCATCCCTGGCTTCCCAGCGCTGCCTGGCTCCTCAGATATGCCACCCTTGCAGCACTACCTGGGGGGTGATGTGGGAATCTACTGGATCCCAGCAAAGAGCAGCAAATCAGCACCTGTGGAGCTGCTGCAGCGAGTCCAGAGGAGGCCATGGAGATTCTCTGGGGGCTGGAGTCCCTCTGCTCTGGAGCCAGGCTGGGAGAGCTGGGGGGGATTCACCTGGAGAAGAAAAGACTCTGGGAAGACCTAAGAGCCCCTTCCAGTGCCTAAAGGGGCTCCAGGAGAGCTGGAGAGGGACTTGAGACAAGGGATGGAGTGACAGAACAAGGGGGAATGGCTTCCAACAGCCAGAGGGCAGAGTTGGACAGGAAATTGTGAAATAACTCTTTCTGCGAGGGTAGGGAGGCCTTTGCACAGGTTGCCCAGAGCAGCTGTGGCTGCCCCATCCCTGGAAGTGTTGCATGCCAGGTTGGACAGGGCTTGGAGCAACCTGGGCTGGTGGGAGGTGTCCCTGCCCATGGCAGGTGGTTGGAACGAGAGGAGCTTTCATATCCCTTCCAACCCAAGCCATTGTGTGATTCAGCTCTGGGTGTGGAAAAGCTACTTCCCTCAGTCAGAGCAGAGAGAGGCAGCAGGCTCTGCTTGCTGAAAAATAAACATTTATTTACATCTGAAAAGAGAGTTAACACGAGGGCTACATTGATCCAGGACAACTCCTGTGTGACTCCAGCCTGACAGCCTCTTTCCTTGGTGTGCTTGAGGCAGCCCCTCTGTGAGGCTGCCCCAGCCTGTCAGGGAAGGGGCAGGACCTAGAGAACCCCCTGTGCCTGTGTGCATGTGCTGCAGAGTCCCAGCTGCTTCCTCCAACCTGGAGGGGTCTTTCTTGCAAGAGAAAGGAAGGACCACATCATAGGAGCAAGCACTTGGGAGCGTGTCTGTCCTGCTCCTGAGGGTAAGAGCAAGGAGCCAGTGTGATGGTGGTGGTGACTGTAGCTGCTCCCAACTCTTCAGGAGAACACAGGGCCAGAACAGGAGCTGGAAAACAGGTATGTGCCACCCTGCTCAAACCACTGCTTCAGATGCTTCCCTTGCCAAGGCAGAGGTGATGCTCCTGGGTTTCACAGGCTGCTTGGCAACGTAGGCTGATGCTTTAACACCTCACTGGAAAGCAAACTTACTGAATCTCAGCCTGGGATACCTGAGCAGAGTATGGCTCCTGTCTGGGTCTGCCCAGCTCTCCCCACCAGCAGAGCAGGTGGTTGAGCTGGATGGTGGACCTGGGATGCAGAAGACTAGGTTTGGCTCCAGCAAGCTGATACTCAAACCCTTCACTCCGGTGTGATTTGGAGGCCCCATCCTTGGCTCTGCCCACGGCGAGGGGGGACCTGCTGTGGGAGGGGCTTGGAGAGGAGGAACTAAGCAGTTAGTGCAGCTCAAGAGCAGCAAGGAGGAGGCAGGTGCTGGTGCTGTGTTCTGTGTCCGTGATGAGGGTGGAGAGAAGGTACAGAAGCAGCAGCTGATTGTGAAGAACTTTACAGGATGTCTGGGAGTTGTCAGGGTGTTGGTCAGATGGTCCTTTGGTAGGACAAGGAAGGGAGGATACGGATGCCTCTCCTGATGGATTGGGGCACCAAGGCAGCAGGTCCATGCAGCAGTGCCAGGCCGAGCAGAGTCTCCCATTCCCACTGGTGAGGGCCAGGCTCCCTATAGCTGCCCTCCCACTGGGTAGGTGTGTGCAGGCAGGGCGCTCCCCCCCACATGGCTCATGGATGCTGGCAGGGGTTGCTGATGGTGCACAGCTGGTAGTAGGAAGCAGCAGGCACTACCCACACAGTCCCCAAACCCAGGCAAGGTTTGCCCTGCTGAGAGGGCAGTGATGCCTGGCAAGAGTCTGGGGTACCCACCTCCCCCTGGGACCACACTGATGGGATGTCCCTTCCAGCAGCTCCAGTGTGGCACAGCCAGACACTGGTCCCAATCTGGATGTCCCAGGTGGGCACTGCCCAGCACAGCTTCCCACAGCTCCCCACCCTCCAGCTGGGCCCCATCATGGGCCCTCCACCCGAGCTCCGTGGGGCAGTCACTGTATCACTGGGCACAGCAGAGCACTGGGTGGTCGAGCTTCCAGAGCTGCCACTTCTTCTTCATCTCAGACTTCACCTGGCACGAAGGGGAGAAGGGGGGCTTGTCCCTGGCCGTGCCCTCCCTGCAGGCACAGGATGGGATGGGAAAGGTGGGCAGGAGATGCTGTGGCAGTTACGTACCTCCTTGTTGGCAAAGCAGTACAGCACAGCCACCAAGAAACCCTGGAGGGAGAGCAGGGAGTGAGCCCCACTGCCATCTCTCTCCTGGGGCTGGGATGAGCTTAGTCTCCCCCCAGCCCATTTCTGGGTGCTTTTAAGGCTGAGGTTGCCCTGCCAATGCTGCCTCAGTGAGCACAAGAGGCACCATCACACACTCAACACCAGGGCAGAGGGTGGGAGAGATGGTGTTCCCTTCCCCATGGAGGTACCACAGGGAGAGTGAGCTAAAAGAGGGTCCCCCCAGTTCTTGCTCCATGATGTGGTCAGAACAAGGACATGTCACACTCTTGTCTCACCTGGAAGGAGTTGAGGAAGAGGGTGAAGAACACCTTGATGTAGCGCAGGATGCCTGTGGTTTGCTCGTCAGTGGCGAAGATGAAGACAACCTCATGGATCCCAAAGAGGGGGATGAGGGTGAGTGTGGCTTTGGCCAGCCTGGAAGAGTGTAAGGGGACCCTAAATGTCCTAGTTAATGTTCAGGGTGGTCGTTTAAGGATGTGAAGGGTGGAGGAGCAGGGTGGGGATGGATAGGGGGGGTGGATGTGGTGTTACCCCAGCACCAGGGATGACTCATGGCTGGCCACGCCCTCCCTCCCAGCTCACCGCAGCTTGTAGTCGGCGTAGCCCTTCTGGTTGGCTCGGAGCTTGGCCAGTATCACCTTGAGAATCCGCATGAAGATGAGCAGGTTGATCTGGGAAGGGTGAAACAGTGGAAGGGACATACAGAGCACTGCATGCGCACCCCTCGCAACCCACCCTGGCCACGATATGCACTCTCAGGGCCTGCAGGAGATAACACACCCTGTACTGCCAAGGCTGCTGATGCCTCTCCTCCTTTCCTGTCATCCCAAAATCCTGACTAGGAAGCAGCAGAGGCCGCTCCCAGTCCTTTTCCCTGGGGTTCAACACCCCCCTTCCTGCACAGACCCTCAGAGCCTGGGGAGGGTTGGAAAATTGCTGTTAAAAACCATCCCCATGTGAATTTAGCTGATCCTTGGAGGCCAACCCTCCCTTCTGGACTCTGCTGGGAGCTTCCCCAAGGGACTACAGGGCTGGAAGCCAGGGGCTGAGCTGCTGTTGTCCAGAAAGGCACAGGTCTGCCAGGTGTCCCCTACCAGGGAGGCGAGCAGGATGGGGATGCGGATGATCCACCAGTAAGCCATGTTCTCATTTAGTGCCCAGCACCTGCCCAGGGAGACACAGAGAGCAGCACTATCACCCAGTGCCAGAGGTGCAGGATGAGGCCAAGAGCTTTCCAGCCCCAGCCAGGTAGCTCAAGGACCCTCAACAGCCTCTATCCAGTCCTAGCCTGGGGCTGAGCATCCCTGAGGGACCCCCCCACATCCCCACTCACTCTGCATTCTCCTTCAGGTACTTGGTGGCCATCCAGGGCACCACAAACACCACAGGGGTTCCTGCAAGTCACACAGCAAACCCTGTAAAACCAAGCACTCTCCTGAGCTGAAAAACCAGCCCTGGGGCAGGGGCACTGTGGGAACACCCAGGCTCAGCACAGCCCCTTCCCCTGCACCCTTCTGGGGTGGGTTTGGACCACAGTGCCCCCCAGCACTGGGTACTGTCCCTTCCCCACCGCACACCCAGGTAGCCCCTACCCCAGCCCAGGTAGAGGTAGAGCCTGTAGTAATTCTTCTCAGAGAACACGGCCCCAACAAGCAGCTTGTAGAGGTAGACAGCTTCCACCAGGAACCAGTAGTGGTTAGCCAGGATGCAGTACTGCATCAGCACCTGTGCTGCCCGACACCCCAGTGCCACCTGCCACAGGAGAGCCACTGTGTGAGGAGAGGCTGGCTGTGTGCCCACCCACAGGGGCACAGGCACCCCAAGGGTTCATCCATCCGGTGTATGGTATTATAGACACCCCAATAACTCACCCGTGGGGACCTGGGCACCCCAGAGCTCACCCAGAGGGTGTGTGTTTTACAGGCACCCCAGGAGCTTATACATGGGGGCACGGGGGCCCCTTTAGTGCTCATCAGAGGGACCCTGGCACCACAAAATCTCATCCATCAGGTGTATGGTGTGTTACACAGGCACCTCAATTGCTCACCCATAGGGGCATGGCTACCCTTGATCTCACCCAGAAGGCTTGTGGGCATCTCAAAATCTCATTCATCAGGTGTATGGTCTTATACAGAGTTCACCCATGGTGGGACAACTGCCCTGAGCTCACCCAGTGGGTGTATGGGCACCTCGAGAGCTCATCCATCAGATAGTATTATGGTACTGCACAGGCACCCCAAGCACTCTGAGAGGTCACAAACAGGGTGCCCAGTCACCTCAAGAGCTCATCCCTCAGGTGTGGGGCGCTGCACTGGCCCTGAGCTCATTTATCAGGAGCACAGGTAACCCAAAACCTCATCCATCAGGTGCACTGGCCAGCACCAACACCCCAAGAGCTCACCCACCAACACGGGGCTGCAGAGGCACTGGCATCTTCTGCACACCCGTGCCCAAGGGGAGGGTCCTCAGCCCATCTCCAGCCCAGCATTGATCAGGGTCACACCAGGGCAGCACTTACCTCGTGGCTCAGCAGAGCCTCCCAGTCAGCCATCTGCACCAGCTCCATGCCCCAGCGACGCTCCAGCAACGCGTCCTTCACCATCACAGAAGCTGCACGCAGCCCAAAGGAGGCAAAGAGGTTGGCATGGATGTAGTTCCTGGTGCAGCGGAGGTTCCTGCCAAGTGCCAGGTGTCAGGCAGGGCACTCCTGGGCTCAGCTGTCACCAGCTGGGAGGGACCAGGGCCAGGGCTGTGTCCTCCCTGCACTCCTACCTGAAGACCATGAGGACAAGCAGGGCAGAGATGAGGGTGAGGAGCGACAGTGAGTACCCCACGGTGTAGAGCACCTTGAAGCTCACCATCAGCCTGTGGATACTCTCCTGCAGGTGAGCACAGCACCTGTGACCCTGGGCAGCACCTGCTGAATGGTCAGGGTGCCTGTCCATCCCTGGCTAGGGTGCCCTGTCCATCCCTGCCCGGTGCCCAGGCTAGGGTCCCACCTCCTCAGCAGTGACCTCCATCTCCTCTTCACACTGTGAGTAGTCCCTCCAGGGCTGGCTATCGTTCACCATCACCCACTGCCCATCGGTGCCGCATCTGCGACTCACCAGCCCGTGTTTCACTGTGGACACAATGCACCAGCATGTTCTCCTTGGGCTTCCCCAAACCCCTCTCCTGGGATGATAGGTCAGACCCTGCTGAGTACCAAACACCCTCTTCCAGGGCAGGCATGAACAGGGCATGAACTCTGCTCAGTGCCCCACATGTCCCCTTACTCCAGGTCTGCTTGTGGGTCTCTCTCCTCCCATCATCAGGCAGGAGGGGACCCCTGAGAGCCTCTACTGCCCAGCATGGCTCAGGTCTGGCTTCCAGCAGTGAGATGACAGAAGGGCATCCTCACCTTTTTCAAACCAGGGCAGGTAGAAAGGGCAGGAGATGTTGACGGCAGTGCCGGGGCTCCCATCGGGCCAGCAGGCGTACATGTCGAATGTTCGGTTGCAGAACAGCCCTTTCAAGGGCAGCCAGGGGGGAAGAGCGGATGGTCAGATGCTGGTGGCACAGTCACATACAGCCCTGCCATCCCACTTCTGGGAGGGCTGGTGTCACCCTGAATGGGCTGTGGTACCCCACACCAGCCTTGGACCCCCTCCCTGCATTCCAGCCCTGGGCACTCCATCTGAGATATGGAGATCCTGGTCTGTCCCTCAGCCATGGGGGTGACCAGTGCAAACGATGCTGGGGAAGGGATAAAATCCAGCCCTGGCTCTGTGTGCCCTATGTCTGACCCTGAGCTGGGCATGGCTGGGTACCTGCTGGGTAGGGCTCACTTGCCATCCTCCTCAGACACTCGTCACGGTACCGCAGCCACTCCTTGAAGGTCTCCTCCAGCACCTTCGCCCCACTGTGCTGCAAGCCCAGAGCTGTGTCAGAGACTTCTGTACCACAACCTGCATCCCTCCAGCAAACCACTGTGTGCTGCATCCTTGGGATGGGCAGGGACACAGTATGGAGCTAGGATGGAGCCCACTCACCATGGGTCAGAGACTGGCAGTGCCAACCCCCCTGCCCTATGGCCCTAGCTTGGCCCTCACCGGCACAGAGGAGAACAGGCACATCCAGGCGAGTTGGACTATGCTCTGAAGGTATCTAGATCCAAGCATGTTCCTCATGGCTCCTCCCACCAGCCTGTGACCAGTGCTCCCAGCGCCAAGGTGCGTCTCAGGCTGAGCTGGGTGGATCCTGGATGAGAAGTGGAGGAATGAGCATGACTCGGCTCTGCCAGCCACCTACACTGGTGTGGAGGAGAAGATGTACTTCTCGAGGCAGCAGAGAAGATCTTGGGCTTGTCCTGCACTGCCACAGTCCCGGGTCACTTCCCTGCTGGAGCCAAAACCTCTGGGAATGCCAAGCAGAGCAGTCGGGGTTGTAACTGGATCACACCTCTTGGATGAACCTTGCCAGCTTCCATCCACCGCTGCCGGCCCCGGGCTGCGATGGTGAAGTCGGAGGGGAGCAAAAGCCGACGTGACAGCCGACGTGACAGCCCTAATGCCACCGCCGCCATTCCAGCTGGCACCCATGGGTGACCTGGGAAGGGGCCATGGCTCCAGGCTCAGGAGGCAGGGAGTGCTCTCCAGGGGTCCCCTGGGACACCCTTGCCCCGCTGCCTTCCAGAGGGTGGGACTCCCCAAACCGGCAGCGCCCATCACCTCCCGCCCCGACTCGGCTCGCAGAGACCCCTCACAACCCAGTCGGGGGACTCGGGGGTAGGAGCAGCATGGTCCCGTCGCGAGGTTCCCAGTTCCTCCCGCGGCTCCCCATCGCTCCAGGCTAGACGACCTCAGCCCAGACTCCCGCTTCCAGCACGGACCCCCCGTCTGTGCCCTCCCGGATATCCCCAGCAGGTGCCACTCGGTGTCCGCGAGGGTCCCGGTGCTTCGCCGGGATCGCGCCGCTTCCTCCGCCCGCTTACCCGGCTCCGCGGTGCCGGCAGCCCGAGCAGTTACCGGTGTTACGGTGTTCCCAGTATTCCTGGTGCTCCCAGTGTTGCTGGCAGCCCCTGTGTTAAAGGCGTTCCCGGTGTTACTAGCAGCCCTGCAACCCCAGCGTTCCTGTTGTTCCCAGTGTTCCCGGTATTCCTGGTGTTCCCGGCGTTACAAGCAGCCCCGACTTCGCGAGGCGAACGCGGCGGCGAACGAGCGGCGTCTGCCGCGGAGCCGCCTCCTGTCAGCGTCGTGTCCCGACGGGAGGGGAGGCTTCGGGGGAGTTTTGGGGGGTTCAGAGGGGAGTTTGGGGACAGCCCCGCCCCCGGGGGCTCGGTTCGCCGCGATGGGATCCGGAGGGCCCCGGTGTCGCTGCCTCAGTGGGTACGGAGCTCCAGCACAGACCCGAGGAGCCTCCGGTGTATCACACAGGGATGGGGATAGGGGTTCAGGTCTAGACCTACCGGGGATTCCCGGCTGAATCCTACAGGAATGGGGATAAGGATCCAGCTCCAGGTCCAGTCCCATCGGGAGTCCTTGGTGGAATGACAGAGGAACAGGGATGGGGGTCCAGCCCACCACATGGGAACAGGGATGGGGGTCGAGCCCTCAAACTGTGGGTCACAGGGATCGAACCAAGGGTCCAGACTCTTTCAGTCTCTCTCAGAGTCCCATCCCCATCATGACACAGCCCCAGGGGGAGCCAAGGGGGTCCTTCACCTTCCAGGCTTGGTGTCCCTTTGGCTGTTCCCTGGGCTGGGTGCCGTGAGGTGCTGTCATGGTTACAGTCCCTGTGAAGGTAGGGTGGGCTGCCTGGGGCCACCCTCCCCTGGGGACCAAGAGGCTCTGGGGACAATACTGGATCCAGCGCAGGGAAACAGCCTATGAGTCCCATCATCCGTCCAGGGAAAACTCAAGGGCAGGGACAAGCCATGGGACAAGATTGATCGTCCTGGTCACACTGTCTCTCCATGTCCTGGCAGTGGGGAGGGAGTGGGGCTGTGCTGACCCACCACCATGGGCAGAGGTGATTTTCCACCAGTGGAGCAGGCAGAGGAGGTTCCTCTGGGGAGCCCCCAAATACCAGCAGTGGAGCATATCTGGTGTTGGCCCTGTCCTGCAGCAGAATGCCACGTTCATACCCCAAAAGTGCCTGAATGCACCAGAAAATGCATTCATTTGGAAAAAGTAGTGCTGTTTGCCTCAAAACTGCTGGAGTGGGCTCAGAGCAGACACATGGGTCAGGTGGATGAGGAGTCACATCTGTTGTTCCAGCAATGAGAGCAGTGCCTGGTTATTCCAAGTGACAAATAACTCGTTGTGGAGCAGCACAGGGTAATGATTTTGTTGTTTTTGGGGAAAATGAGCCCGACCTGGAGTATTTGCTCATCAGAGGATTACAGACTTTAGACAAGGGCCTGGAGTCCCAGAACAAGGGGGAATGGCTTCCCACTGCCAGAGGACAGGGTTAGATGGGATACTGGGAGGAAATTCTTCCCTGTGAGGGTGATGAGATCCTGGCACAGGTTGTCCACAGAAGCTGTGGCTGCCCCATCCCTGGAAATCCAAGGCCAAGCTAGACAGGGCTTGGAACAATTCTCCTGCAAAATTAATTGCAAAGCAAAGAAAAAAAGCTTCAGGATTTTCCTGCTCTTTTTCTGACATTGTCTTACCTTGTTATTCTCATACTTCCAATTCCATTCTCAGTCCCAGGAATGGCAGGGCTGTAGCTCTTGACTGGGCCGGCACATAATGTGCAGTTGAAAATATGACCAAGTAAGAAAGCTAATAATTTTTAACCTGATTTCCTGACACAGCTAACACCAAGGAGACACAAGTGATAAATTTAGATATTAAAGGAAGGATTCATCACCGGATCTGGGAAAATCATCCTGGAATGGTCTCATGCACTGAAGGTGTTGGTAACTCTTGGGCAGCTTGAATGCTGCAGGGGTGCTCAGGAAGGGAAGAGCATCTTCCAGCATCATCCAACATAGAATCATGGAATTATTTAGGTTGGAAAAGCCCTAAGATCATTGAGTCCAGCAATGCCAAGGCCAGCACTAAACCATGTCCCCAAATGACACATCCACTTGCTTTTTTGAACACTCTGGGGAGCCTGACCCAGCACCTGCCCAGCCTTTCAGTGAAGATATTTTCCCAAATATCCAGTCTAAACCTTCCCTGGTACAAATTGAGGCCATTTCCTCTGGTCCTGTCACTTGTTACCCAGGACAAAAATCAGCATCATCACAGGCTAGACAACCCCAAAGGGCTAAACTCTTTCCTCCGAGGTGTTATCAGCAGAAACGCCTCCGGAAGGCAGATTTCACTTTGTCTATCTATTATTGATAGGGTAATTCACCCATGTGTATTATTGCAGCCTCTGCTAATCAAGCTGCTTTGCTTCCCATACAGAAGCAATTCATAGAACAGACACTCTCATCAGCACATCCTGACTTGTGATTATTCAGTGAGCTTCTCAGAAAAGCCTGTCTGAGCAGTTACCAGGTAGAGAAATACATCGGTATGTGAATGCCCCCAAACCTCCTTCTGCAGGACAGAGGTTTGGGGTGAGTCTGTCTGCTCAGACAGAGCAACAGTGAAATTGCTGTCTAGGGGACACAGAGTCACTCTGGCAATACTGTGGGGCTGGACCATCACAACTCACCTCCAGATTTCTGCTTTGAGGCATATTCCTATAAATACCATGATAAATGAAATATCTTATGGGATTGAGCATTTGCCTGATGACCACAGTCTGTTACAATATGATTATAAAGTCAACCTGGCATGATAATGTCAACCTGCTGTCAGCCTACCCAATAACACCAGTTAGATTTTGTAGGGAATCAGCTGCTTGGACATTTATTCCTGAAAAACGCTGTTTTTAAGAGATACTGAGGGGCAAAGGACTTTGGAAGGATAGGGAGAGATGCTGTTTTGAGGAAAATAAGAAAAATCTTGTGAGTCACATCCTATGAGGTACCTTGAGAGGGTGCCCCCAGCCAGCACCTTGCAGGGGCAGTATGAGACCTGAAGCTCTGAGCTTGGGGTTTTGCACAGTGTTTGCAGGATGGGAACATCTATTTCCATTTAATTTCCATCCTGTTTTCATACCCTCGGGCAATGACAGCCAGGGACTCCACTTCATCAATGCTTCACAGCAAAGGTCACATCCTGTGATCAATGACTGTTCCCAGCTCATAAAGGCACTATTGCTTTTGGCACTTACTCAGAGGCCCTCGGCAGCTGCTGTCCCTCCAGCGAGCCCCTGGGCACAAGGGCTGCAAGTCTGTATTCAAAGCTGACTAAGTCTCTTTGGTTTCCATCAGGATTCTCACTCAATTCAAGACTGAAGGTCTAAATGATAAGATCAAGAACTTCTCTGAACATCATCTACATTCACATCCTGCCCCGGGGCTGGACTCTTTGTACCCATCCTCTGCCAAGGGGCATGGCTTCCCCTCTTCCATATGTAAAGTCTTAGTAGGCAGTGCAGCATCCATATTCCACCCACAACCCTGCGACCAGGAATTCAAGGACAGATAAAGGGATGCATCTTTTATTTCCTCCCTGCCTCTTAGGAGCCTGGTTGCAACTTTTTCTGTTACTACCTATTTAAGAAGAATTTGGCCTGACCTCCATCCAGCTCTGGGGTCCCAGCACAAGAAAAACCTGGCTGGAGCTGCTGGAGCAAGTCCAGAGGAGGCCATGGAGATGCTCCAGGGCTGGAGCTCCTCTGCTCTGGAGCCAGGCTGGGAGAGCTGGGAGTGTTCACCTGGAGAACAGAAGGTTCTGGGGAGACCTGAGAACCCCTTCCAGTGCCTAAAGGGGTTCCAGGAGGGCTGGAGAGGGACTTTGGACAAGGGATGGAGTGACAGGACAAGGGGGAATGGCTTCCCACTGCCAGAGGGCAGGGTTAGGTGGGATATTGGGAAGAAATTCTACCCTGTTATGAGGAATAAATAGACGGTTTTATTATAGGCAAATGGATTAAACAAGGGTTACTAACACAAAGGTATGGATGCATATTGAGGGGTTTCCTTTTTTTTACTGATCTATCGGTGTATTGTGGAGTTGTACCTGGATGTGTCTGGACAGGCACCAGGGACCACACGGCCAGGGACAAGGGAATTGTGAACTAAATGTAAATAAGGCAACCCGCCACCATGTGATCAGCCATGGGGGCTGCCATATTGGCCGGGATCTCGGCTTCCAGCACAGCTCAGCCAATCAGAGAGGAGCAAACACCCCTTTTATTACGTGATGGGGCGGGACTTTAGAAGTTTTAAGAGAGGGAATTTTGATTTTGGGGGTGTGCTTTTGGGATCAGTGGGTAGCCAGAGCACCCGACACATGTTGTATGTACAATTTCCTACTTGTTATTTTCCTTTGCTTCTTGGACTTCATTATTTTTGTAAATTCAATAAAAAGAGAAGTTTTCTCACACTGTGAGGGTGGGGAGGCCCTGGCACAGGTCACCCAGAGAAACTGTGACTGCCCCATCCCTGGAAGTGTCCGAGGTCAGGTTGGACAGGGCTTGGAGCAACTTGGTCTAGTGGAAGGTGTCCCTGCCCATGGCAGGGATGGAATGAGATGAGCTTTTAAGGCCCCTTCCAACCCAAACCATTCTGGGATTTGGTGATCTATTACTTGCCTGTCTTTTTTCCTGTCCAGACTGGCTGAAGAACCACATTCAGCATCTCACCTGCTGGTGTGGAATTAAGGGTGCTCAACATCTTCCTGCATGGGTGTGATGTATGAGGGGATGGGGATGGGAATGGGGATGGAGCTGTGCTTTGTTTTGCACCCAGCCGCTTTTACAGCCTCATGGTGGAAATACAGATGACTTTCCAAAGCTGAAACATAGCCCTGAAGATGACTGATAAAAATCCCACTTTCTCTGATCCACAGGGAAAGCGAACCCAGAAGTTTTCCCCCAATGAGCCAATATTAACTAAAATAATTGGCAGGGACTGTCCCTTGCAGCCACCACAGGGCCTGGGCACAGCAAGGACCTGTATCTTCATCTCCATCCCTGCTGATCCCTCTCCAAGTGAAATCAGTAAGTATCATTTAGCTTAATCTTACTGTTAAAGGTTCAAACACAGGAAGGTGGTGTTGGGAGGAGTCTCTCAGAGAATTTTTCTCACCCTACCAACACAAAGGTTTGGGCGTTGGAGTGCCAAGATGCAGGACAAAAGATGGCTGATGACTTTCAGATTCCAAATGAATGGTGAGGTGGAGGTGAGAAACAGAACCTCAGCACCTGGGGGTGGGTGAGGTTTTTCCCTGTGTGCTGGCTTGACTTTCAGTTTTGGGCAGCTGCAGAAAAGGAGCCACTGCTTGCTAAGCTGGTGAGAGCTCTTTTCTGGCTCTGCTCCTTGCCTTCCCTCCTCCATCTCTGGGCACCCTGAGCTTCAGAGAGAGAGAGTCACAGCTGCTTCAGGACACACTGCAGGCCTTTTCTTCCTGGGGACTGACTTGGACTGCAAGGAGATTCCTGGGAATTATCACCACTCCTCCACTCCCAGCTTTTCCTTCCTTTTGAACAAAGGACAAGGAGAGAGAGAAAGAATCTACTTTTCCCCCACAAAAAAGGCTCCATCCTGTACCACGTGAGTTGTTCACCCCCTTGTCTCTGCATCGCTGGGGAAAGACTGAGAATTCACCTTGCAGCCAGCCGAGGTGTGACACTGACACTGTCCATAAATACAACTGCACCAGGACGAACCTACTGGTTTTTTTTGGGGGGGTTGTTTTTTTTGGTTTTTTTTGGTGCTGGGGGAGTAGTTTGCTCTGGTCTGTTTATAGTTATATCTATATCTACATATATATAGTAGTTAAGAACAGTTATCCTTCTTATATACATTTTCTAACTGAAGTTTTTTTTTCTTAAATTTAATAAGGAATGATACGGTTTTTGAGGAGGAATCCTCTCCTCTGGTTTTGGTAAACATTTTGGTTTCCCTTAAACTAAGACAATGATTAAACAGAGCAGGGTCAGGGTTAACCCCAGGTGTAAATTGCTGAAAGGCAACTTCAGCGGAACCTCCCACTGGCTCTTTATGTACTTACAGGACTATGGCAATGTCTTGCCAGCTCAGAGGAGGAGGAAGATTGGTCCTTAAGATTTCCAAGGGGAAGTTGAACAGGCTGGAAGATCTCCTTTGCTACTTGCTAAAACATGTTTAAAGTTGTTCTGAGAAAGAAAGGGCTCAGCCCCTGCTGCTGCATCCCAGCTTCTCCCAGCCTGGGGGGCATCTTTACCCATCCGTGTGCAAACAGAGGAGAGAAGGTGAACATCCTCTGTGGCATCTGTGACAGGAGAACCTTGGGATGCCCTGTAACTCTTCTGAGAACAGGCATGTTTTCAATATCTTTGCTATCCTGTTTTGTAAAACCGAAGGATGAAGTTGCCTTGTCTTGCAGTGGGTTGTGGTTTCTTTCCAGCCTTCCAGCTGTCCCGAATGTTGGATGTTTGCCATCTTATGGCATTGTGTGATGGATGAAAATGTATTTTTACCATGGACTGTAATTGTCAGGGCTCTACGGTGCTCAGCAAAGCATTCAAGTCACTCGGACCTGCTGGGCAGAGATGTGTTCTGCATTTTGCTCTTGCCAGCAGATCTGAAAAGGCTCCAAAAAACTACCCTAAGGCTTCTAACCTCTCTCACAGTAACATGGCTTAGAGCTGGAGAAAAGGAGGAAAAGCTGTCCTTTGTTGTGGGGCAGGACATTCTAGGGAGGACTGATGGATGCTGGAAGCTCAGCTACTGGAGGAGATGTCACGATTCATCTTTTCCAGCGTTATTCTATGGGAATTGCCCAAAGCCCATAAGTTTCAGAGGTGCTGTATCACAGCACTCTTGGCTGTTTACCTTCAGCTTGCTGGGAAAGCTCCCTCCTCCCTCTGTTTGGGGAAAACGAAGTAAAAAAAGCAACTACTTGGTTTCTCAGGTTCTTGCAAGTGTTCCTGCAGAAGCTTTCTAATTAGCTGGTGGAGCTGGCACATCTGAGGCTGGGTGGCACCCTGAGGTTAGTGGAGCAGCTGCTGCTTTTCTCAACGGTGTTTGCAGAGTGATGCTCCTCTGCTCAAAACCAGCTCTCCTTGGAAGCTCAAACATGAATCACAGAATCATGGCATGGTTTGTGTTGGAAGGGACTTCAAAGCTCATCTCATCCCACCCCCTGCCATGGGCAGACACACCTTTCACTATCTCCGGTTGCTCCAAGCCCCATCCAATGTGGTCTTGGACACTTCCAGGGATGGAGCAATGAAAATTTCCTTCAGTACCCTGTGCCAGTGCCTCATCATACCCTGTAGTTCTGGATTCTTCCTGGAATCCGTTTTTTTCTGTGTGTACAAAATCCTCACAAAAACATGAGGGTTTGGGTTATAGCTAAAGGTATCAATAGATGCCACGAGCTGGGCTGAAAACACCCACTGGATTTTTGGGGCAGCCAGAGCTGCTTGTGGGTGACTTTTCTTCTAAATAAAAGGCCAATTAGTCAGTAAAAAGGCTGTATAGTCCCTGGTTATTGCTCCTTCCACACCCACTCCTGTTCCTGCTGTTGCAGGGAAGCTCTCTGGGAATAGCAGTTTGGACCACACACCTTCTGCCTCAGCAGCTTTGGTCTTCTCCAAAGAACAGAGGTTTTTAGCTCTCAAAGAACCTGAGCTCCTTCTGCTGGGCATCACCAGCTCCAGGGGCTCATATGAGGGTACTGCACAGAGCAGAGCACCTGTGTGTAGGGATGGGCTTTTATCAAACTCATCTACTGTTGAGGTGCAGGCTGGCATCACCCAACTTCTGCTCTGCAGCCTTCCTGCCCTGGAACCCACCTATGCAGCAGTGGAAGGAAGGGAGAGGTCTCTGCCTGCCTCTGGATCCAAGGGGGCACAGAGAAGGCAGCCAACGTGACCAGTCAGGGAGTTCAGGCATAAAAACAGATAATTAGGAAATACCAGAGGTTTTATATGATCTCTGGGAGAAGGTGCCAGATCCGGGACTGGATTGGATGAAAACTCAGGAAAGGGAAGAGTCTTAGATACCCTGGCTAGCCAGTAGGAGAAACAAAGGGTAACAACCAATAGAAAACCAGGGATTGGGGATAGACAGGGGCGGTAACCAATGGAATTGGGACAGGGGCGGGGCTGGCCGCAGCCCTGGCCATGCTGCTCTGGCCACGAGGCTCAGGGATCCCACCTATGCGGCTTTCCAGCTTGGACTGGCAGGGCCGAGAGCGGGGGGTGTGTATGGGGGCTTTCTGATCCCTGGGGTTTCCTGTGTGGGGGGAGGTTGCGTGGCCGTGGATGAGACAAACCAGTTTAATGGGGATGAGTCATCTGGAGAGATACAATGGACATTGTGTGGTGGCTGTAACAGCCCAGCAGAGAAGAGGTAACAGAACCAGGGAGGTGATACATAAACTTTGCAACTAAAAAAACCCTATTACAAGTAAAACTACAATTTTAAAACTTCAGCAACAAGTCTTTTAGTAGTTCAAGGTGCTTCCCCGGTGCTGTCTCTGAGATCCACAATTAAAACCCATTCTTTCCACTCTTCATAATTTGGTGTGTTTCCTATACCCGTCTTCCTGTGATAGGTTTTGGGCTAGGTTTTGACAAATACTCACTTCTCTTTTAGTTAATGAAATTTGGAGCGGGGTCCTGGGTTTGCTGGCAGTGTGATGTATTTTCTGGAGCTCCAGTAAACAGAGGTTTCTTAAAGTGAAAATACCAATTTTTGAGCCCAAGAGTTCGGGGCGAGAGTCAAAGATGTCCCCTTCACAGAAGTATCGTCAGTGCTCTAAACTTTATTTACCAAAACACACACACTTTATCACATACTTCTGAATACACGAATAGTGCAGGAATATTATTGGCTAATAGCTAGGGTTTGCTTGCTTTACAACACAACTTGATTGGTACTTCTTTCTAAACCATGTCCCTCTATATCACTGTTTCTGCCTGCTTTCTTTAGTAGCTGCTGCTTCTTGAAGCAGGCTCAAGGATGCAGGGGCCCTGTTTCCCTCTCCATAGGCTGGGTTGTGCACACAGGCTTCTAATAACACACTGTGGCCTGTGCTATTAAAATATTCCTCAACAGTTTTTGGCTGTACTTGTCAGCTCTGCTCATAAAGATGCACAGACATTCTCATCAGGAGTGTTTTTCTGATGTGACCAGAGATTTTCCAACAGCTTAACAACCAATGGAGGCACCCAGCTTGCAATGAAAACAATTCATTTCCTGCTCAGGGAGCCAGAGGTACTCATTACTGAACTAGGGGGAGGAAATAATTCCTCAAATTCCCTAATAACTGCAGTGGAATAGCTTTTGCTTGAAGGTTATAAGGTCTCCAGACAGAGGCAGGTGGCACAGCTGAGGACCAGGGAGCTGCTGGGAGTGATGCTGAATTCATCCAGGCCTCCTCTTGACTCAATTTCACAGTTGAGAGCAGTTTTACAAGAGAAAATGCTGGTTACAAGGAAGGGGTTATTTCCAGGTGACATGTGACCCTGTTGATCTCCTTGTCATTGTCCCTGAGTTGCTCTGGCTGGATTCCCATCAGGAGATGCAGCTGGATTTAAGGATCCCTTTGGCTTTGCTGGGAGCTCCAGGGAAGGACACAGCAATGTTGTCCCCTCCCTGGGCACTGTCACACACCTACCTGCACTGTCCACTGCCCCTCCACCCTTGTGATCTCCCACCCCCTCTTGCTCACCAGCCCCTGCCTGAAGCCCCTCCATCGTTTCCACTTCAAACATTTCCTTGTCACAAAGCTATTTTTAGGTGTTTTGAACACAAACACGCTACCCTCACCTTTTAATAGAGCAACACTTAATTCTGCTTCTGAGATCACACGTTTCTGCCAGCACAGGGACATAAAATTCCCAGACTGACTTGGCCCCAAGGTCTGTTTATTCAAGACTCTCCCGAGAGGTGAAAACGAGGCAAGGGTGGTATCTCCAAAGATAGATAGTATTAGGGATAATCCTGGAAGAGCTCATTTCTGTCCCTGGTTTTGATGGCTGTGCCCAAATGCAGATTACATTCAATTATTGTGGATGTAAAACACTTAACGGTGGGGGAAAATCCTCTTGCATTGTACTTAAGCCTATACATTTTCATGAGGTGGACATGGCACTTGGGGACATGGTTTAGTGGTGACCTTGGCAGTGCTGGGGGAATGGTTGGAGTCGATGATCTTAGAGGATGTATTTGGGTGTGATGAGATGCTATTATTTTTGGTCTGTGTCTGACCTTGCCACCTGCCAAGTTATTGAGAAACAAAACTTATAACTGGGACTTCGGCCTTGAAGGAAAAACATCTTGTGTACACTGAAAACTGTTTTGTGGCCTGGCAGGCCTCCATCTGCATGTGCTGGTCACATATGCCCAGACAGATGTCACAGACGGAGGGTAAGAAAACCAGATAGTCCCTGCTGGAGGGGGTTGTGTGCCGGTGTGTGTGTGTGGTGTGCTGGCACCCAGGACAATGTTCCTCCCTCAGAGATGCCTGCTGAGTGTGTTTGAGCCCCAAAGGCCAAAGATGCAGCAGCACCTTGGGGTCAGTATGTAAAGTAACTGTAAGTAACTCGTGAGTGAGTGGGAGTTGTCTTGGGGTTTGTGTCTTTCCTTTTCTCAGTTTTGTCTTTTGTGTGCTATTTCTCTGTGATAAAATACTGTTTGCTTGAATTTTAAATGGTGTCTGGTTACAGCCTGGAATCCCTTTGTATCCACCCTGGAACAGAGGGGTTTTTCAACCTTAATGATTCTGTGATTGTAATTAGTGAAATAAGAGACCTCTGCCAAGATTAGAGCCTGGAGAAGAGAACCTTGCCAGGAGGGCTTGATTCACCCTTGTGCTGTGCAGGGCTTGTAATCCTCAGCCAGGACAGCAACATTTTCTTGGCGATTCTTATCAAAAAGGGCAAAATTGGGTTACTGTTACAGTGTCCTTCCAAGCCTGCTTTGACTCTTTGTCCTTGTCACTTTGACTGTTTGTTCTCTGTACCTTTCCCTCCAGGTAGACCAGGAACCAAAATCTTGGTGTAAAACACACCAAACCATCTCATGATCCATATGGGTCCTTTCCAACTCAGTATCTTCAATGAGAAAACAATGATTTTTTTGATCCTTTTGCCTTATAATGAAGATGTGTTGGACTTTCTTCTCCCAGGGATGCTGGGAGAGCTGTGTTGGCTATAAACCAAGCTGTGCTGTGTCGTCTGAAATTGTCATTCAGAAATTAGGCAGATTCTGGGAAATCAGCATTTAGTGCTGGCACTTGGTAGATCACATGGTTCTTTGCTTTGCAGAGAGCTAATGGAGGCAAGGAATATAATCTTATTTTTCACTGTATATAAGTGAGAACCAAATTTCTTTTGACTTGTCAGACACAGACTGAGATGGATCTGGAAATCTACTTGCTTGAGGGTGTTTTTTCACCTTAAGTAGCTTTTCTTGATTGTCTGCTGAGTTATTAAAGGGCAGTTGTTGATTTATTACCCCTTCTGCTTGATACATGGGCTGTGGCTTATCCTGGGTACAAGCTCTTTTCTAATGCCAGCCCATTAACAGGGAGAGCTGCTCAGCAATGTAATTACAGGGCTTGTGACATTCCTGGATATTTTCCCTCCCCAGACCTTCAGATTTCCTCAGGTTCCTCATCACAAATAGCACTTCACCTGGGGACCTGGGGACTATTGTCCTAAGCCAGGATTCCACTGAGCCATTTTTCAGGTACAGCTTTCATACTTTTCTTACAACCATCTACGTGCCCAAATACATACAACCTCACCCATAAATCAGTTACATAGCTTACACATGCACAATTACTGATTTCTTCAAAAGCTATAAATTTACCATGCTTGTCTTAACACAGGATACTGGTTAACTAAAAACCCCCACCACCAGACCATCTGCAGACTCCTTGCATATGCTGATTCTAATCTTATCTCTAAGCAACAGTTTGTCCTCTACCTCATGTTCTATATACTTCACTAATTCTTTTGATTATTGTTTCTTCTGTTCTCAGTACATTCCTAACCATTTCTATTACCCCACTACAGTTCCAAGTTACCCTACCCAGGCCTAGCACTACTACACAAACCTTAGCATAACTACTGCTACAACCAATATCTTAAACTTATTTGTAACAATATCTTCAACCAGTAAGTTTAACTTCTGCTGGTTCCTCCCATTGCCCTGTCTAGGGATTTTTAAACTGTACTAAAATCTTTTATTGAATTGTTAAATCTGAAGTCAAGCATTTACCATGAACTAACACTGGAGGTTCTACTCTGTTCCCTGTTAATCACAAATAGTTTAACACATATAAGGCTTTATGAAGTTGCTCAGCAGGCATAATACCTTGCTCTCCCTGCTTTTGTTTTAACAACAGGTCTTTTAGAGTATGGTGTGCACATTCAATAATTGGCTGACCTGTGGGGTTGTGGGGTGTACCTGTAGTGTGCTGAATGCCCCATAGATTACAAAAATCAGAAAATCGTTTGGAACTGTGTCCTAGTTCAGCAGGTGGGACCAGTTATCACTGTGTGTGGGTGATCAAAGCTGTGTATTCTACCCTCTCTATTAATTTCCCAAGAACAATGGACCACTAGCAGGGAGCCATTATCACATTCCACCAAGCCTGAGGGGGCGTGGCTGCTCATGGGCCATCAACAGTTCAACAACACCCCCTGGCTCCCAGAGTTAATCACCCATTGTGTGAGTCCCCACCCTGGGGGAGGGACTGGGTGCTCCCTGAGGGTACATAAGCGGGGGGGTAAGAAGACTTGGGAAACCACTTGTTGGATCCAGAGGAGCAGCAGGACCTCGACAGGAGCAGATCACCACTCTCAACCAGACTACGGCCATCACAGGTTTTTTCACTTCCTTTTCCTCAGCATAAGGGCAAACAAACCCCTTTGGGTTTGTGCCCCAGGACACTGGGTTATGCTGCTGGGATTTTGTGAGTTGAAAGCAATTTCCCTTGTGTGTCAGTGTATTTATTGTAATATCTTTCATTAAATTGTAGCTCTGACTTACAATCTCTCTTGTGGTGGGTCCATTTCTTCTGCCAGTTTACCTTTAAACCAGCACAAACTGTATGCTGGATGACTATCTGTCTTGAGAGAGCGAGGAAATCCTAAGATATCAAAACACATGTAAAGATGTTTGATAACATGTTGTGTTGTTTCTCCTGTTTGTGCAGTAGCACATATAGCCATCGAAAAGGTATCAATACAAACATGGACGTATCTTAAATGACCAAATTCTGAAAAGTGTGTTACATCCATTTGCCATAATTCTAAGGACTGTAGTCCTTTGGGATTAACTCCCACTCCAAGGCCAAGATCTAACTTCTCACAATCAGGACAAGACATTACAATCCCTTAAACATCATGTAAGGAAATGTGAAATGGTCGTGCTAATATTTTTGCAGACTGATGGGAAAAGGTATGAGATTGCCTTGCCTGGGTAAAACTGTCCACATGAGGGCCAGTCCATGCTGGGGCTACTAATGGATCAGCCCTGTTGTTTCCTATTGCAAGACCATCTGTCATTAAGTGGCTATGCAAATGGGTAATAAAATAAGATTCAGTTCTTTGATTTAACAATTGTAACAGATGTAACAAAAGCTCTTATAATGTTACGTTTTTCACCTCTCTTAGCTCGTTCAAGTTGTAATATGACTCCTACAACATACAATGAGTCTGACACAATATTCACCAGTTTGTGATGCCAAGTTTGAAAAGTCCACACTACAGTTTTAAGTTCTAGAGTCTGTAAAGAGTCTCGAGGCTGACCTTCTATTATGTTCTCATGCCACTGGCCATCAGCAGTTTGCCAAGCACTAACAGCTTTACGAGATTTTTTTCCTGCATCACTAAAAACTGTTTCCCATTTTACAGGAACCTCAGATAACTTAGGTCCCTGTTTGGGTGTCAGATAATGCGACAATAATGTCAAGGATCAAAGGACACCACATGACAAACCAATGTGGTTTTAGGTAAAATGTCATTTATTGATACACTATAAGCATTTTATATAGAGTCAAAGCTACAGCTAATTGGCTATAGTAATTCTCACACCACAAAGCAACATTTCTTATTGGTTATATTCCATATCTTACAAGTCTAGTGTTTTGATAAAACATCCTAATGATTCCCAGGTGAATCTTAAGAGTCCTGTGAGAAACTTTCAAGAGTTCTTGTGTGAAAGTCTGGGGAGTTGCTGTGTGAACTCCTGGGGAATGATTGCTTCTTTACCACTAAGCAGCAGCTGTGCCTTTGTTTATTCTCTGCTGGTAGCTGCTTCAATCTCACAGAGTTCGTGCAGTCTGGATCGCTCACATGGCCATTTTCTGTAAGAAATCCCTCTACAGAACTTCCCCTGCTCTCCCAGCACTTTATGCTAATGATGCTTGCAGCAGCCCAAAGGGACCCCATGGCATGGCAGTGATGCTCAGGTCACTGGTTTCTCCGTGAAATCTTTCATTAATGGATGTTCGTAAGCCAAAGGATGACTTCAGTGGTGTATTTGGGGACAGATGGGAGCCAAAGGGGCTAAAACGGGTTGGCAGAGCCCTGAAACCAGAGTGGAGGCTATAAATAGGACCATGCCAACAGCCTATGTGTGGAAGGGTTTGCCTCGCAACACTTTGCAACATACAGAGAGCTTGTCAGCCCTAAAGTGACACAGGGAGCCCCCAAGGGATGTACGTACAGCATAGGAAACATGCAGAGGACATTATGTTCCATGAGGTGTTTAACTCCCTGATGGGAGGGTGGAGCCAGGTGGGGCTTGTCTCTTCTACCAGGTAAAAAATGACAGGGCAAGAGGAATCAGCCTCAAGTTGTGCCAAAGGAGTTTTTAGGTTGGTGTAACAGGGTGTTATGGGTTTACCTAGGTAGGCCTAAATTTAAGCTTTAAATTTCAGGGTAGGCCTGAGGCTGTCGTCTGACTTGAGCTGGGCTGAGCTAGCTAACAGCTGACTTCTTCTAGCCAATAGTATTGTATTCCATACCATATTACGACATCATCTCAAAGGGGTAAGAGCTGGTGTGGGAATGGCTTGGTCAGTTGCTTCACAGCTGTGGTCCCAGCAAAACACACTGTGCCATCCCAGGAGGGATGGGGAGGCCCAAGCCCAGAGCACTGGCTTACCATCATGTTATCTTAGGGAAGTAAAATGTTTGTTCTTAGTTTTTCTCTCTGCTTAAGTCTGTCTCTGGGGAATTGACTTCTCTAGAATGATTTGTAGTTAAAGTGGTAGAATTTGTGTTTACTGGGAAGTGGGAAGTTATTTCTTGTTATTTCTAACTTGTGTAGGTGTGTGTTATATTGTAGTTTTCTCTTAATTTTCTCTTTTCTGTATAAATATATAGTTAGTTTAAGTATAAACTTAAGTTTTTTTTCCTTTCTCCCTTTTCTCAGCAAGAAGGAGGGAAGCTGACTGTTATTGGGCAGTTGGCATTTTGCCAGCTCAACCCAAGACACAGGGTGGGTTCTACAGTTGCTGGAAAAGTAAGGCTGAGCATCGCAGAGAGTTCAGAAAACAGTGTCTTTATTAACAGGAGTGACCGAATAGTGGGAACCCAAAGAGAAGGGAGAGAGAAGGAGGAAGACTAAAGCATTAAGCCCAAACATGTAAGCACTCCAGTCACCAAAGAGTTACGTAAGGTTGTCTTACCAACTCAGAACACTCCCCCGAAGGCAGGGGCTACACCTTCTAAGCATTGGCAGACAGCAGGTGTCCCTACTGTCTTTTTGGGAAAAGAACCACCAACACCAAGAGCACAAGCCCTCTCACCTTTTATTGAGCATACTGGACACATCTGCCTGGGGAGGTGAGGAAGAGGTCACAGACCCTGCTGCTCTCTCACTCTTCCTCCTTGCTCTCCCCTCCTCAGCTCTCCTCCGAAGACTGTCAACAAATAGGAGAGATTCAAGTAACTTTAGTTTATGCAAAGTCTGTCTTCAAGGATGAAGCCTTCACTCTATCAGCTTTTGTTCCCTAGAACTTGGCAGGAAAAGGATAAATCTTTTCACAGGTGGCATTGGCAAAAACACAAATCAAAATGCCAACAGTTTTAATTCCTGACACAGTCAGATATTAGGAAAATTTCTTCACAGAAAGTGGGGTCAGGATTGGAATAGGCTGCTCAGGGCAGTGGTGGAGACCCCATCCCTGGAGGGATTTAAAAGACATGTGGATGTGGCACGTGGGGGAACGGTTGGACTTGATGATCTTTGGAGGCTTTTCCAAACGTTAACAATTCTGTGATTCTAGGAATACCAACTGTTGATTCTGTCATACCCAGGAGTGTTTCAGAGCAAAGCCATTCACCACAGGGGCTGTGAATTCTTCATCACCATATGACACACAGATAATATGGAAACACAATAAATAATGTTTCTCCAGTTTTTCTGTCAAAACCAAAAAAATTTTCTGTCAGCATTCTGCCAGAAAGCTCTCACATCCTTCCAGAAAGCTCTCACAAACATCCTGCTAGTAGCTCTTACCAGAGCTTCCTGCTAAAGCTTTCCTGCCATACAGTTTCCTGGTACTATGAAGAACTAGAGCTACATGCTAAAAACCATGTACAAACCTTTTTGAACACTATAAAAACTCAGAAAAGACACCTTGGAAATTCAGGGGGAGGGAAAAGGAAAGAGAGAAAACTGGTTACCATAACCAAGAATCTCTCCCAACTTCCCTTTTCCTCACCTCCTCTCTCTGCCTGCTGCTGTCGGGACTGAAGCTCTGCCAGCCTGGGGAAAGCCGAGATTCCCCATGCGACATGTGGGAGTTACTTTTATCATAATTTTTAAAGGCCAGAAAGCACTGCTACATCAGGACCTGCTTTGCTCAGCCCTACAAATCCTGGAAACAGTTCATCCTGTGAGACAAAGTTACCCATCCCAGCTGCATTCCAAAAGCTGCATTCTGGCAGACCTCGCCCCCACCCCTCCCCACCAAGATAACCATCACAAGCACGAGAAAGACATAGAAAAGAAAAAAGAGAGACAGAAACTGCTTTCCCTTCCACGATATCTCAGCAAAATGTAGCTTTTCCTGGTAAGCTTTTCTTTGCTTCTAAAAGAAATCATAGCATTTTCCCAACTATTTATTTCTTCTCTCTCTGCATCTCTTAGCAATTGATAAAAAAATCAGGTTTTGGTATAAACATCTAACTTGTGGGAGTTTTAATTTTGTTCAGGAAAATATTTGAATCTAAAGTTCTTTCTGCAATTTTTAAGCAGACTGAAACACACCAGCAGCTCAGGCTGCAAAGTGGGGTCACTGCCTCCTGCTAGAAACCAGCTTGAGGGGCAGTTGGTGCTGTTGGATGTCTACACATCCTTGGAGGGTGTTACCATCCCTAGCCGGGTTCCTCCTACCCCTCTACGAGGACCCCAGGAAGCAGTTGTGGCTTTCTGCAGCCCTAAAGAAGTGAAATTTCATCTAAATTAAAGTCAAGGTTTGGATGGAGAAAAGGCACTGCTGATGTGCAGGGAGGATATGACCACCTGTACCCAAAGCCTGCAGTGTCAGCTGATGGCTCACCCACTGCCACAAAAACTTGCACTAAAATTTCCATTTTTTATTCCTCTCCAACACAATTTCCACTTACGTGGTGGTGACATGGGGGATAAAACTCCATCTCTCAAGTGTGGGAAGTGGAATGGGAGGCTGTTTCTGTGGAAGGTAGTTCATGTGTCTAAGAAAGAAGTAGAGGTGCCTTTTCCTTCAGGTGGGGGTTACTAGAGATGGGAAGGGGGAAGGGAGAAAGGTTTATTGTTCATGGATGTGGTCTGAGCTCCTGCCCTGGTTATACAGCTGCAGGTTGCTCCTCTTTGGGTCCCTGTTTAGTTCAAAGCTACATCCACCCCACTTCCACATTTGTGCTGTCTAACATTATAAAGCTAGTTAATATTTATATATTATAAAATGCCAGTGCAGTGTTTACCTCAGCTCTTTAATTTATTTCATTTCTTTTACAGCTTTGGATTTCCACATATTTCATCCCACCTGCCAGTAAACACAACTCAGCAGCAGAGCAGGGAAGTGTTTTCTTCCTTCTTTGATCCCTCTGAACAAGTTTTTTGAGGGCTTACACAGTCTTGAACTAATTAATTATTCAAAGTTTGCTGTCTCATGGTTTTCCAGCAGAAGAAACCCAGTCTCTAATTGCATTTTCTATTTTCTAATATAACTACTTAATTTCAGTATTTGTTCTTTCAGGATTTATTGCTGTTTCCTTGCTTTTGATTTCTTTTTCAATCATGTGGATGGGCACATCTGTGTGTCTCATATGCTTGAGCAATTAGAACTGAAAAACTGTGGATTGATCTGAAAATGTCCTGAGACATCCATAGATCAGCCTGACATCGAGATTATTTTCAGCCTGTTTCATCCTGAGATACTGATGACCCTGCCAGGAAGAGCTGCAGGTGCTCCATTCAGTGTTTCTGCAGAGCCTTGTGGTCACAGGTCCTGTTCCTTTGTCCATTTGACATCACCACTGCCAGCACAGAAGTTGTCAAGCTACTTGGGGCAGCACCATGAAAACTGCTGTGGGTTTGTCTGTAGGGGCAAAGTCAGGACAGTGAGAACCTTGAAGACGTTATGGAGCTGCTGACAGGATCCGTCAGCATCAGTTGTGGGTAAGACCTGAGAGGTCACAAAAAGCCATGTTGGTTCATCTTGAGATACTGATTTCTGTGGGTATTTCTGCCCACCAGCAACAGCAGCGCTTCTGTGTGTGTCTTAGTTTGAGGGAAAACCAAACTGTTTACCAAAACCAGAGGGGAGGATTCCTCCTCAGTGACCACACCACTCCTTAAATTTGAGAAAAAGGAACTTAAGTACTCATTCCCTCTCTCTCTCCCCCTCTCTCTCTCCACAGATATATATATGTACATATATATCGAGATATATATATATATATATATATATATATATATATATATACACACACATACACATATATACATATATATACATATATAAAACCAAGACAAAAAACCAAACAACTACCCGGTACTCACAAAGAGAAGAAAAAAAACCCCAAACCGTCTAGGTGAAACTGAGTTCTCGTCTCTCTGGCTTATCTGGTGCAACAATATTTGCAGACAGCGGGGGTTGCTGCTGCGCCTCAGCTGGCAGTGAGGTGGTGCAGTTTTCCTCCTATGCAAAAGCAGCCGGCAGCCACTCACCTCTCGCCAAACCACCCACGTGGAGAGACGAACGCCAAAGAAGCTGGCAGGTGATTCAGAGTCTTTCTTCCACAGGTGGAAGTCTCTCCTTCTCTCTCTGGTCGCTGCTGCAGCGGGGACGAGCAGTTTGCAACACCGTGGGCGGTGGTGGAGCCGGGGTGGTGGCCAGGCCCGCGACGCCGAACCAGAAGGACAGCAAGAGCAAGAAGAAGAAACGCCACCAGCAGCAACGATGAGCAGGAGAACGGCCTCCCTCCGGCGAACAGCACCCAGCAAACGCGCTCAGAGAGGATGGCCCCCAAAAAAACTAAAAGAACCAGGGCAACCCATTTCCCCCGCCACACCTTCCCCCAGTCCGCCCCAACCCAAAACAATCAAGCAGGAATTCAGAGCGGTTAGCCACTTCTTTTGTTAACTAATGGCATGGGGTTTGGGAGTGGCAGGGAGAGAATTTGTTTAATATCCAAAACTACAACAGTGTGTCTCTTGGAGAACCCTAGGGATGCTCCTGCCCTTTCTCTGGTGGGCCAGGGTCGTGCAAGCACCTTCTGGGTGACTCCACCACCACCACCACCCTGGGCAGCCTATTCCAATATCTAATCACCCTTCTGTGAAGAAATTCCTCCTAGTGTCCAACCTAAACCTCCCCCACCACAGCCTTCTATGGGCCAGGGCCTCCCTTCTGTGAGCCACTTGAGCTGGAGATCCACAGACAGAGCTCAAACAGAATGGCATTAAAATTTCCAAGGCAAAGATGCTGGACTTCTTGGATGCCCACCCAACAGAAAACTGAACCTCTCCAAACACAAATCTCACTATTCCAGCTACAAATCACCCAAGAGAGCTCAACTTCCCAAGGGACAGACCTAAGCAGAGAGAAAACTAAGAATAAACATTTTACTTTCCTAAGATAACATAGTGGCAAGCAGCGGTGCTGGGGCCTAACTCAGCAGAAAAGCGGCAGCGTCCTGTCTCTACTTCAGCCATGATCAGAAGGAAGGAAGCTTCTCCTCCCCATGTGAGTCATATTGCCTCTTATCTCTGCCTCTCTGGGAAAAGACTGAGATCTTACCTTGCACAGCTGAGGTGTGACACTGCCACCAGCTGTCCATAAGTATAATTGCACCAGGAGGAAACTACCGTTTTGAGTTGTTTTGGTGCTGGGGAAGTCGTTTGCTCTGGTCTCTATCGGTGGATGGAGCACTGCTCTGAGACTTTGAAGCAGGGTGTAATGCTCCAAGGGGCCAGTGATACAGCTCACATGTGATGCAGCTCTTTTAGCTCTGATCCCCTTGAAGCTGGGAAAGCTTCTTCCGCTCCCGCCCCGGTGCTCATTCCCCGGAGAGACGACCACACGAAGGCAGGAGTCCACAGAAGAAGCCAATTTATTGAAGAGCACAAGACTTATATAGAGTGTGGGTAGAACATTCTAGGAAATTGGGAGGGGTCAAGCATTCCATTGATCCAGAGGTATGCAAATAGGGAATTGAAAAACGGACCAATGGGCAAACAGGGTATAATTGCAACTATACATGGAACTGTGGTGCATTGCACCAAACAACCAATTAGGGTTGGTGGGAAAGAGTCCTAGGGGTTTATGGGAAGAACTCGGATGCAGATAACTATAGGGAAAATATAATGGGTAGACTTGGTGACAACACCATATTAAACAGGGGACATGTCAATATATGGGGTAAACGCATTAAAGTCCTTATAAATCTTCTGTAAAATAGTAGAATCAACGGGTCCAGGCTCTCCAACCTCAATGTCTTCATCAATATTGTAATATTGATATTATTCATCAATATTATAATATTATAATATTGTTGTCACTTGAGGAATTCTTGGTCTACCCCGACAGGTCTCTTTATATCTATATCTATATCTATATCTATATCTATATCTATAGTAGTTAAGAACAGTTATCCTTCTTATATACATTTTCTAATTAAAGTTCTTTTAAATTTAATAAAGAGTGAAGTGGTTATGGAGGAGTTGTCCCCTCCTCTAGTCTTGGTTTCCTTTAAACTAGAACATATGCATACCCTTCCGCACCTGGGACAGCTGGACAATGAGCATCCACTTACCGGATCTGACAATCCTTTCACAGGACAAATATTCAGGCAGTGGAAGGCTTTCCTGGGTGAGCAGCTGCTTCTTTTCAGTTTGCTAGAGGGGACAAAAGTCTTTTAATGATCTTGCAATGTTTAAACCATTACCTATTTCAATCTCTGACAGGGACTGAGCCATGCTCCTGTTCCTGGCCCTCTTCTCCCATGGCACAAAACCCTCCATCACTGGCCTTCAGCACACAGCTCACCTGGAGCCCCTTTCCCCCCATTTTGCTCTTGTGCCTTTTCATTTTTCTAATAGGTTTTAGATCCTCACCTTTTCTTCATGCTAGTGCTTCTTTCAGTGATACTTGCCAAGAACTTTCCCCTGGCTTTGGACTGTGAAATGCTTCCCCCTTCACCTTCCAGTATTCAATCCACTATGAAAACAAGTGCCTGTTCGGATGCCAGGGACTTTCATTTTGATTTCTTCAGCACACTTTGCCCTGCTAATTGTGAAGGCAGGGAGTGCTATAGAAATATCTACAAGGCCTCTTTTGTGCCCTTGGTTCAGTTTGCACTCTGTAATCCAAGGCCTAAATCCCTGGTTATAAAACAGATACAGAACAGTGGAGGTGATTTTACGGGCTCCTTGGGATGGCTCCCAAGAGCACATCTGACACACAACGTCATGGAGAAGACCTTTAAATTGGAAAATTCAGTGGGATGTGTCCATTTGCTTTCTGGACTTGGGTTAAATCCCATCTGCTCCATCTGCTGAGAATACATTGACCTTGTTGGTGTAGTCTTAACATGTCCCTGGCAGAGATGTCTTGAAGACAAGATTACAGTAACCACGGGATCACTTCAGTACTTCTTACAGGGGCCTTGTCCCGAGGCCTTTGCCAGTGCCCCATGGGCTGGGAAGTCCAGGCAAGGCCAGAGGCTCTGAGCTGTAGGATATCTCAGCCCTCTCTCTGCCTTCCACTGGGGAGGGGGCCTGAGACCCAGGGGCTTTGGGCTGCCCAGGGCTGGGCCAGGACAGGATGTGCCAGGGCAGGGCCAATGCCCCCCAGCCCCAGCAGCACTTCCAGGCTGCCCTTGCCACCCTGCACACACCTCCAGCCTGGGCCTTGGGCTCTACTGCCATGGGCTGGGGGGCCCCCCCCTTGGGCCTCCACCTGGCCACCATGGCCCCAGCATAGCCCATGGGCACTGCTCCCCTTTTGGGGTGCCCCAGACCCCCCCATTGTGCCTTTCCACATGCCAGGGCAGCCCCTGGATGCATTTGCGGGGGTGAATGCAGCCCTTGCCTATGCCCCAGAGGGCTTTGGGTGTCTCTCGCAGCACCCTAGGCATGCTCCTGCCCCTTTCCTCCTGCCTCTGGGGCCTGCAAGCACCCTCTGGGGTGACATAGACAATGTGTCCCTGGCAGAGATGCCTTGAAGACAAGATTACAGTAACCACTGTATCACTTCAGACCTTCTTACCCCCTTGATCTGAGCCTGCTTCTCTGATCAGTCCCATTTTCAAACTGGACTAATCTCAGCTGGAAACAGTCTGGGACTCTTGGCAAAGTGTTGGACCCTAAATTGTCTTACTTTATGTATCTACTTTGACAACATCGGTTGATTTTCTTCTCTTCTCGCACTTCGCAGCATGCAAGCACTGAACAAAACAGACAGAACACTTCACACAAAGAAGCCGCATTTCTAAGTGTGTTTATATATGTGGCATGTAAAATTTTATTTTTTGGTTTTTGATAAAGTATACCTTCAATTGTGATGTATATTACATACAGTGAACAAGCTATAGGGTCCTAATTCTAAACTTTAAGCAACATCCTACCATAAACTAGGGGGAGTTCTAACAACAACCATAAGGCTCTAACTCTAAACTTTAGGGAACACTCTGTAAGAAATTTAAGGGAGGGGGCCTAAAGAGCAGGCTTGGGTCTGGTTGAGGGCAGAGGGGTCCACAGTCTGCGCCAGGACTGGCTGAAACATGGATCAGGGAACTAGAGGAAGAGGAGGTGCCAGGGCCACTGCAGCAAGGAGAGGTGGAGGGATCCTTGGCAATGGCTGAGGAACTGAGGATCCGTTGCCTGGAGCAAGACGAAGATGAGCTGCCTGGTTCCCTTGGGCCAGTGAGTATGGGGCTCTGCTGGGAAGGGCCCTGCTGGAGCTGGGGATCTACAGTCAAGGAGAGCAGTGGAGTCTCCTTCTCTTCTGAGTCTCCCCTATCCTTGTCCTCTTCTCTCTCAGCAATGGCCTGTGCAGAGAGCAGAGGTGCAGCCACATCCCCATCAGGTCATGGTTCTCCTTCAGCAATTGGATCAATTCCTCTGAGCCATCATGTCCCTGGCAGCATGTCCCTGGAGAGGCCAAGACTGTGTGGCCCTTTCCCTGGAAGACACAGCACAGGGAGTCAGATGTAAGGGACTGAGGTGCTTCAGGGGTCCGAGCCCTCTCTGCCTGTGTTTGGCCTCTCCTGGAGAGACTCAGGCCTGGCTGCGCTGCCCCGGGGCAAGAAGGAGAGCTCAGGCTGCCTCTGCCTGGTGTCCTTGGTGCCCAGCCTGTGCCTGAATCCTGCCCAGGGGCTGAGCCTCACCTCTGCCAAGGGGCCTTGGGCAAAGGGCTGGCACAGAAGAGGCCCAGGACCCTTGGGGCCCGCCCAGGTTTCCTCCACCCTGGTGGCTCTCAGTCCTTTCCCGACACCGTGTTGGCCCAAGGCCTTGGCGGCTCCCGGCTCCCAATGCCCCCGGCCTGACAGCCCTGCCTCACATCTCTCTGGCATCTCCCGACTCTTTTACCAATATGCCATCCAAGGAAAACCCTTGTTATCAGCAGATCCAGGGCCGAGCAGCTCCAAGGCTGAGCAGCTCCAGGAACCCACCTCCATGACCCCCAAGGGGTCCTGCTGCTCCAGGCCCTTGGGAAGCAATGGCACTGTGTCCCCGGCAGGACCGTTGGAAGGGTCCAGTGTGCCAGCCAAGAGCAGGAGCACAGAGAGCCTCAGGAGCCACAAGAGCCCTTGGCTGGGCATTGTGCTGCTGCTGCTGTGGGAAGAGCTGGCACCTCTGCACAGGCTCTGGCTGTTACTCCGAGCTGAGTTCTGCCTGGGCTCTGTGCACGGGCACAGCGTGGAGACAGTTTTCAGCCACCACCGCACTGTCGCAAAGCCTGTGATATCACAAGCCCTTGTCTGGCACCCAGAAGATGGGCAAGGCAATGCAGGGACGGAGCCTCTGAGCCACCACCGTGCTGTCCCCAAGGGCCAGGATGGCACAGAATCACAGAATCCATGAGGCTGGAAGAGATCTCTGAGATCAACAGAGACCAGGCTATGCCCCATCAGCATCATGTCACCCAGACCATGGCACTAAGTGCCATGTCTAGTCTTTCCTTAAACACCTCCAAGGACCCTGACTCCACCACCTCCCCGCAGAGCCCATTTCAATATCTAATCACTGTTTCTGTCAAAAAATCCCTCCTAATGTCCAATACAAACATCCCCTGGCATGCAGGTCCTTGTGCCCCCTTGTCCTATTGCCCATTGCCTGGAGAGGATGCTGACCCCCACCTGGCTCCACCATCCTGTCAGGGAGTTGGGGCAGTGAGAAAGGCACCCCTGAGCCTTCTCTTCTCCAGTTGAACCACCCCAGCTCCTTAAGCTGCTCCTCACAGGACATGCATTTCAGAGCCCTCCCCAGCTCCATTGCCCTTCTCTGGACCTGCTCCAGCCCCTCAATGTCCTACCTGAATTGAAGGGCCCAGAACTGGACACAGCACTCGAGCTGTGGCCTCACCAGTGCCCAGTACAGGGGCAGAATCATGGCCCTGCTCCTGCTGGCCACACTACTGGTGAGCCATTGGCCTTCTTGCCCACTGGAGAGGGGATGGAGGACCACAAAAGCTTTGAGCCATGAGGAGCCAGAGGGGCTGAGAGAGGCCAAGAGAAGCAGGGCCATGAGGGGCCAGAGGGGCTGTGAGGAGCTGAGCAGTGAGGGGCCGAACGGGGCCGTGGGGGGCCAAAAGAGGCCGGACCATGAGGGACCGAGCGGGGCCGTGAGGAGCTGACAGAGGAGCTGAGGGGCAGTTGGAGACTTTGCTCCAGCTACAGGAGGAGGCAGAAATGGTCAAGCTGACAGAGCAGCAGAAGAAAGGATTGAAGAGAACTCCGTAACTCCTAAGCCAATGAACACCCTTATTTGCAAAAATGTAGAAATGGTTAAAAGTTTTGACAAGTGATGTACATGTTTTTTGTGGAGCTATCCCCATATCCCCATGTCTCTCCAGCGCTGAATAAAGTAATGTCATCTTTCTACCCTAACAAACCGATGGGAGAGTTTATTTCCTGGTTTTCAATGGCAGGACCCAACACGGATCCCTGGGGACACCATTCTTACTGGAAGAAATTCCTGCTAATATTCAACCTAAATCTTACCTGTCAGAGCTTAAGAGCTTTTCATCTTGTTCTTTCTCTGGTTTCCTGGGAGAAGAGAGTGACCCCCACCTTGCTACACTTTCCTGGCATAATATAGAGAGCAATAGAAGAAATCATAATTTGAAGAAATAGTCAATAGAAAATTTCCAATTTTAATATTTTCCTTCTTCTTTTAGGAATACATGCATCCATCTGAACTGACTTTACTTTAGAAGAACTGGAAGTGTTCTGAGTCAAGGATGATGTAGAGCAGCACTCAGCTGGACTGCTGGCAATGGCAAAGCCGTGTTTGCCCCATTGGTCATCACAGCAGACAATGTAGGAGAGACACGGAGGCCTGACCACAGGCATCTGAGGTAATATATGCTGAACAATGTAGCAGGGTGAGGAATTTTGTGGTTTGTGTTTATGGTGCCTGTGTGACAAATGGAAAGACACTCCTGTGCGTCTTGGATGCTGTTCGTTAACTTTCCTGCAGCAATTTTTTCAGCTCCTTCTGAAAATCAGTATTTCACAGCCTTAACTGAGCCAGTTAAATTCTGCTTCGTATTCAAACTTGTTCTGTTTGACTTTTGCCGCACAGATACCGGGCTCCTGCACTTGGGGAGATCCTTGTCCTCCTCTGCAGAGCACGGGTGGGGCAGATGCCCGGCTGCCCGTGCGGATGGCTCCGCAGGGACGCGGCTGTGCCTCTGCGGGACAGCAGCTGGGCCCCTCTGCGAGCCCAGGGCACAGCTCCCAGCCCTGCCCTCCCTCGGTCACACAGTGCCCAGCGCGGAGGGCACAGCCATGGCCACAGAGGTGCCCCAGCCTCACCCCGCGCTGTCGCGGCAGCCTCTCCCCGCAAAGCCCCGGCCCAAAGCGCCGGGCCGGGCCGGTGTGCCCCGAGCCCCGCGGCAGAGCCGGCCCGGGGCGCAGGCCGGGGCCTGCAGGGGCGGGGCAGTGCCTGTCCCGCCGTGCTGGAACTGCCGAGGGAGTGCTGTGGCCAGTCCTGGGCCCCTCAATTCAGGAAAGACATTGAGGGACTGGAGCGTGTCCAGAGAAGGCGCTGGAGCAGCAGGAGCGGCTGAGGGAGCTGCGGGGGCTCAGCCTGGAGAAAAGGAGGCTCAGGGGGGACCTTCTCGCTCTCTGCAACTCCCTGACAGGAGCGGGGAGCCGGGGGGGTCTGGCTCTGCTCCAGGGAGCAGGGACAGGAGGAGAAGGAACGGTCTCAAGCGGTGCCAGGGGAGTTTTAAGTTGGCCATTAGGAGGAATTTTTTCCGAGAAAGAGCGTTTAGATATTGGAATAGCCTGCGCAGGGAGGTGGTGGAGTCACCGCCCCTGCAGGTGTTGAAGGAAAGACTGGACATGGCACAATGTAGTGGTGTTGGGTGGTAGCTCCGACTCGCTGAAATCAGAGATGTTTTCCACCTAAACGACTCTGGGGTTCTGTGATTCCGGGACTGACTCGCCGCACTTCTCGCTTCCCGCGGGGTTTGGCCCCGCCGCGCCGCCGTAGCGCGTTGCCACAGAGACGCGGCGGCCGCGGGTCCGGCGATGTCGTTCCGCGACCTCCGCAGTGAGCGCGGCCGAGGGGCCGGGCCGGGCCGGGCCGCGGCACCCGCGCGATGGGCCGAGAGGGGCCTCGGGGGCGTCCGGGGCCGCAGCAGAGCGGGCCCCGCTGCTTCGCTGGGCCGCACACGGAGCTGCTGGCGGGCGGGCGAGCGGCGGGGCTGAGGCCGCCGGTGCCTGTCCCGGGAGGGTCCGTGCAGGGGGCGGGGGGAGCACAGCCCTGCACTGGGGGATTCCCCCCAGGCCGACCCTTAAAGTGTGTTTTGTGAAGAGAGCAGTTTAGCAGCGTTTGAGTCCAGTGAATCTCGTTAAAATCTCACGTTTACACACGGGTGTTTTCTGTTGAAGTGATACTACTTTAAGAAGGAATCCTCTAACTTGTTTTTCAGACTTTACTGAGATGATGAGGGCGCTGGGGTATCCCCGACTCATATCCATGGAGAATTTCCACACCCCGAACTTCATGCTTGTGTCAGAAGTGCTTCTGTGGCTGGTGAAAAGGTTGGTGGTGAGGCCAATAGATGTTGAGGGCTGATGCTGGGATGTGTGGGGTGTGTTTGGAGCTCATGATTTGGTGCGAAGTACGAAGATATTTAGTCATTCTTTAGGCTCTACTCTTCTGAAGACCAGGTTTGCAGTTTTCTCTACTCCTCTGAAGAGCAGGTTTGCAGGTTTTTAGTTTAATTATAGAGTTTGGAGTAGAAAATCCAGTGACTCTCTGCTGGCACAGGTTTCACCCTGAAGCTGGGAGCCACTTATCCAAAAGTATCCGTAGCTCTCCTGCATTTTCTCCGGACTCCATCACCAATCCTGCCAATGCCTGACCTTGTACCCAAACAGGGTGATCTGTAGTGAGAACACCCCAAAATACAACCAGTTCTTGCCTTGTTGCTACAGCTGTTGTTTCAGGCTAGTATTGTTTGTCCCACATACATAACATGTTTAAAAGAAATGTATGTACGGCCAAACTTCGAACACGGATTTGGGCAGGGCTGTCCCCACGGGCCCTTCCAGCCTGTGCAGTGGATTTTGGGTGAGGCTCAGCCTGCACAGAACTGGCCCCACCGTTTCAGTCCTGAGGTTCATCTGCCACGGCCGAGCGAGCTTGGACAGTGCCAGTGAAGTCCTCAGGACTGGAACCTCCAGCCCCCGGCATTGCCCAGGAGGGCTCCCATCCAAGTACTAATCCGGGGCTGACCCTGCTGAGCTTCCGAGATCCGACGGGATCGATGGCAGGGAGGCATTAACTGCCCAAAAGAAATAAAATTATTTCATTCTAATGTGCTAGTGTCCACTTGTAGTTTTACATCCATTTAACCCATTGACAGACTTCGACTAAATATTTCTGAATCTTGAAGTGTTAATCAAATTATACATTATTTTCTTGCTCCCACTAGTTACTTTTAAGCTCCTTGTGAGGTAGAATATTGCAATTGAAAACACAATAGCGACCCCTTTGCCTGATTGCTATTTTTTGGCCTGGATTCATACTACTAATTGGTATCCATTAAGTTTAATTACCAAGCTGTTAGAAATTTGCTGAATACTGTGTAATGAAATAGGGAAATAGAGCCATTCAAAGTTACTTGCATTAAGTTACTTAAATAGTCTTTACAATGCCGTTGTTACACTGGGGATCCAAGTTACTGAATTTACTTTTATTCCTCCCTTGTTCCTTTAGGCTGATGACTTCTAGTAGTTTCATGATCTTTTTAAAGCATTTTACAATCTTTCAATTTGCTTTTTTGTAATTTTTGTTTGTAAAAGTAGCATGTTCAAAATGATGTCTGAGTGAAGCATGTCAGGTTTTAAAGCTTTTACAGTTTGTGCACAAACCCACTGTGTGCATTCCAGGGTCCCCAGTCTGCAACTGGAGCTAAAAATTTACTTACCAGTCTTCTCCATGGTTTTTTTGTTTGATTTTTGCCTCACCAATGGGCCAGTCTCATTAACGTTGAACATGTATTTCTTACCAGACTCTACACCCCCTTCCTTCTCTAGATATGAACCCCAGACTGATATTCCTGCTGATGTAGAGACAGAACAGGACCGGGTTTTCTTCATTAAGGCTGTGGCTCAGTTCATGGTAGGTCTGCCCAGGGCTGTGCTTGGCCTGAAATCCTAAAAATATGAATAGCTGAAATCCTGGTTCCATGTCAGCTTTTAGTGCTTTCTTTTTTAATCCCTGACAGTTTCCCTGCAGAGCTAAAAAAATACTCATCCCTTGCTACTTATAAAAAGATAATAGAAGATCCAGCTATAGGTAGGAAATGTTTTGAAGCCATTTCAAAGATTTTAGACGAGATCCAGTCATATTTATTGCTAACTTTGGGGTGCCTGATTCTTTTGTGTGCTTGAGTGGTCGTAACTTCTGATATTTGCATTCTGATATAGAATCATTTATTGGTATATGTTGTCTGAGCTTTCTCATGGATCAAGGTACATGTTTTGCTCAGCTCAAATCTGAGCATGAGCATACCTGAATTGGGTCATCAAAATTTTAGTCTCGTGGAGTCAAATAACATTGTCCTTCCTATAATTCATGTTATTTTGGTGCAGTGTGAGCCTTTGCTGTTATCACACACTTAGATAACATTTTTAATGATGTGTAAAGAGCTTACTGGGGCTGCAGGTGGCTCTGGAAGCAATGGAACCCTTTATGCTAATACCAAAGATTAATTATAGTGCTTAAAAATTTTTTGAAATGTATTAAGATTACATTGTAACCATATTTCCCTTCTCTTTTGTGAAGGTTGTGTACCTTGAATTCTAATTTTGTTATATTCAGAGCATGGCACATTTCTGTATATATTAGAATGTGCTTTTGAGCCCTGGAGCACCATCAGATATTGTGAACAGATCTGTTTTGTTTGGAACTGTAGGAAAATCCAAATCAGCATGTTTTACAAGGGACAAATATGGAAGCAGAAATAATGCTATGCATATAGTTGCCTTTTAATAGCTGATTTAATATAAGAAATCCCAAGGGGTTTGGAGAATTACATATTATGGTTCAGAAGATGAAGCTAATGGAAATTTCTTTAATCATGCTGCAGTTAATTAAGTTTATAAGTTATTGTGGGAGTTATTGTAGATTTTCATCTTTTTCAGGTTGAGAAAAGCTTTTAGACATTTCCTTAATAATTCCCTGTCCGTGGAATCCACAGTTACCTTCCCCAGGAGTTCACAGCTTTGTGCATTTGTGGGCAGATGTGAGATTTGATGGAGACAGATTTGTCTGAGAAGAGAGTATCAGGATAGATTAATCATCATGGAATACAACTGGAGCTTTGCTCTCCTTTACTGAACAAGACCTAAAGAGGTGTTCATTTTCCACACAAATTATGTATTGCTCTGTGTTCCTGGTAGTTTGAGAACTTGCCACATGTCTCTGTTCCAGACCCAAAAGTTCCCAAAGTGTCTGCAGGGTTGTCTTAGGTGGTTTTTTCATCAGCTGCCTTACCTGGCTCCTGCTCAAGCCCCCTTGGATGAAACTTTGAAGTGCAGTGCAACAAAAAGCCACTGATGAGTTCATCTCATAGAAATACATTATGAAAACATACTTAGCAAACAAAGGTACCAAATTTTTTTGCAAGAGTCAGACATCACAGACCAAATTTGCTTCTATGATAATAATAAAATAGTTTGTAAAGTTAAGCAAAAAACTGGCTGTTGATGACATCCTTTCTGTATATTTATATTTTCTGTTGCTTTTTGATAATCTGATCTTCACCATAAATAGAGGGGAATTTTAGTGATTCTTTAAAACTAGAATTGATATAAAATAGGGTGAGTAGTTCAAATTTTAAAAAAAGTTACCTTCTTGAGTAAGCAGTGCCACTGTATTTTTTCCTCTTTTTAAGTAGTGCTTGAGTGAAACCCCATTTTTTTCCCCTCCTTCTGAACATTGATTTTTCTCTCTTGGGAAAGCTGAATTCAGAGTGGATCTGAAATTAGAATTTCTGCCTTTAACAGCATCCTTTATGATTTAGGGCATCAGTCATGTTTGCATAGGGGATATTTAACAGTCTGTCAATTTAATACTTGTTATTTCTACTATTAGATTTTAGATTTCTCCTCCTGAAAGGGAAGGGAGTTGAACATTCCTGGCTTTCCACTTTGTGTGTTGGCTCATTTGAGGTCATTCTGCTCAAAAATTTCAAAAACAATTAGGTGTTTTTGTACTGTGAGTCTTGTATTCCCCCAACTCGGGGTGTGCAACATCAGTAACCTGTTCTGGGAGTTTGGATTTCAATTTTCAGGAATCTTACAATTACAGAAGATACTGAGTTGGAACCTTGAGCTCTGGCAGCCTTGGGGCCATGCCCACTGCCCTGAGGAACCTGTTCAGTGCCCACCACCCTCTGGAGGAAGAACCTGCTCATTATATGCAGCCTAACCCTGCCCTGACACAGCTTTAGCCATTCCCTTGGGTCCTGTCTCTGGAAGCAGATACAGAGTCAGTTTGCTCTGCTGGGTTGAGATTCTGGGCTGAGAGCGGCAAGAGGAAAACATTTATTAAAAGTTAAAATCACAAAGTCACAAACGTTGACAAGATGCATGTGGAGAATCATGGGCCACCATCCATGTGCTTTGTTTCCTTTGAAAAGCGGGAGCCAAGTCCATGGTCTGAGATCTGGTCCTTTCTCTCTTTAATGTCATGAAGTTTTTCTGCAGTCCATTATTCAGTGAAGCTCTGTGCAGAACCTGGTAAGGTGAAGCTCATGGGCAAGACTTGTAGCAAATATTGTAATATTTGAGTCTCTCACCCCAGGTTGAAGATCCTGTTCTGTCAGGGCCTGAGGGGAGTGTGAGTTACTTCCCGTAACGTGGTAATGCCAAAGCTGTGTAATGCCACAGGTGACTCAGGGAGAGATTCAATCTGCCACTGAGTAGGTTATCTCACAGGATAAATATTTTACCACAAGTTTAATCTTAAAAATATACCAAAAAGAAGATGGTAAGTCATTTTTGTGCTTAATGTGTCATTTGAAGCATAATTCTTTTATTTGTAGCTGATGATCAGGTTTTTTGCTGCCTTGTTTAGTTACGCCATCAGGAAAACTTCCTGAAAATTGAATCTGAAATTTGGTGTTGGCTCCTTGTGACTATTCATTTATACTATAAACCTGTCAGAAATTTCAAGAGTAACATTTGTGTCCCTTCTGTGACAGATGCTCTTTTCCCCCTTTATTATTTTGAAGTATAAAAAGATAAGATGATAACTTTTAATGTTTTTTATCTTACTGGTCTGTCTGTACTCTTCAGAGATGGAAGACAAGGAAATAAAATCACTAATATCATAGCAGGGAAAAAATTGAAAGAAGCAATAACATATTTTGAAGGTGCTGCTGGAAGAGAAGACAGTTCAATTAGGATAATTGATCTTATTCTTGCAATTCACTAAAGCTGAAATTTACCTCTCTACAGCATCATCACAAGACCTGGGCAGCACTTACTTTCCACTTAATTTGAGTTTAAGTGGTGCACAGGGTTTTTGCTGATCATCATGCAGGAAAGAAATAATGGATAGTTTGAGTTGTTTCTGCAAATGTTCTGACATGCAGAAAGTGCAGTTTTCAGAAAAATTTCTTCTAGAGATACCAGGATTATAATAAGGCAAACTGGTGTGTACAAACAGGCAGATTTATTTCTGTATGTCAAAGCATGATGACCCTAAAAAGAGCTTTGGAGTGAGGAGGTAAATAAGGATTTTGTTCTTGTGAATTACAAATTTATTCTTTCTTTCCAAAGGCTACCAAAGCTCACATCAAGCTCAACACTAAGAAATTGTACCAGGCAGATGGTTACGCTGTGAAGGAGCTGCTGAAGGTCACCTCTGTGCTTTATGGGGCCATGAACACCAAGGGAGTGGAGCGTGCAGACCTCAGTGAGGAAGACTGCAGCAAGTTCAAGTTTGATCTTGGCTCAAAAGTAAGGAAAACTTGTATTCTTGTTTGGGGCAAGAAAAAACAAAACACATCTTCTAGCTAAAACTTCAGTAGAGAATGTCATGGAAGGTAGTAGGTGTGGTTTTAACTTAGACTTTGAGTAGTTGAGGTTTTGCAATTCTATGATTTGTTTTAATCTCTCTGACTTCTCAACCAGAAGCATAATACAAGGCAACAATGGCACAAAATTTATCCTCTTTGGTTTCCAATGCTGTTGAAATAGAAATATTGGAGTAGGCCAGAATAAAGACTCTTTTCTCCTTGCTAACCTTGTTGCAACAAGGGAAGCTTGCAAAGTACAGGCTGAAAGTTGATTTTTCAGCCCATTTGCATTGAAGGAAAGGGAAGTCTTCATGTTACCCTAACAGACATGAAAACTGTTCAAGGCCTTAAAATAAATGCCATCTCTATATATTTAAAAAACACCCTCTCTAGGTATTAATAAAACAACAGCCCAACACTTTGCTAAATAAAAGGAATTTCTGTTACTGCTTTTTGTTAGCTTTAGCACCTCCTTGGTATTCTAATATTTATAGGTTTTGATTCTTTTATAGCTATACTGTGTCATGCCTGCTTTTTAGGAAGAAATTCTTTGCTCAGAGGATGGTGAGGTCCTGGCACAGGTTGCCCAGAGCAGCTTTGGCTGCCCCATCCCTGGAAGTGTCCAAGGCCAGGTTGGATGGGGCTTGGAGCAACCTGGGCTGGTGGGAGGTGTCCCTGCCCGTGGTAGGGGGTGGAACTGGATGAGCTTTAAGGTCCCTTCCAACCCAAACTATTCCATGATTCCACGATCCTGTGATTCTTGAGAAAATGTCAGACCCACAAGTGATTCTTCCTCTGTGTGAGTCTGATGTGTGTCTCTGAAAAAAATAATACTAAAAAAATTACCAATATTCATTACTTATGCTACATGCTGGTCACAGACCTTTTGGTATGTAAAGTTTGTACTTTTGCATATGGAAAAGGTGATGTTTCCCTTTGTCCTGGGCAGCACAGGAACCAACTAACTGGCTGAGTGACTTGTTGGTTTGTTTTGTTTTGGCCTAAAGTGGCTGATGTTTCATCCCAAAACCTGTATCTGCGTGCCTTATCTACACTATTTTAAAGCCAAGAGACTGGTTCACTCTGATTCCACGGCACAACTTCCTTAATTCTACGGCAGTTTTTTGACCTCTTATGCAATTTTAATATTAAAATGATAAATGTAGTGGATTTTTTTGTGATACTGGGGATTATCTTGCTATTCAGTGCTGTTGCTGTATTCCCAGATTGCTGACTTGAAGGCAGCTAGACAGCTTGCTTCTGAAATCACCTCCAAAGGAGCAGTTCTGTATGACTTACTTGGCAAAGAAGTGGAACTAAGGGTAAGTACATGCTGGAGAGTGTGGAAAAACTTGGGTTCACTGGATGCTGCAAAGAAAAAGGTGGAAAAAATACCAGTGGTTCTTGGTAGTTGCATCTGATATGAACATTCTGTGAGTTTGAAGGCATGGGTCTGACAGTTTGCATTTCCTTCCCACTCATTCATGCCTGGATTGCAGAAAGCCTGAGAGAACAGTTTCACATTTTCTCTTTAGCAGGAAACTGAAATACTCTCTGTCGAACTGTTTGAAAACACTGACTTCATGTGCACATGGTAATGGTGGAGATGGATATATTCATGAAGATAAGTGGTCAGTGCCCTAATTTTTTCAAGGGAAAGGCTCATTAATTCCATGTCAGTAGCTGAAGGTCTCACAGGGTACAGCCTGCAGGGTACATGTGCTTCAGTTTAGCTGTGAAATCACAAGCTATTGCATGAAGTCAGGGAAGTGTCCTGAAACACTGCCAATAAATCTTGCAATTACTGTTTTCAGTGCACTTACCTGCAATGCTGGAGGTTATTAATTTTCTGAAAATGAACATTTAAAGAAGGGAAACCCTGTATGGTGTTGGAAATGGTCAGATTTGCAGAGTCTGAGCTGCAGGAAGTGTGCCCTTAAGAGCTGTAAACTGTGAGCCTCCACAGTTAATGCTCTCAGATCCTTGTCTGATGGAGAACAAGTGTTTAAAGGGTGGGTGATGCACTGGGGAGATACTCCATGGAACATTGCTGCTGGATCTGTACATAAGCATGGTAATGCAGCAGTGTGAAAGACAGTAATATTTCAAAAGACAGAAGTGATAGGCCAGTTTAACTCATTGTGCACAGTTATCACAAAACTGTTAATCAGTTACTTTTCATCTTGCATTCTTTTCTAAATTCTTTCATTTTCATACAAATGCTACTGATGTGTTAGTATTTGCTTTGGAACATTGATGCATTTTGTTCTGGGTAGGGTGTCCTTGCAACTCCACTCAAAGTCAAATACAGGTCAGTATAAAGCATCATTTTTAAAAACTACTGAAGCATTAGTTTGAAATTGGGCATTGTTTAGCCACTTTAAATCACGACTTTTAGAAGACTGACTTTAGAACTGGGCCTTAGAAAAGGGACACACCAAGTGCAGTGTGGGATGAAAAATCAGGAGATGAGGAAGTCCTGAAGTGCAGGCACTTTTCACTGGATTCATTAACAAATCTTCAATGGAAGGCTGTTTAAATGTGCCATGTCTAAAAGGATGGTATTTCTTAGAGGAGCGAGCACGTTTCCTGTGGCACAATGACTGAGTGCACAAGACAGAAACAACTAATCCTGCTGAGGTATTTTGCAAAAAGGTTTGACAGATGGAACTTGTCCTTAAGAAATCCTGTCCTGGGAAAGGACCTTTGCTTCTGTGTGTATCTCCAAAGGCACAAAGTGTCTCTGACAGCATGGTGAGAACCTCCAGAGAGCAACAGAAGAGGCTTTCATGCTCTATTCTTTATGGTTTGTGGCTAATTCCAACCTTCTTCAGTGATTTGTGAAACCCGAAGGACCCACTTTTGGCTGGTGTGTTAAATGTCAAGTTTGGTACAATAAGCATGTGACAAACTTGGGACTTCAGCCTGCAGGAAAGCAAACAGGTTTCAGGTTAAAAGCCATGATGCTGCAGTAACCAGTTTTTCAGTGAAATTTTTCTAGTTTCCTCTTTTAATTAGAAGACCCCAACTCTGCCTTTCACTTGAAGGATGAAATTTGCACATCACAATTGGCTTAGAGCCAATTGCTGCTGTTTTCTTCCATCACTGTTGGGTCTGGGATTCGTGTCACAGAGCCAGTGCTGAGGGCAGTTAAGGTATTGCCCTTCCACATCTCCCACCTCTTCCCTGGATCTTTCACGGGGTTGCTGAGATGCTTAGAAGACCCTCTGCCTGCCCTGCCCACGTGGTTCCACGTGGGCAGAAGGAGAATTGCAGTTAGTTCTGGCTTTGTGTTGAGAATTAGAGCTTTGTTGGTAGATAGGAAATTAGTTGCCATTAATCTAAGGTTTACTTTTATTCTTTTTTAATGTGCAGATTATTGATTTCCATTGGTTATTTTCTTTTGACAGTGCATGGCTAATTAATGCTTGAAGTAAATGACACTGGCAGAGGCTTTATACTATTATAGGAGGGTAGAAGAATATGGTTTATTCTTTCATTCCATTTTATCTCCTGATACCTGTTGCATTGACTAAAATGTATCAACAGCTGTGGTAATGTTTAAATTAATTTGAAAATATGGGAGTTTATGTTCCCCTAACCTCACCTTTCTTTTTTCAATCCATTCACTTATAAATATTTAAATGAAAGCTCTTCCTACCTAGGCTTGCACAGGCTGCTAATGTATCTTATTTCTATCCTAAGTGAAGATGGCTTCCATTTCCAGGAACTATAAAGGAATTGCCAGCATTTGGCACTAATGGGTTGTCTGGGGTCTGTTTTCATAGTCTGAGCAGTTTTTGTGGAAAGATCTTTGGGGAAAAGTGAAGTAAAACTCATTATTTCCTTTAGAAATGTTGACTCCTAATTTGTGCCACAACCTTTACCTTCTCTGTTGGAGTCTTTGCACATAATTGTATAGGAACTGTGTATGAAAGCTTTTTACATTAAATAAATTTCATTGCTCCAGTTCATGAAACACTTCAATAAATTACTTTCTGAATGAAAACAAATTTCAGCTAGAGAAGAGTTTAAGGGAATGGCTCTATTAGATGTATTGGAGATAGATAGTGCTGTAAATGCATGTGCATATTTTTGGGGAAGAGTTTAAGGCTGTATTTGTTTTCTTGGAAATGTGATTCAGTGCCTTTCTGATTCCTTTGCAAATATATTATTCCCTGAAGGAATAGATAGTTCTTCTGTATATGTAAACAGCTTCCAAAGATACTCCATAGTGTAAGAAAAGAACATTTAATTAAAGACAGAGGAGAAAACAAAACCTACAGGTTTTTTGCTGAATTTAGACTTATGATGTTAAGTGTTTTTGGAAAACAAAGTAAACACCAAAATTATATCTTCTCATCAGATGAAAATCACAGTACAATTATTGATTTCCATGGGAGCTGTGTGTTTCCAGCCCAGCTGTGGATGAGCACAGTGTCTGTTATTGGTGTCCTGTGGCAGTGCAGTGCTGGAGACACAGAGTTTTTTATTTTAAAATGCATTTAAGTCTTATATTTGGAAGGTAATTTTCAATTTCCAGTGTTGTTGGTTGATGTCTTGGAGCACAGAAATTGCAGGTAGGATTTGTAGGGGGTAGTGGAGCTGATGAATGAGTTTCAGTACCACACTGTGAGATCCCTACATGAAAAGCAAATTCCATGTATGGAGAAATACATCTTTGTCTTCATTGTTTCCTTTCATGCCAGGGGCACTCTCTCTGCATTGCATTGCTGTGTAACCCTAATGTTCAGAATATGTCCATCTAGCTTTGCAAGAGTAACTGGGCATGTTGAGTTCTAGTTTTCTGTAACATGTTTTCTAGGTTTTTTGTTTGAATGGGGAAGATGGAGGTTGGTTTGGATTTGAAGTGGGGATGGGAAATTTTGTTTGGATTTCTTTCTCTGTATTCCTACACTATACTAAATGAATGAAAAAAATAAGTAGAAGTTGAAAATAGTCTGTGGTTGGGGCTACCAAGCCCAAAATCAAGGAAAGCAGCAACAGAATTCATGTCAGTACTTGGGCAAAATGCAGCACTGCTTCCCTATGGATTCCCATTGGGTTTTGGGACCTACACAGCTGAGTGCTGCCATCCTGGACATGGACAAAGATGTTGGAAAAGCCAGTGGTCCTTCAGACCCTAAAAAAACGGTAAGATGGGGCACATGGCCAGATTAATCTCTGGGGGGAAGGCAGGGGTGATGAGGTGATCCCAGTCATTCCTTAGCTCCAAATAAAGCAGAAATGAGCCTTGTAAGGTCAGTTGTGCTTAGCTGAGGAATGAGTGCTCCTGAGTTATCCAACGCTGGACATCCAAAAGGAAAAATTCATGGTTATTTCTAACCCCTGCCTGACCCTTCAGTGCCTCCCACTCTGCATCTGCCAGAGGTCCTGTGGCCACATTAGCAGGAGGCTCTCAGGAAGCCACCATGCTTAGACTTGCTGAATTATTAGACACAGGAAAATAATGAAGCAGAAAAATTCCAGAAGAAAACTGCCTTTGTGCTGGTGGCAGGCAGAAAGGTTTCTAACCTTCTTAATGTTTGCATTTTATTTACCTTTAATTAGCTCTAAGCCCTGTAAAACAGAAGAAAAATGAAAATAATCTTTTTTTTAAGGGTATTTAGCTTGTGCAGAAGACAGGCAATGCAGCGGGTTTGCTTTCTAATGCTCCTCCTGGCACATTCCATCTGTGACCCTGAACAACCTGTTCTCTGTATTGGCTTGTGTAAATGGAAAAATTTCTGAATTTTGTAGATTAAAGCTTTTAACAGCCCGATAAAGTGTTTCCCAGTCTCTGAAGGATTAATTTTGATGTAAGTAACAGGGCATTGCTCCGAGTGTTGTTTTTTATGGGTGTCACAGCTTGTTCCAAAACTGATGGAAGTCACTGAGACTTGTGACTGACTTTGGTCAAGAAAGGTTGGAATTAAACTCTTAGGAGAGCCAAAGGCATTTAGATCCGGCTGTGGAACAGAGATGGGGTTAGTTACAGCACAGAGAGTTGTCACTGAGGACATTTAACTTGGATCTCTATTCCCAGCTTTTTGATAAAGGAGCCCTTCCTCCCTGCCTTCACCTCACAGAGCAGCTTGACGCCCACACAGGGAGATGTGCTTTGAGACATGGCTGCATTATTCCAAGCACTTCAGAACTGAACTACGATAAAATCATTTTATTTGGAATGTTGGAAACATTTTTCCATCTGCCAAATGTTACTTCTGGGTACCAGACAGTGCCTGGGGGAGGCTGATAAACGAATTTCTCTCATTTCCTGGGCTTTGGTTATGAAATCGCCACAGAGAGGATTTCTAGTGGAAATTTGTATCTTGAAGTTGACAGAACTCTGGAGAATTACCTGGTTTACTTCAAGTTGTTTGAAGTGACCTGTTTCTAACCCAAACCTAACCTATCAATTTGAGGAAAAGGGCTTGCTGGAAAGTGGGAAGCCAAAAAATTAACCCTTGCAGGTCTAACAGAGAGTTGGAATAATACTGTCCTACAGATTGCTTTGTCCATAACTGTGGTTTTGTGCTACGTGGATTTAACATCTGTGGGTGTATTTTATATAAGAAATTATTTTGTATGAACTTCCCAGGATTATTTAGCTTGAAGACATGGCATCAGCTGTAAATTGATGGGTAGAACATTTCTCCTGGTGGTTTAGGGACTAGTTGTGTCAATGCATTGGTAGTTGGAAGATCTGAATTCTTACAGCTCAGTTGTAGACTTCCAAAAAGGCATTCTAGTTTGGCAGGGAAGAAAATCCCATCTGAACTGTATTGTATGTCACACCATTTGTCAAAACCTGTGTGAGCCTGCAATAAGTTCTACTTAATTAGGCTAAATCCGGAACACTGTCTTCTAAATATCTGGTGAGGTTTTGGTTGTTTATTATTGCTATCCATGAGGCACAAAGTGTAGCCATATCAAAATTTTAATTACAGAAGAGGAAAATGTGATGATGTAAATGTAAGGACAATGATTTTAGGTATTTTTAGCCATTCAAAATGCCTTTTTGTCTGCCCAAAGTGAGCCACCTGGTATTCTGTTGCTAGAAACAGAATCTCGTCTAGTGGAAGGTGTCAGTTGGAATGAGATGGGCTTTAAGTTCCCTTCCAACCAAAACCATTCTGTGATTCAATGGAAACAACAGCCACTCCACTCACTACTGGTTGAACTTTCCTGGGAATGGAAACCCAAGCTGTATGTCAGTGTTTGCTGAAGGAAAAGTTTACCTTTTCTCTTTGTGGGACAGTTCCTGCTACCACTTTTGATGCACCTTTTCGTGATGTCTTTATGTGTCCTTGAGGTCTGAAAGATGCTCTCGCAAAATACACTCCTGTTTGTTGCTTTGTCTCATTATTTCTCTCAGGTCTCTTGTGACATGGTTTTTACATACCAGGATAGCAGGGAGTTTGGACACTGTGATTGAGACTCTGCGTTAGGGAGTAGGGGAATGTTTCTGGATTCCGTTTGAGGACTGCTGAGATGAGCATGAAAACAAGCAGATAGCCTGGAAGTGACAAAATTCTCAATTATCGGTACTTTTGAACTCTTGAGGGGGAAAATGGGGTTTTGGGAAGAGTCAGATTCCTTCAGAAGCTCTGGATTATTTTTAATGTCTCTCATGTTCCTGTTCAATGATACCTAGTTATCCATTCTCTGTATTAGCCAAATGTGATCCCAGTATGTGTTAGTAAACTCCCTGAATAATAAACTCTTCAAAAGGAGTGTTTATGGCCTGCATGGACAGCTGGAGTTGCCAAACCTGTTTGCAGGGAGCAGAGGCTGTAATGCTTTCTGGATTAAAGCTGAACAGAACAGTGGCAGTGTCTCTTCTGCATTCATCAGGCTTAGAACTCCTGGAAAGCACAGAAGAATTTTACCTGTGGTCAAAAATTCATCGGAGTCACAGACTGGTTTGGTTTGGAAGGGACCTTAAAGCTCATCCAGTTCCACCCCCTGCCATGGGCAGGGACACCTTCCACTAGCCCAGGTTGGTCCAAGCCCTGTCCAACCTGACCTTGGACACTTCCAGGGATGGGGCAGCCACAGCACTGTTGGAGCTTTGGATGCAGCCCAGGATACACCCACTAAAAGGAGCCAATAAAAGATATGTATTCCCTAGGGATCCTGGAGGGGCAGAGAGGTTCTTGTGTTTCCACATCCAGAAAACTTAAGGCTGCAGAGCCTTGTGGAACGATTCTTTAGTGTCAGGAAAAGCAAGTCCTGCTTTCCTACCTTTTCAGTTTGAGCCAGCTGGATGTCTGGCTCTGAAGCTGCAGGAGGGTTTGTTGGGGTATTTGATAAGGTCACTGGCTCTGTATTTGTGTCCTTCAGGATGGATTTTTTGTGGCTGATGTCAAATTCCTGGTTAGATGAACCAGTTACTTCGTTACCTTTTGACAGAGGGAGGCTGTGCTATGACACCTACCTGAGTGTGGTGACTGTCATGGTGACCTGTGGTCCTGTGCCAGGCTGGTGGTGCAGCAGACAGCAGGACCTCAGTTTCTGGCCTCTGCCACAAGACTGGCTGCTCATCTGGTATCTCTGGACACAACCTTGGGACTTCTGTTCCCAAAATCTGCTGTGGTCTTGTCCCTCATTGGTGTGTGACCTCAGGGTTTGCCACTCAGCAGGGACAGAGACCTGAGCTGAGGAAATCCTTTACACAGATGAAGTTTTGAAGGCTTTAGTATTATTTCCTGAAATGGCTGCAGTACAGTTTTGCTCTAAGGAAATTTCACTTTTGATGCCCAAAGTGGTGCAATCTGGGCAGAACTGGCTTCTGTGTGAACTCTCCATGTACTGTGGGAATGTCCTGTCAGGCCAGGCTCTGTGCTGCTGTGTTGTAGCAGTCAGCTGATTTTTTTAATTAGAAATCTTTGTTTGCAATCAAATTCTCATTTACAAAGAAGATTTTTGAGTCTAAACCAACCAATAATTTGTTAATACTGCCAATTAGGTTTGTCCAAAGTGAGATTCAAAACTTGACGAATTAGTCTCAGCCTTTTCATGCAGCACCAAATAGTCCAACCAGGGAGAGTAACACCACCAGCAAATGGTGTCTCTTGTGTGCTTTCATGTGTTTTCTTCAATTAGTTTATGGCTTCCCTGATTTTTAGTTACTGTTTATCTGGTAAAGTTGTACCAGGGTGTTCTGGATACTGGGAACAGAAGGTCTGCAAAGTGATAAACAATCAGCTTGTTCATGAATACCTCTGGTTTCATGGCTTTCTCCTGTTGGAATTACCAGGCTTAGTCCTATACTGATGTCACTTTAATATTTTTTTCTGTGTTTTTCATCCCTCCTGAGAACTCTTATTTTTAATGGTTAATTTAAAGGGAACCTCTGGAGTATCATAATGTGTATTCTGATGAGTACACCTAATTACAAAGAGTACATTAGATGAATGAGGCCATATTTTTAATTTGCACACTTATTTTTGAGTACAAGGAATTGTGAGGACAGCCAGTGGCAATGAAATACCTGGTGTTTGGGCAAATTTAGAAAATTGGTTTCACCTTCAAGTAAAGCCTATTTGTATCAACGAACAGATAGTCCTTTGTGTAAAGCCAGGCTTTAAAAATCCCAGTTGTGAAGTGTCTGTGTGTTTTACATTGGGTAGGAGATAAGCACTGAGGATGAGTTGGGCTGAAAAAAAAAGTGTTTTATTTGCTTATGCAGGGAGTCAGAGATAAGTCACAGGGGTTGTGTTAGATTAATTTAATTTGCTCATGACTTTACAATGTTTAGATTGACGAGCTTTGGTATTTGAGAATAAATGCTTTTCCCAATATTCTCCTAGTCTTTGTGGGGTGTTTATCCAGGCATGTTAATGCAAGCTGCCTTCCTTGTAATCCCTTTCTATATGGCCAGTTGCAAGGTCCTTCTTGAAAGGAAGGCCTTCTTAAAATTAAGGCCTACTAAAACTAAGGCCTAAACTATCACAGAGATGTTAAAAATAAGTTTCCTCTTTGAGAGTGTTCATAGGATAACAAGAAATAGCCCAGTGAGGGGTACCCAGGGAAGCTGTGACAAGCATCCACGAAAAAAATTGTGGACAGCTTTGATAGTCTCAAAATACATTTATTTTTCCATTATATATCCATTATATATTAGTATTTTTTCCATTATATTTAATATTTTTCCACTTAAACTTACTACTCCAAAGAATCAAAGTCAGGTTAATTCTGCTGTTTGTAACAATGAAATGAAAATGTACATTTGAAGGCAGAGTTTTAGGAGTGAGTTGTGTGTCCAGAGTATTCTCCACTTTGTCTCTTGGGGTGTGAGTGGGTTGATTGCCCAGACCTCGTGTTTTTCCAGTTTAACCCTGATGGCACAGTCTGAAAGTACAAATTCCAGCCTTTCCACTGTTCTGCATTGCCCAGACAGGTTTTCCCAAGCAGGTGGGACTGAAGAACAGAACCTTGTTCTAGAAAGTGATACAGATTTTTGCATGAAGACTGTGGTCTGTGCAGGAAGCAGAGCGAAGGCAGAAGAAGAAAAGACATTAAACTTGCATAAATTATTCCTAAATTATATATTATAACTTAAAAGAGCAGATCTTCAGAAGTTTCTCTAAATTCATCAGTCCTCTGCCCCGACTCCTCACTGCAGGGCCCTGTGTATGTGTTTCACTCAGTGTTTCACTGAGTGAAAATTGGTGAGGGAATGGTTTATAATTTAAAACTACAGTCCTTGCTGTTTCTTTTGTCTTTTTTGCAAGTGAGAAGGAAAACAATTTCCTTCTCCTGCTCTTTAGTCTGTGGTGTGTTGCATAGTGGCAGAGATCTCACTGTTGCTGTAAGAACCAAGTGCAGTTGACAGGGCAGTGTCTGCACCAGGCTGGGCCTGGCAAAGGCCTCACAAATAAACAGGGATTTTTCTGAGCTTCCAAATGTTTGTTGTTCCCAGAATAGGCCCTAAACTACATTACTCTTGCCCATCTTCCTCCAAAAACATCTACCTATGGAATTATTCAGGAATTTGTATCGCGCTGACTCCTCGTGTCTTATTTTCATCCAAATTAACTTTCTGCTTTGGAGTTTGCATTTCTCTGTGGCTAGAGGGATGTTGACAAGCACTTTAGACAGTGTAAGCTGTCACTGCCACCAACAGATGTAACTCCTGTCATTCTCCCCAACATAGTATTTCTACTTCTTGTGCCAGAAAAAAAGCTTTTGTGCAGCTTGTGGGTGGATGGCTCAAGAGACCTGATCCAGCAGAGGAATTAAGCTCAGTAGAAAAAGAAAGCTGCCTTTTTGGTTTTGGTGTTTGGTTTTGGTTTGTTTTTTTTTTTTTTTTTGGCTGGATGAGCTCTGATGTTGGGTTCACCCTACAACTCCCTGGACTTGAGTTGGTGGGGAAGGGAGCAGGCTCTGCTCATACTTATTTGTGCAATCTGGAGGGTCTGGCATGGTTTTAGCAAAGTTGTTGCATTTGCTTCCAGAATTTGCCCTAAAGTCAGCTGGGTTTGTCTGTTGCAATGTATATAAAGGATTTTTAGGTTCTTAGTCAGGTGTTTTCTAGAGAGGTGCTTTTTCCATCTTTATCCACCTGTTACCAAATGTTTTGCCAACATAAGATGGTTTTAAGGACTTAGGGCTGCAAAATTCTGTCTCCTCCTCCCAAGTAAGGAAGGCAGTGGTAAGACCTCAGACAAGTGAACCCCTAAGCACCTGTGTCCTCAAAACTACTGAGAATGGAAAAGGGTTTTTTCCATCCTTTGGGATCTAAACAAGGATTACTGGGGGTTTTGAGGAGTTTGGACCACTTGTTTGTCAGAACCGGAGAAGCCCAAACATCTGCAGAATGCAATTTTCACGTGGGCAGAGGAGGCACAGGTGATAACCCAAATTGGAAGGGTCTCCCAAGGGTCACAAGTCCAATTCCTGGCCCTGCACAGAACATACCAACAATCCTACCATGTGCTTGAGAGCTTTGTTCAAATCCTCCTTGAGCTCTGGCAAACTCGGGGCTCACTGTCCCAGCTGCCTGGCAGAGTTTGGTGCTTTCATAATCCTTCTTGCTCCACAGTTTCTGGGACACTGTACTCATCTACCTTCACTGCTGTTTTCATGGGTTGTGTTGTAAAGGTAAAAGAATCTCTGTCCCCCATTGCAAAAATCTGCCTCCAAGAACATTTTCAGTCAGACAGTAACACTTAACCTTGTTTTGAAAAGATGTATTAATCTCAGTCTCACTTAACTGACTTTTTCATCATCTCCTGTTCTTTAAATCATCTCAGCTTTGGTGAATAAACACTAAATCCTACCCCATTTATTATGCAGATGATCCTATCATTTTTGCTTAATCACACTCAGCTCTGCATATATTAGTTCCTTTGTGCAGTGTTGAAATATATTGGTGTATTTTTATTTCATAGGAAGCAAGAACAGAATCTATTGCCAGACCTTTGGAGATAAATGAGGCTGAGAAGGTGATGAAAATTGCAATTGACAGTGTTCTGGTAAGCAAAATGGTATTTTTTTAATTGTAAAATTATAAGATCTCTGCTTCAAGAAGAATGTAGCTCTTTTTATCAACAAGGAATGAGGTGAAGCACAGAGGGTGGCTGTGAGCTGGCAGAAATCACATCTGCAGGAGAAAGTGTGAACAAATCTAGGGGCAGGACCTAGAAGATGACCTTAAGATCCTCTCTGCTGCACTGTCACACTGTATAACTGTTGGTTCAATGTGCAGAAACATTCTTTCATCAAATAGCTGCACTTGGCCTCTCTTTTGGGAGAAAACACATTTTAGTCATACTCCCTGCCTCTCTTAGGAGCTTTGCCTCAAAGGCTCAACAGATGGGATAAAAAGCTTAAATCAGCACAGAAATCTAAATCCCACAGTTTGTCTAAGATGCATAAACTCTGCAGTCAGGGCTTCAAGAAGTGACCTTGGTGGCTTAAAATGTTTGGGTACCTCTGGAGTTGGGAAGCTGGTCTTCCAGAGGATAGCTGAGCTAAAGCCTGAGAAGAGCTAATCAGCGCTAATTACTGTGCTCATCAGTGCTTTGCCAGTGCATTATTGTGGTTGACATTTTGGAGGAACTTTTGTCTGGCCCAGTCATGGCACCTCTGTCCTTGCTTCAGTGCTTGGGTTCTTGAATTTCTGACCCTTCAGCTGCACTGTGGGAGAAAGGTGGTTAATTAACTTTTAGTGATTGCTATCAGTTATTTAAGTGCAGACTGCATCCAGTCCAAATGTGGGATTACAAGGAGTGGATTTCCAGCTTTAAAAAGCCAGTGCATAATCAATAGATATTCCAGGTAATCTTCCCATATGTTTCTGCTCCTGCTCAGTCTCTATGAATAGTAAAGGTGTTACTATGCATTTCTCAATTCTAGCAGTAGTAATGATGAGCTAAAAGCTGCATTAGTAGCATGATTAGTAGCATGATACTGTGAAACAGCAACAACACGTACCTCAGCTAATTAATTCTGGGCCAGTTAATTAAATGATCTGTTGGAGCTGAGCAGCACCAACAGTTGCTGCTGGAATTTCAGCAAGTGAAGTCCTCTCTCCCTCTCAAAAGATGCTCATGGTTTCCTAAGCCTGAGCACACTGACTGTACTCAGCTCATCCTTCTAAACTGGAATATTCCTACTTCCCCCTACTGTGGCACCTGTGTGAGTGTACAGAATGCCTCCCATATTTTGAAAAAACTGATAAAGCAAGATTTAGAAAAGTGTCAAGTTATTCAGATAGAGTAAGTTCTTTATTAAAGCAACCTCTATCTTGAAAAGAAAAAAAAATATGGAGACATAAAATTTCCTAAAATAATAATAAGAAACATGCATTTGTCATCTGTGTTTATTCAGCTAGAATTGTGGAATCATTATGTTTGGAAAAGACCTTAATTATTCCATTAAGATAAGTTCCAAAAAGACCTTAATGATTTCAAAAGATGCGTTTCTACCTATCTTTTACTGCTTTTTCAGGAAGAAGGAAAATTAAAGTTAAAGCTGTGGGTTTTTTTCCCCTCTTCCTTTTTAAAAATAAGGCATTTTAAATTTGTAACTGTCCAGTTAGTTTGTTAACCTGGCCACAAAGAACTTTGTAATTTCCATTGCCTGTTTGAATAAACACAGATGAGATTATAAAGAACAGTGTTCAGCATCTGAAAGAGAACTCTAATTATTCCAGTGCCAGCCATGGTTTTCACCATCCTTTTCTTTTAGGAACAAGTCGAAAAGGTGAAAGACATGTTGAATAATGTGGCTTTGGACGAAGCCAATTTGGAAGTCAAGATTGAAAAACGAAAAGTGGAACTGGAAAGAAGCCAGAAGAGGCTACAGACTCTAAAAAGTGTTCGGTAAAGATTATGAAACGATTGTCTATTTCATAAATGAGTTTTAGCATAAAGACTGGAACTAGTGCAAACAATCCCTCAGTTCCCAGAGGCTTCTACCATTGTTTGGCTTGGCTTTGTGAACGAAGATTTGGGCAGGGCTCTCCCCACGTGGGTGGCCCTTCCAGCCTGCGCAGTGGATGTTTTAGGTGAGGCACAGCCTGTGCAGAACTGGCCCCACCGTTTAAGTCCCAAGGTCCATCTGCCACGGCCGAGCGAGCTTGGACTGTGACAGTGAAGTCCTCGGGGCTAGAACCTACAGCCCCTGGTATTGCCAGGAGGTCTGCCATCCAAGTACTAGCAGGAACTGACCCTGCTGAGCTTCCAAGATCTGATGGGATTGGTTGTCAGGGAGGCATTTAACTGCCTTCTTTTACCGTTAACCACCAATTAAAAATTCATTCTGTGCCCCTTGCTAGGATCCATTCCTCTGGGCAGTGGAACAGCCTGATATAAAATCTTTAGAATCACAGAATCTCGGACTGGTTTGGGCTGGAAGAGTCCTTAAAGCTCATCCAGTCCCACACCCTGCCATGGGCAGGGACTCTTTACACTGGATCAGGTTGCTCCGTCCTTGTCCGGCCTGGCGTTGGACACTTCCCAGGGTTGAGGCTGCCACAGCTTCTCTGGCAACTTGTGCAAGGGCCTCATCACCCTCACAGGGAAGAGTTTCTTCCATATATCAAACCTAAATTTCCCCTCTTTCAGTTTGAACCTGTTATTCCTAGTCCTATCACTACAGCTCCTGATGAAGAATTTCTTTCTGGCTTCTTTGTAGGCCCCTTCAGATAGGGGAGGTATCAAGGTATTCAGGTTCACAGTTTGGGCTGATTTCTTGCCCTTAATTAAACTGCAGGTTTATACTATCAGCTGACTTAAAATAAAAAAAAGGGGAAATATTTGAAAAATCAACAGTGAAAGGAATTCTGTTGATTCATGTACAGCTCTTGATCAGTACTGGAGGAAATGTATGGGGTAGGTGTGAAGCATCAAGCAGGAGCAGTGGCTTTAGGGTGCAGTGTTTAGCTGTATGGTACCAAGGACATCATTGCCTCATCACCCAAGTCTAATTACGCCCGTAATGATGCAGGACACTTTTGTAGTAAGGAAGTCCCCAGCAAAGTATGTGATTTACCAGCCATGCTACACACTAATTTTTTGGAGTCGTGAAACAGCATAATGAACTTAAATTTGCCTGCTGAGGGGGCCAAAATGCTGCCTTTGTGCCTGTGTCAAAGGTAATGGGAGTGGGTACACAATAGCTTTCCTTTTACTTTATGTAATTTCTGCATGTTGGTTTAGTGCAGGGTTTTGTCTTAGGCTTTTGGTCTCTGAAGTGGTGTAAAACCTTAAAAACAAATGGGCCTTTGAGGCTGGTTTAGCAGACATGGAAAGGAAGCTGCAAAATTCAAAGTGTATTTCAGAATTCTGCATATACAGGGCAAAATATATAGAATCATAGAATCACAGAACTTGGGTGATTCCAACTCAACCCTCAGGTTTGGGTTGGAAGGAACCCTAAAGCCCATCTCATTCCACCCTCTGCCGTGGGCAGAAACACCTTTCACTAGACCAGGTTGCTTCAAGCACCATCCCACCTGGCCTTGGACACTTCCAGGGATGGGACAGCCACAACTTCTCTAGGCAGGTTTCACTGAGTAGCTTGTTCTTGTTCTCCCCAGTCCTGCTTTTATGGATGAGTATGAGAAGATTGAAGAGCAGCTGCAGAAACAATACAGTAATTACCTAGAAAAATTCCATAATCTGACTTATATGGAACAACTCCTGGATGATCACCAGCGGGCAGAGCAAGAGATGTTTGAGGTAAGAGAGCTCAGAAATGCTCAGCAGGAATGTAGTGCTCATCCTTGCAACAGAAAATGTTTCAATACCCTTTTGCAAAGACAACATTACTATTTGTTGAGTCAGCTCTGAGTGACTGGCAGGTGATGGACAGGCCAGTGAGTGTGACAGCTTTTGGTTGAACATGACAGCACAGCTTTATTTTCTGAGTTAGTGAAGTGAAACCAGTGTAGTGATGCCCCTTCCCAGTCTCTGACCCCCTGACTCTTTCTCAGTTTATGTTTTTTGTACATGAAGAATGTTCTCAGCATTTCTAATCTTCCTTTTGCTACGTGCAATATATGTGCTAAGAGATTGTCTATCAACAACTGTTACACAAGGGTTTCTCATCACAATGCTCTTCAATTTCCTCATAGTAGCAATGAAAACAGCAGAGAGCATCAGTGAGGAGATAAGATATGCTGGGATCCTCCCACATAGAGTTCAGTTTTGTTTGGCAGAAATTCTGTTTTCTGTTAGCTTGCTGAGTTGTATCAGTTCAGTGGGATTCTCCAGATGGATGATTTGCATCTGTATCTTGTCTTGCTCCAGACTTCTCTTGGGTGTTTACTGGAGTTCAATGCTTTCAGCCAGGCTTTCTTTCAGCTTCCTGTAGCTTCATGTTTTGTTGTCTGGCCTTTCATCCTTCTCACAGTCATTACCCAGTGTATGTTTTGTTCTTCATTGAAAACCTGTTTCAGTGAACAATCTCCCCTTGGACCTTGATGCTGGTGGGTGTGGTGGGTGTGCTACATCTGGCGTTTCAGAATCACAGAATCATTTAGGTTGAGAAAGACCTTCAAGATCATCCAGTCCAACCTTTGACCAATCATCACCTTGTCACCCAGTCCAGGGCAATGAGTGCCACGTCCAGTTGTTCCTTAAGCACCTCCAGGGATGGGGACTCTGCCACCTCTCTGGGCAGCTTAACAACCCTTTTCATGAAGAAGTTCTTCCTGAAGTCCAACCTGAACCTCCCCTGGCACAACTTGAGGCCGTTCCCTCTCCTCCTGTCCCTGTTCCCTGGAGCAGAGCCCGACCCCCTGGCTCTCCCTCCTGACAGGGATTGCAGAGAGCGAGAAGGTCCCCCCTGAGCCTCCTTTTCTCCAGGCTGAGCCCCCCCAGCTCCCTCGGGTACTCTTGCTGCTCCAGCCCCTTCCCAGCTCCGTTCATTCCCTTCCCTGGACACACTCCAGCCCCTCAATGTCTTTCTTCTTGTGAGGGGCCCAGAACTAACTCCAGGATTGGAGGTGCCTCAGCAGTGCAGCCAGTTAACCAGTTGTTAACAGCCAATGCTCCCTCTTTCCTTCATCACCTCTTAGATGCAGGGAAAGCCATGTTGTATCCTCTTGAGCAGCCTCAAGTATTTTGCTGCATTATTTACCTCAGGGATAAAATAACTTGTCTTTTCAAAGATAACGTGGGCATTTGACAACTTCTTAATCACTGTGAACCAATTTCCTATTAACCCTGCTTTTTTTAGGCACTGGCTCTGGAGATGTTTTTCAACCTTATGTCTGCAGTCAGCTTGATATTTTCATGTGTCTTGTTTTATAATCTTCTAGTTCTTGTCCATATCCTGAATTAAATCATAATCTTGAGATGAAGCCTAAGATCTGATTTTTTACTTCTGTTTAAATGCTATTGAGACTTAATAGCTAGAGGAGAAATGCTTTGAACGGAGTTACCTGAAACTGCTTATAAATTCATGCGTAGAAGTTCGTTAATGAATTGGCAGCTCTTTGGGGGATTTTTGTTAAAAGATAATAAGACAAAGCCTTTGTCATTCAGGGCTGTGCCATGTTCAGAATACGGAAAGCATTTTTTATTTTCTGCTTTCTTGTTCTTTCTGTGAGACACCTGGGAATCCACCCATATGGTTTGGCTTTTCATATACTGGGATTAGCAGGGAATGGCACTTCAGCACAGTACAGAAAAAAACAGTGGAAAAGCATGTGACAAAAAGATGTGTTTTTTCCCTGCACACTTTTGCCACTTGTACCTAAAAATACCTATAATGTATAAATGATGGAACTCTGACCAGCTTTTTGTGAGCAGCAACATAGTTACTCAGATAGCCATGACTGTTCTGCTGCAGAAGCTGTTGCTTTGGTAGAAGAGGAGGTGGTGTGTGTCTCTTACAGCCAGATTTGCAGGAGTGCTGGAGTCCAAACTGTTACTTGAAGTCATTATATTAGTCCTCAAAATCAAAATCCAGGACTTGAGAACTGAAAGAGGATGAAGAATTTCAGCCTGAAGACGAAGGCTCTGGGGAGACCTTGGAGCCCCTTCCAGTGCGTAAATGGGCTCCAAGAGAACTGGAGAGGGACTTGGGACAAGGGCACAGAGGGACAGGACAAGGGGGAACGGCTTCCTGCTGACAGAGGGCAGGGTTAGATGGAATACAGGGAAGGAATTCTTCCCTGTGAGGGTGGTGAGGCCCTGGCACAGGTTGCTCAGAGAAGCTGTGGCTGCCCCATCCCTGGGCTAGTGGAAGGTGTCCCTGCCCATGGCAGGGGGTGGAATGGGGTGAGTTTCCAACGCAAACCATTCCATCATTCTGTAGTTCTAATCTGGGTCCCAGCTAAACCCAGAGACTTCCTGATGCACTGCCATTTCCAAAGCAGTGAGGAGACTTTTATTTTCATTTTTAAAAGCTAATGCTCTGTTTAAACCACTTTGGATTAGTCTGTTGCCAGCCTGGAACACAAGGGTAGGCCTCTCACTTCTGTCAGTAGTGATCTGCTTTTCAGGTGGTCCTTCACTTCTTTAGCTACGTGTTGGTGAAGCAAAACTATGGGTTGTTTATTACATGCTTGAGAAAACCCCACAATTTGCTCCAAAACTGTGCTGAATGTTTTCCTGAAGTTTACAATCTTGTGCCATTTTCAGCATCATCAGAGGAAAAAGTAATGAAGCAGATAATTACATTTAATCTATTTTAATACATGTTCTTCCACCCGTCAGAAAACACTAAAAATTATGTTGATTTTTCACCCAACCCTGATTTGTCTTTTATTCCACCAAACAAAGCTTAATTTTCTTCTGCAGAAAGAGCGTGAGGCAATTCTTTTATCATCTCTGTGTATTTTGCTACATAGCTTGCCAGCAAAAAGCAACAGCAATGTAATTAGATTAATCTAACACTGCCTGTGCTGCTCTGAGAACTGATTCCTGGATCCCTCTCCTTGACTTTGTGCAAGTTTTTAGGAGGAATGTTTTTTCTGATGGAGAGACTATTGCTGAATAATGAGATTAATCTCCCCTGCAGTTGGACTTGGAGCTGGTTTGGACTTTGCTGCTGTCACACAGCTGATGCCCTGGGCCAGAGTGCATTTCCTAATTAGAGAAATGATTTAAAGATTGTACCCAAGCACACAGTTTTAATTAAGTGACATTGAGCCACTCCAGACTGCAGGGGTGTGTGATTGGTGTGGATTTTTTACGGTTGGTTTTTCATGCTGTGGGTGTTCAGTCACATGGAGAGCAGAGCCTTGTAGCTCCTGGAGGTGTCCTGAGCCTCCTGTTTCTTTTGCCTCCTGGTAATAAGGACTGGTGCTTGGAGAGCCATTGGCAGCAGTCTGCTGCCAAGCACTGAGCTAAGAAACTCTGTGTTAAAAGAAACTTTAAGGCGTTAAGTGAACCAAGCAGTTAATTAATGATGAAATTCATTCCTGCAGAGCACCTCTGATGTAGGAGCCCTTTCAAATCAATGAAAAATACGAAATTATTTGTTAATTATGAACTGGAGATAGCAGAAATCCTCACATGACTCTTCTTTAGAGTGAGTTTCTCACACTTCTTGGCAAACTGTCATGCACTACTTATTCTTGGGTCTGAGAAATTTAAACAAGGACCTTTTGTCTTTGTGGTTTTCTTCACCTTTTTTTACTTTCAGTCACCTCTTTTATTCTGCTTCTGTTCTTTTGTGGAATTAATCCAACTTCTTGCAGTTCTGTGCTGAGTCAGGAATTTATGTGTCATGTCACCTCAACGATTTGCATGTATTTTTCTGCTTTGTAAAAAGATTCAGCACATTTGGTTCATTTTTACTGTTTCTAAGATGAAATAGTTTTGAATGTTTAGGCATGAAAGCTGTTAGAACTTTGGCTGTTCTGAAAACAATTTTCAGGGGTTTTCAGATTTGGACATTGAATTCTCTCTGAGTTTTAAATGAATGCCTCTCTTTTAAAGGACAACACAGACCAATGCAGTTCAAAAAAGTATTTTTGGAATTAGTTTGTGTCATGCCAGAATAACTTGGCAATATCCTTTAATATTTGCATTTTCCCTAGAGAGAATGTGCTTATTCTTTCTCGTGCTTCTCAGAGGACGCCTCTGAAGTACTTTCTTCTTCAGCTGCTCTCTCTCCTGAGGTGTTTTCAGGCTGCTTTTATGCTGGTGCTGTGGAATTTCAACTAAGGAACACCATCAGGTGGTGAAGGCAGGGATGAGGATGTCCTGAGCCACTTGATAGTTATCTTTGGTTTGCGATTGCTTAAACTATTTTTCTTTTCATCATTATGAAATTTTGCAAGGTTATGTAGTGATATAACAAGGGAGAATGGCTTTAAATTGAAAGGGGAGAGATTTTGAATGGATATTAGGCAGAAATTCTTCCCTGTGAGGGCGGGCAGGCCCTGGCACAGGTTGCCCAGAGAAGCTGTGGCTGCCCCATCCCTGGAAGTGTCCAGGCCAGGTTGGATGGGGCTTGGAGCAACCTGGGTTAATGGAAGGTGTCCCTGCCCATGGCAGGGGGTGGAATGAGATGAACTTTAAAGTTCCTCCCAATCCAAACCACTCCATGATTTATTCCATGATATGGCTCTCAGTAGGCAGTGCTTTATGACTAAACAAGGAAAAGCCAAATAAACAGAATGTATTCTGAATTTCCCTTTGCAACTCCCTCTTCATTAAATTCTTTCAGAGTCTGATATCAGAGCTTCTGAATATGCACGTAATAGTGATATCTGAGTTCTGCTCCGGTCTGAGATACCCCTTTGTTCTGCTGCTTTTTACACTGAGCTGTCCCACTTGAAATACTGAATTCAGCATTCCCATCGTGAAGGCTTTTTATTGAAATAGCCAGCAGAAGGTTAATATGAAAAGCGGTTGGTTACAGTCTTTAATCTTCTAACTAATGTACATTTGAGTTATGACTGGTTTAAACACCTTTATAGGAGAGCACTGCTAGTCCAGTTGTGCTGAATTGTGTTGAGTATCAGATGTAAAAGTAAGCACAGTCATGTGAATTGTTGATTGCTTCTATTTTGGCCTTTAGTCCAGTGTACAGGGATCACTGTATTGGTGCAGTGAGACATATGAATCCCATAATGGAGAAATGTGGAAAAAATTAGAGAAGGGGAAAGGGAAAGCACAGAGAGAGAGAGAGCAGGGGCAGGGGAGTGTAGGAGAAATGGACAAAAGAAATTATTGGCTGAGAAATGATGATCATTAAAAGAAACAGCTGGAGATACGGAGAAGGTGGGAGGGCATGTGGAGAGCATGTCAGGGAAGATGGAAATGTTGCTGTGTGCATTCATTTCACTGAAGCAAAAAATTGCAGTCCCCCACCAATGCCATGGCAACTGGCTGCAGGCTCCCAAAGGAGCCTCTGGATGCCCTTAGACAGGGGTGTGCCTACCTGTTCCTGGTGCTCTGTTGATGCTGTCTGCCATTAAAGCTATAGGAAAACTTTCTGGGAAATGAAAACAATGGAGATCAGTTCAGTTGATCTCAATCAGATCAATCCACTCAGTGCTCAAAGATCCACCTATTTTTCAGGAATATCTTCACAGCTGATCTGCCAGGTGAGTGATAAACTTGACTTAGGATCCCAGACTTGAGATTATTTGACTCACAGCTTCGAGTTCATGTCTGACAGACTAGAATATACGTTATCACAGAGCTAGAGATCAAATAAGAAATTACTGAAACCCTAATCACACAAGTTTTTCTGAGCAATGTTCTGACCTCAGAAGCCCATGAGGAAGGAAAGAGGTTTCTTATGCCTCCTTAGTGCTGTGGCTGAATATGACCCCCCTGCATAGGCTACTCGGTCTAGTTCTTTCTTGCTGCTGTTGTAAATCTATGCTAATTCTGTTATAAATGAAATACTCTGCAGCTGGGGAAGGAACACAGGGGGAGGATCTACTGAGTTTTGCAGTTACAACACAGAAACTCACCTAATGATCTGATCTCTAATTTTAACTTGTCTCACTGCATTTTTGTGCAGTGCACTCCACTCCTGAAGAAAAACCATCAGTGCATTCTGAGTGTACTGCTGTTAAGTTTTACATACTCTCTTTATCCAGTTTCATTTGGTAAGAAGATGAATAAGGGTATTGATCATATTATGGTCTTTTGGCCTTCCCTGCCAGCCTGCGTTATCCTTTTGAATATTCACAAAGACTTCAGATGTCTGAATTACATAACAGAAACCACTTGAAATTCCCTCAAAATAGGACATAATCAGGTCACTTGCAGCAACACCAATTGAACAGTCAATTTATATTTCTTCACCAGAGATAAACATTTGAATCATTGAGAAACATTTAAGTGGGATGATTGAAAGAAAGAGCTAAAATAACTCTAAATTTGGGACTGATGTTTGGTGCTTTGCGCCAAATGACATGAGTAGGTAATGTTAAAATGATGTCTGAAAATGAGGAGATTTATGCTCCACTGCCAGTACTTGGTGGAGAAGAGAAGCTGTGAGACTGGCATTTTGATTTGCACAAACGTGCACAATCTCATCAGGTGCAGAACAGTAAGGGCTGTGTCTTTAAACAGTAAAATAATTCTCAGCTTTCTGCCTGTGTGAAAGCAATTTCTAGTGAAACATATGAAAATGAAACATTGTGCACATGTGAACAGTGACCTCTGGGATAATTGCCCTAGCAGAACCTTGGCGTGGGCTGGCGGTAGAAGTTACTGTACTGTGCATGGTCATTGCTTTCTTTGAGAACTCCAGGACATTGCTGGGATCCTTTGGGGGGATTCTGATGTTGGAGTAACCACTGGGCCAAGCTGTGCGTTTCAAAAGAATTGCAGCAGGGTCAAACATCAGGAGCAAAGAAAGGTAAGAAATCCCAGGACAGACCATACAGCTTTGTGCCTCAGGGCCGTGAGTTATCTTTATTTTGCTAGAAGTTCAGTTCCATTCCCATTTGGGCCTACCCTGAGCATGATTGTGCTGGTTTAAAGGTAAACTGACAGGAAAAGGGAACCCAACACAAAAGGGATTATAAGTCAGAGTTACAATTTAATACAAATATTACAATCAATGCAGTGACACAAAGAGAAATTGGTTTTCACCCACAAACCCCAGAAATATAACCCAGCACCCTGGGACACAAACAGATTGGTGTTTGTTGGCCCCTGTGCTGAGACCCATGTGGTTCCCCTGAAGTGCAGAGTAAAAGGAAGGAAAAAACCTGTTGATGCAGATGATGGTCGCCATCTGGTCAAGAGTGGTAGTTGCAGTCCTGTTGTTCTGGTCCTCCTCTGCATCCAACGAGTGGTCCCAGAAGTCCCCAAACCCCAGGATTATGTACCCTTAGGTTCAGGTGGGAATGCCCAGTGCCTCCCCCAGGGTGGGGAGTTCCACAATGGGTGATTTACTCTGTGAGTCAGGGGGTATTTTTGGAATTGCTGATGGCCCATGAGCAAACATGACCCCTCAGGGGGGTGTGGAGGTGCCAACGACTTCCTGGAGGGGAGTTATCACAGCTGTTATCTCACAGGCTTCTTTAATGCCCAGCTTACATCCTGAGGGGTCAGGTGTGCCCCGAGCAGCTGCTGCAAATGGTCCATTGTTAACAGTTCATGAGAAATTATAGAGAAGGTGTAGAATACACAGAGAAGGTGTAGAACACACAGTTTTGGTCACACCCACACAGTGATAAACTGGCCCCAGCTGCTGAACTAGGACAGTGATGTAGTCCTGAAATCAATGGAAGCTTCCAGTGGAGGCTACTGCATTTTAAGACCCTCTTTTTTTTACATTTGCTTACCTGGAGAACTGTGTGCCTGTTTCCTTCTCAAGCTTTGTTCCACCTTTGAGAGGACTGAGGGGAAACCTGAGCCAATCAGAGCCTGACCTGTTAATCTAACTCACCTTGACAGTGCAGTATTCCCTCCGAGTACCTACTGGTGGCCATCCTGTAATGAGAAAACTTTAGACAGTACATCCTGTATCTCTCTTCCTGCTCAGCCACAAGAATATTTAAACCAACAGCTCCGGTTTCTTAATGTGCAGAGTAAAAACTGAAATGAAATTATCCTCTGTCCCTGCTATTATGTGAAGAAGAACACAGAGGTATGGAGACTAGAGAAGCAGGATGGGTAAGGTGAAACCTGGGGGTGTTGTAGTCACTGGTGGCCCAAAGATAATTAACTCCTCCTTTTGTGTTAGAGAATCAGAACCTGGTGCATGAACAGTCCTGGAAACAGTGCTTGTCATCCCCATTCAAAAGAGATTGGTCTGCATCATTAGTCATCTGCCCTTCCTTCTTCTCTAACCCACTACAATGAGATATTTTAAAATAGTTTTACCACAGTGTCCTAGTTCAGCAAGCCGGGACTAGTTTATCACTGTGTGGGTGTGACCAAAGCTGTGTATTCTAAACCCTCTATGTCATTTCTCATGAACTGTTAAGAATGGACCATTTGCAGCAGCTGCCCAGGACACCCGATCCCTCAGGATGTAAGCTGGGTGTGAAAGAAGCCTGTGAGATAAGAGCTGTGATAACTGCCCTCCAGGAAGTCATTAGCACCTCTACACCCACCTGAGGGGGCGAGTCTGCTAATGGGCCATCAACGATTCCAAAATACCTCCTGACTCACAGAGTCAGATCACCCACTGTGGAACTCTCCACCCTGGGGGAAGTATTGGGCATTCCCACCTGAACCTGAGGGTATATAATCTCGGGGGGTTTTGGGACTGGGGAACCACCCATCAGATCTAGAGGAGGACCAGAACCTCGACAGAAGGAGACCGCCACTCTTGACCAGATGGCGACCACCACTCTTCACCAGTTGCAACTGTCATCTGCACCAACAGGTTTTTCATTTCCTCCTTGAACTCGGGGGAACCACATGGGACTCAGCACAGGGGCTAAGAAACACCATTGTTTTTGTGTCTCAGGGTGCTGGGTTATACTTCGGGATTTGCGGGTTAAAACCAATTTCTCTTCGTGCCACTGCATCTGTGGTAATATTGTTATTGAATTGTGTCTCTGACATACAATCTCTTTTGTGTTGGGTTCGTTTCTCCTGCTGGTTTACCTTTAAACCAGCACACACAGTTAATTCTGGTAACTAGAGTATTGTGCTGGTGAGCAGGAATTAGGAGAGCAAATGTTTTCAAGCTGAAGAAATTGTTTAAAACAGATCTGTAGTTCCTGTGCTCGGGCTCTAACAAGACACAGAGGCTTGATGGTGCTGACACTTAGTTGTGTGAGAAATAAGAAATAAACTGAAGTGTGCGTCAGCCACCTGTTGAAGAGGTTCTTTGCTGCAAGAAACATGGGCTGTATTGAACTAAATGATCTCAAGATATAAGGCAGCAGATTCCATTATCAGTTCCTGGAACCATCAAGTTCACCAAGAACAACTGCTCTTCAATATGATAAACACTCTCCGTGAATAATCCCCACTCCCCCCCCCTTCAAGTCTTGAGGCTTTGTGCTGCCTCTGACAAAGAGAGGATCATTCAAGTGTCAGATTCTAGCAGGAATGTGGCAGTGGCTTCCTTGTGGTGGTGAGCAAGACACCACTGTGACTACCAACTTCCAATCGGTATTAATTTGGATGATGATTTCTTCAGACACTACAAACTGACCTCAGGTTTACATTACAGAATCATACACTAATTCAAGTAAATTGCATATCCAAAGAATATCGCTTGTGAACGTGCTACAATAAAAATGTAATCCTTGAAGGGAATGTTTAATGAGCTAATATTGAGTCGTTATAATTCATGTCTTCCACAAAAGCAAATAGGAAAAATGGAGAGCTATCATTATGGTAAATTTGCATTTTATGTAGTAATGAATACAGAACACATTTGATTCACAGGATGAAGTCCATCCTCTGTCTGGTTATTTTAGGCAGTTGGGAATTTGTGTGTTTATTGCTGACTTGAAACTTCTCGTATGGAAGGATTTCAATTGGAAAATTGTGGGCAAAAATGTTAGTCTGGGTCTTTCTTTCCCTTTCTTCTTTTTTTTGTTAGTTCTGTTTATATTTTTGTCAGTGCTGGCAGGTGATTTGAAGGCCTGTGTTCTCCACTGTCTTATGTTGCAATCTCTGCCAGTGTCTTCCCCATCCTTGTGTCTCTCCACAGTCCTCTTAAGCTGTGCTCTGCCATGGACAGTCACATAAATCCTTAGCACAGAGCTCAGTGCTGTATTTCCTTTGATGTTCTGCTCCATTGGATCTGACCTGTGGTTCTGAATGGTTTGGGAGTATTTCTCACATCACAGAATGGTTTGGGTTGGGAGGGATCTTACAAATCATCTTGTTTGTGAGCTTTAAGGTCTCTTCCATGCCAAACCATTCTGGGATTCTGTGATTAAAAAAACCCAGAACCAGTGGCTCCTCCCCTTCAGAAAGGAATGTTTAGGGCATTCAGGCTGCTCTGTTGCAGAGGGAGCATCCCATCCTTCTCACTTCCCAGCCTGTTCTCTGTAGGATGCCTGTATCTATTGATGGCAACCTCTAAATGTGGGAGCTGGCCACCAGATTCTGTAATCCCAATGGGATCACAGCTATGCACATTCTAGTTCCTCTTGCTTTGTTTCCTGTGATGGAAGAGCTTGTGTTCAGGCACTTGAGATGGGGGATCCCACTTGTGCCACCTTCAAAAGGAACATTTCAGTGCCCTCCTTCAGTGTTCACAGTGCCCCATTTCTTGTCAGGCTAATCATCACCGTCATCATCATCAATCCCTGATAGACCTTGTTTGAAGCCCCCCTCACAGATCAGCAAGCCTGACGGTAAAGGTTCTTCTGCCCCACTGATTCAGGTGCATCTTACCTCTCTCTCCCAGTCTTCATTCCTCAACAAAATAAAAAGGAACAAACAGTGTACATTGCAGTCATGTTTAGTCAAGCATAACTACCTATTCCAATTCAGAACTTAAAACTGGACATGAATTTAGGGTGAGATATTTAACAGTAGCTCAGCATCTAGGAAACATCATCTCTGGTCTTAAAGAACACTGCAGGTAGGTTGCTATCTCATGCTTCCATGAACTTTAGTCTCTTCCCTGTTTGTTGTCCCTGGCAGGTTTCCTCTCATTGGGAATGCTGTCGCATTCTCCGCAGTTTTTCCTTGTCCTTGTATTTCACTCCTGCTGAATGAGTGACAATGCTCTTGTATGAAAAACAGCTGCCATTGTGTAAGTGTGGCAGGAGCTAATCTCAGCTGCTTTGTTCTGTAACAAAAGCAGGAGCCCAGATTAACAGTCAAGGTGAGGGTGAGGCTTTCAATCTAGCAGCAGATTGATTTGCCCCAAGTGTACGGGGCAAAGAGCAGTAGGAACACCACTGTTCTCTAGAAAATCACTGGAAAAAAACCCAGAAGGAAAACGTGTTTTCCCTTGCTAAGATTGAAACATTAGACATAGAGATGTCCAGAAGATTTCTAAGACTGGGAGGGTGTCTGAAAATGGAAGGGGTAGCTTAGGCAAAAATTGAAATGCTTGCATCCAAATGCAAAAGTCAGTGAGCTCCAGTTGTTGTCCTGTGCTTTTAGACTTACCCCCTTCCTATTTCACCTAGTTCTTTCCCTTTTCTTCCTGCTTAGTGGTAACCATGTCTACCAGCCGGCTGCAGGGCACTAATTCTTTGTATTCAGGTGTTTTCCCACACCTTTTTGAAGAAAACTTAGAGGTGAATTTAAAACTTCTCAGCTATTTTAAATGATCAAATAATGCATCATTTTTATTATTACTGGTTTTAAGCTTTGCTATCTGCAGAGGCAGAGTTGTCTTCTATCCGATGATTTCAGCTCCTTGATGTTACCGTTTAAACAAATACTCAGCAACATCAGGTATATCATCAAGGCCTGGGATAAAGGACTGGCAGTCAAGAAATCGTGGCTTATCCAGATCCTGGATCACTTGCCCTGAGTCAGTGGCAGAGTAAGTTGTCGATGGATCTACTGCTGGAGGGTATTCTCAGTTGGGGAGTGTTGGACTCTAAAATACTCCAGCCAGTCTCACCCACCCCAAACCTTGGACTTTGGGACTCAGCATTGCTGTTTGAGTTGTCTGTAAAAAACAAGTTATATCATATTAAAACATTCTGACATGTGTTTCGTTTTATTGCTGTTTTCCAAAGACTTTCGTAGTCAACTATTAGGCGAACAGTCATCTATTTTACCAGTTAAAGAAGACTGAGGCACATCTATATTTTCTCATTCAAATTCCAGTCTACAAACGCCAGACATTTGTCGTCAGTACATTCAGTGTGCTGCAGAGACAGGTAACGTTTCTGTAACAACAGAAAGGGGGATGAAAAAAGCCCAGTTCTTTGTAAACACAGGGGAAACTTACTTGTTTTAAGAGCCTTTTTATGTAACATAAAGGGCTCTGTATTTCCTGTTGCTATTGAATGAGTCTGGCCTGTTGATGTGTCACTAGACAAGGGCCTGCTATGGAGACCTGTGACAGAACTGGTGAGTAAGGAGATCTGAACCTTATGCTAAAAGCCATGGGCAAATCACTGGGAATAAAAAGTAGTTCTGAATTGATATAAGGAAGGTTTTTTCCCCCATTGGATAGTCATCCACTGGAACAGGTTGCCCAGACAGGCTGATCAGTATCTCCCTTGGAGGTCTTTAAGATCCAACTCCAGCCCTGAGCGCTAGGTCTGATCCTGTTGCTGCTCCTGCTTGGAGCAGGAGGTTGGGCTGGGACTTCCAAAGATCCCTTGCAGCTGGGGTTGTTCTGATGTCCTCTGTCAGCAGCAAATCCTGCCTTGCTGCCTATTTCCCTTGGCTGTTTGCAAAGGGATTGATCGGATTACTCTTTTGGGCAGATTCATACCTAGGGGAGGCTCCATAATCTGTGAGGCAGAGGAGGAGAATTTCCATCTCAGCAGAGATCTGTCTTTTCCTAAAAGCAGGATTTTCATTGCCAGTAATCTCTAGTACCCTGGAAGGCCTGGGAATCCTGTCTGAGGGTGCAGGTTGGTTCAGATTTTCTGTTATTTTGTACTTAAGTTAATTTGCCACTGTGATTCCACAGTGTAAGCCGCCACTTTGGTTAAATTTCACTTGTAGGCTAAGATCCACAGAGTATATCCCTGCTACATTTCAGTCCTGTTAGTGTACTGGAAAGGCTGAACAGGGGACTTAAATATTGGCTCCTGCTCATCCCAGCATCCTGAGGCACCTGTGGGAGGTGCCTCCCCTGTGGGAGCTACACAAGGTCAAGGCCATGTCTCTTTTTCCATGGAGCTGTCATTCTGTTGCTGCACAGACAGTGGTGCTGGACCCTTGTACAATGTTGTGTATTGGAAGACCATCTGCAGCATTCCAGTCCATCACCCCCCTCACATCTCAGAAGGCCTGGATTGCACAGAAGTGCCAAGCATGAAACAGAAAAACATCCCTGACTATCACAGTCTTGGGTTTGCTGAGGTGACGTAAGTCGCATCTGCTAAAATAGCGTGATGTGTGGGAAGTGTGCCTGCATTGAAAGTGGAAGTTGGTTGGGCCAAAAATGCAGCTTTGATGATTTCAGGCATTCAAAGCCTTCAAAAAATTAAGTGATAAATTCTGTTTACTTTTTAGATATTTGATCTGCCATCCCTTTTACCCCCTCTTTGAAGATCTCACTTTTTAAGGACAGTAACCAGTGGTTCACTGATGCTGTCCTGCTTCTGACTGGTTTGGGGCTGCCCTTTTAAAATAGTTTTTGTTGTAGCAGTTTTTGATAAGGTTTTGCAAGGTGTAGCCTGGCAGCAATGGAGGAATGGGCTGCTATTGAAAGGGATGATGTACAGGTTCAGCAGCTCCCTTGGGCTGACAGTGGCTTTTGACTGACTTTGCATCAGAAACCTAAACTTGCAGAAGATCAACATTTTTCCTGCCATCTAGTCCCTGAGCTGCTGGCAGCAGCATAAGGAAGAGGCTGGAGGAAAGGGGGCGAAGGGCTCATCTGTATGATTAAACATTCTTTTAGCCTTCCTTTCTCTTGTATTTCAAGTTCATAAGCCCCATCTCCTTAGCCCTGCCGTTTTCCCCACAACTGCAGCGCCCCATCCTCCCTTATACCAGTCAGGAGTTTGGGTATGCACATGCTGAGCTGGAGTGGAGAATTTGCGTGGCTTGATTTTGTTTTGATGGATTAGTTTTCACCAGGTTTCTTTTGAGTCCCAGCATAAATGCTGCACCAGAGCAGGAGGGATGGAAGGGAAGGAGCAGGAATCAGAGCAGAGGAATTGCTTGTCTCAACTAGAATTCCCAACTTCAACTGACTTAATTTTTGCCTGGAATTAAAATACAGGCAATGATTGTATCTGTGCCCATCATTTCACTGGTCTGTGAACATTCTAAATGTGTTTTCTGGGTTTATGATTTTGTTCCCATGACATTTTGGAAATGTCCTTTTCTTTTTGTCCCCTTTTTTCCTTTCTTTGCTATATGCACTGTATAGGCTGCAGCAGCCAGTGGGGCTAGGATTCACATGGGTGATTGATTGCCTGCATATCCATTTGTCCCAAAGACATAGCAGTGGGGAGGCTGCACTAGGAATGTTTGCTGGGGCAGGGGCAGGATGGGTTTAAATCACTGACCATCTTTTAATTCTTGTGGCTGACTGGGATGAAGAGGTAGGGAAAGAAGAGAGCAACTGTGAGGCTTAATCAGGCAGTGTTGTGATCCACTGTTGCAGAGGGAGGCCTTGGAATAGGCATGTCTACGGAGACCAAAGGAAACACTGGTAGTGGTTGCCCTTTTTCTCTGTGGAACTGAGCTGTGCAGGTCTGTGGCTGCTACATCATGCAGTCATAGAATCGTGGAATGGTTTGGGTTGGAAGGGACCTTGAAGCTCATTTCATTCCACCCCCTGCCATGGGAAGGGACACCTTCCACTAGACCAGGTTGCTCCAAGCCCTCTCCAGCTGGCCTTGAAAGGTCACTTGTATCATGGTCAGCAGCCTGGATCAAGGAGGTGGGAACTTTTATTGGCCCACTTGCCATAACCACACCATCCTCAGCATGCTTACACCTTCCCTCTCCTTTAATCTTTGGCCACACTCTTCTGTCCTCAGTGCCATTTGTTTCTTCATGAAGGAATTATAAAGAACATAAAGAACAGTTTCCTCAGTAGATTATTTTAAATATTCAAAATCTACAGCTTATGAAGATGTGCTGGTTTAAAGGTGAACCAGCAGGGGAAATGAACTCATCACGAGAGAGATTATAAGTCAGACCTAAAATTTAATAATAAAATAGAAACACTGACACAAAAGGGAAATTGCTTTCAACTCACAAAACCCCAGCAGTATAACCCAGTGTCTTGGGGCACAAACCCAAGGGGGTTTGTTTGCCCTTGTGCTGAGACCCCTGTGGCTCCCCCCAGTCCAGAGCAAAAGGAAGTGGAAAACCTGTTGGTGCAGGCGAGGGCTGTGGTCTGGGTGAGAGCGGGGATCTCCTCCTGTCGAGGTCCTGCTGCTGCTCTGGATCCGACGAGAAGTTACCAAAGTCTTCTTACCCACCACTTATGTACCCTCAGGGAGCACCCAGTCCCTCCCCCAGGGCGGGGACTCACACAATGGGTAATTAACTCTGGGAGCCAGGGGGTGTTGAGCTGTTGATGGCCCCTTAGAAGCTCCGCCCCCTCAGGCTGGGTGTGAAGGTGCCAATGGCTCCCTGGGCAGCTGCTGCTCATGGCCCATTGTCCTTGGGGAATGAATAGAGGGGGTAGAATACACAGCTTTGATCACCCACACACAGTGTCAACTGGTCCCTCTGGCTCAACTAGGACAGAAGACATGCTTGTGCCTTTTCCTTCCTTGTTCCTGCAGATGGAATTAGCTTCTCCCTGCAGAATATTTTTCCATCAGTTTAGAGATTTCAGTAGTGTATTGACTGATGTGATTTGTGCTGAGTGTCTCATTCTGTGTGATTTGTCATCCTGACCTTTCAGCTTTATCGCCGTGGACACTGTCACACCTGCTTCAGTTTTGCAGGGTTATTCCTAGGTCCCAAGGATTCATTGGCAGCCTTCCCAGCATCCATGGCTATCTCTATTAGTATTGGAAGGTTTGTAGAACAGAGAATTTGTGTGGTTGTCCGAAGCAGATCTTTGTATCAGAGTTTATTCCCTTGAGAGAGGCACCAAGCTGGGTTTTTCACCAGGTACAGGTGACATCTCAACTTCTCCTTACCACCTGTAAACATCTTCTCTGTAGGCTTTTCCAGGAATTTCAACCCCCAAGACAGATATTTATGCCAAGTTGTGATGTCTCATGCCAGTCTGTCTCCAGGCCTGTGTTCCCAGCAACTTCCTCATGTGTTGGATGGGCCTTGGAGGTTTCTTTTTCAGCTTCTGTACCATTGCCAGACATACAGTAACATTTTTCCACCTGAAAGTGTAAAAAGGTTGTGCTCTATTCAACCACTTCCAGATGCTCTTCTGACTTTCCTCCCTCTGTCCCATGGATATTCTGAGCCCCCGTTTCCTTTCCTCAAGTGCACTGCAAATGTGGAAGTGTGATCACATCACAGCAATTGGTGTTTTTAATTGTATTTTGCACAGAAAAATCAAAGACTCAGAAAAATCTTACTTCAATCTTACTTAGCTTTCCCTTGCCTGACTGGAATTGAAGAGACTAAAATTAGCAAAATTTGCAGCTGAACCTTCAATCAGCTCTTGATACCTGTGCAGTATTGTGCATTCATATCTTACCTACTATATCATGTTTAGTTTTCTATTCAAATTCAAGCTAGATGTCATTAAAATACTTTTTTCTGTTCAATGCTGCAATTGAAGTAGTGAACCTTACTTTCTAAAATTCAATCTCTTGGCATCTTCGCCAGGTTTTGGTCCTAACTGGATGGAGAACTTCATGAATTCAGGGAAACGCCTGCTATTGTTGTAGTGTTCAGGAATCAAATAGTCCCTTTAGCCTGCCTGGTCTATGATGTTCTGCAAGTTCATGCAGACCAGAAAATTAGAATTAGTCTCTTCAGTTACTATCTGCAGAGCCAGCCACCATTCCTTACTGGTCCATTATTCTGGAATGAGAAGCACTGTCTTAATGCCACTGCCCCACTGCCACAAGCATCCTCTTCCCTTCTGGCTGAGTTACTTACTGAGTTGACCGTGCAAGACTTGGGTTTTTTAAGTCTTCATGTCCTTTTTTTGTAACATTTTTCAGCCTTTCAACACTTAAAGGGGGCCTGTAAGAAAGATTTTTAGTAGGGCCTGTAGTGATAGGGCAGGGAGTGACAGTTTTAAACTAAAAGAGGGGAGGTTTGGATTAGATATAAGGAACAAGTGTTTTACAATGAGGGTGGGCAGGCCCTGGCACAGGCTGCTCAGAGAAGCTGTGGCTGCCCCAGCCCTGAAGGTGTCCAAGGTCAGGTTGGATGGGGCTTGGAGCAACCTGGGCTAGTGGAAGGTGTGTCTGCCCAGGCACAGGTTGGAATAGATGCCCTTTTAAGGACTCTTCCAACTAAACCAGTCTCTGACTCTATGATGTTCTAGTGTCATTAGGGTTCATTTGAATGGTTCTCCTTTGCACCTAAATACTACAGAATGGTATCATATATGGGTGTACTTTTCCAGCTTTTGAAAGGGTTATTTGCTCCAATTTTGTTTGCATGCTTGGAAATGTATGGATTCACTCTGGTTTGGATGTTAGGAAGCTGCAGTCATTTCACAAACCACTTCTGGCGTTTAATGGAGTATTGGCTGAAATCAGCTCCCAAAGCCTGCTTTCCAAAGAAAGCCACTTCCCTGCTGAAACAGTGGTCATTTTCTGTGGGATGAAGACAAATTAACTCTTTTTCTGTGCAATAAGTGATGTTTCACCTACTGGGAGTGTAGGGTTGTGTTTCAGTGCTTTATTTGACCCAGGTACATGCTTTATATTGCAACACTCACAGTCAAAGTAGGAGCTCCCATGTTTCAAACACCACCTTTTTAACATCATACATTTTCACTGCTGACATTTTCTAGTCTCATTCTACCTGTGAGTGCCTGTAACTGTTGTTGTGGGATCATCCAGTTGGGTACTTGAGTGTGGCAACTTTTTCAACCCTGTCGTTTTTTCCTCTTGCAGGAAGCAGCAAACATGTTGCGTCTTATGCAGAACAGGTTGAAGGAAGAGGAGCAGCACTTGCTAGAGAGTGGAAGTAAGTGGTATTTCTTCACCTCTGGTAGTAGCAAAGAAGTTTGGGGTTTTTCTTTTTTTTCCAAACTTACTCTTAAATAATTGCAATTCTAGGTGAGGAATAACAGAAGGGAATAACAAACACTTGAGATTCTCTAGAAAGTTCCCAACCAAGATTTTGCTCTTTTTGAGCTAAACATCAGCAAAAACTTCCTCATTAGTTGCCCCTGTGAATTTAATATTGCAGTCTGTGCATTTTTATTCGACAGTGGGAGAAACTAGACGGGAAGTTAATTCTCAGGATCAGAGGTAGAGTTTACGAAGGCTGAAATTGAGTAAAGACATAAAAGTTGTGCTGCACAGTTTATTGGTGACTGAGATTTTCAGAGCAAGTTCGTCAAAGAGGAATGTCACTCATTTCTGACCATCTTTGATCTCACATAAATGAGATAAAAAGTGAAGATGTTTTAGCTGAAATACAGGATTTGTAATATAAATTACAAGAATGCGGAATTGTTTCCAGGATGTACTTGAGTGGAAGAGTTCAGGTCCTTCTGTCTGACAGTTTCCAAGGCCAATAAGTTTAAGAGGAGGCAAACATCAATCCTCTGTAATTGGCAGTGTGAAGTATAAAGTGAAAATTTACTGACCTGCTTTCTCCTTGTCTGTAGATTTTACTTGAAAAACTATTCTGTTGTTTTGCATCTCTGAAATAAAAGGAACTTTGCCTTTTAGTGAGTGATTTAACTGCCACCTAAGAATGTGATTAAGACTTTTAATGACCTAAAAATATTACAATAATGCATTTTATTCAAGTACTTAACTGTATTTTAATGATAAGAGCACCAGGATCATGTTTTGCAGAGCTGGCTCATTTATTGACTGCCTCATAACCTTGGAAAATCAAGTCATCTTGATCAGCTCCAGCCTGCCTTTATCTGTGCAGGCTGTGAGAGTTTGCAGAGGTGTAACTGAGACAGTAAATTTGGCTTTTGGAGGCTGTTTCCCAGTCATGAGCATAAAGGTGGAAAGCTGTAACGCTCCCTAAGACCACATGTAACAACCAGGTACCAGTCTGGGCTTTTCCCTTAGACCAGACCCTGTTCTCCTTCTCTCAGTTAAATGATGCCCTTTATGCAATTCAAACCCAAGAGATTTGCTTTGGTAAGAGAATGCAGAGGTTGGTGTCTTAAAGTGGCACAGTGTCCTATTGGGGTTATGTTTACAGCAGAATTGTATTAATCCCCGGGTCCTAGTCACAAGAAAAGTACATTTTTGCACAAGAGGAAACAAAGGAAGAGTAGCAGAATCAGTGCAGCGTTGTTGAGCAGCTTTGCCTACCCAACCTCTCCCAAGGTTAATAGTGCAATTCACAGCAGAAATAGGAAGCAACGGGATGGAATTTCTGCTGGAGAGAATTCCCAAGAGACCTACAGGTTCATCTGACAGTGATGTTATCAAGAGGACAGTGATCATGAGGGGAGATGGTGTAGAGTGCTACAGACATGAGCACTTAAACCTTTTTTCAGCTCTGTTTGAATTTTGAGTGCTACATCCTCCTGCTAAGATAGAATGTGCCCTGTAATGAGCCAGCCACAGGGAATATTAAAAAAGGGCTTTTCTTAACCATCAGAAACATCTTTCTAAAATAAGTTTTGGAAAGGGAAATTATTGCATGGAATCTTGAAATCACAGTCTGGTTTGGGTTGGAAGAGACCTTAAAGCTCATTTCGTTCCAACCCCCTGCCATGGGCAGGGACACCTTCCCAAGGCCCATCCAACTGGACTGGAACACTTCCAGGAATGGGGCAGCCACAGCTTTTCTGGGCAACCTGTGCCAGTGTCTCACCCCCCTCACAGGGAAGAATTTCTTCCCAATATCTTGTCTAAATCAACCTTCCTTCAGTTTAAAACCATCACCTCTTCTCCTGTTGCAACAGACTCTGCTAAATACTGCATCATTCCACTTATATTTTTGAGTAATGCTCCCCACACAAAGCAAAGTGCTTTTGTTCTGAGTTTTCTTCCATCTTCAGTTTGTTAAGAAACTTATGACTTTGTTGTGTGGTCCTTCAGCTCAACAAAGACATTGTGCCTCTTCACAGGACAGTTGAAATGGACCGTGCTCTGGCTTGGTCTTGCTTGTGCAATGGGTTCTGGAGATAGAGGGATGAGCTTCTTCTCTGCTTGGTTGGTGGAAGGTGGCAGGCTGGTTTGGTGTTGTCTTGGTTTGAGGGGAAAAAACCAAAGTGTTTACCCACAAGCAGGAGGGGGCCCTTCTCCACAATAATCACGCCACTCTTTATCAAATTTAAGAAAAAGGAATTTTAATACAAGAAGGGTAACTGTCCCTAACTGCTATAAATATATATATATATATATGTAGGTATAGGTATAACTATAAACAGACCAGAGCAAACCGCTTCCCCAACACCACAGAGGAAAAACAAACAAAACAACAACAGAACCCAGCAGGTTTTCCTCCGGGAGGAAAGTTATACTTAGGCAGTGTCAGTGTCACAGCTCGGCTGGCTGCGGAGTGAGCTTCCAGTCCCTCTCCAGCGATACAGACGAGTGGTGAGCTCTCAGATGAACTCTGTCTCTTCCCCCTGTGTTCCTTGTCCAAGAAGCAAAAACACGATCAGCCAGAAACAGTCCCAGGGCAGGCAGCAGCATCAGCGACCAGAAACAGTCCCGGGGCAGCAGCAGCAGCAGCGACCAGAAACAGTCCCGGGGCAACAGCAGCAGCAGCGACCAGAAACAGTCCCGGGGCAGCAGCAGCAGCAGCGAGCCGGCTTCTCCTCCACCCCCCACACACACCCAACTCCCCACTGTGTGTAGTCCCCAAGAACAAAAGAGACCAACCTGCCCCCACCCAAGTGATCAGCAGTTAATTACTTTTTTTGTTAACTATTGGCATGGGCAGTTAGTGGCAGGGGAGAGAATTTACACAATAATTCAAAACTACAACAGGTGTCTTCCAGTATCCTGAGATTCTCTGGCTGAATCTGGAAGGTTTAGGGTGGTAAAATGAGCTGCATTTGCAGATTCATTGATTTCCTACACAGAGGGGTAACACAGGTCAGTATCTCCTGTAAGAAAAAGAGAAGATTCTCTCCCTCCTTACACTTTGCCCCTTAGAGCTGCAAAACAATAAGGCTCTTTTAACAGCATGAGCTGGCATCTGGTGATAAATTTGTTGCCATTAACTGATGAAAGTCAGCATCCATCCTGCTCCTGTGAGCACCCTTACCTTTGCCTAGCTGCGTAATTGATGCAGTGCTCATATTGTCTGCATCCTCTGACCTTATCTGCTGCTAATTTGGTAGGAAGGGTTCCAAATTAACAGTTCATTTCTCTGTGCAGTAAAGTTGCAGGAATTCTGGACAGCTCTCCATTGAGTTTGAATCTGAACTAACAGCAGAGAAGCCTAAACCATGTTTCTCAGCAAGAAGAGCTGTGGAATGGAGTTTGAGTTGTGCAGGTCTGTGTTAAAGATATATAAATGTCCATGGATGTGTCATGGTACTCACATGAAATTAGCAAAAATGTTTAGGATAATTGATAAACAGTCTGGTTCTTTTTTTTCTTTCGCGAACATGCATTGCAAGGCAGCTTTTATTTCTGACAGAGCATCTCCATAAAACCACTGCACTGAAAAAAAATGCCAACAATAAATTATATGTAAAATATGAAAATGACAAAAGATTTTGAACTCTGAATACAGATGAAGCTTTGAGTATTATTTGCATGATGAAAGCATACACAGTTGAGTATTTGCAGCAATATAGAAATGTCTTCTGTGCCAAGCAATAAAGAAATTGCTGTTATTTTTCTAATCTTTGCTTCACAGAAGATGCTCTTAGAGAAACTGATACAGGATGTGGTGTCTCACACACCTGCTGCCCCTGTGCCACATCCAGGGCTGGTGCCAAATAACAAATCCAATAGCCTGAAACTCAGGGCTTGATTTCTTTGTGGTTACTGGCAAAATAACTCTTTAAAACATTTTATTAGACACTGCTTTGGTGAACACTGAAGGTTGGTGACAGAACCAGATCAGGTGTGGGTACTGGATGTTCTGATACTGGATTGTGTGAGAGGAGAGGTCAAGGAAAGTCACTGACCACAGCAGAACTTCAAGATGTTTTCTCAGGTTCACCCAAGGATAGAAAAACATGTTTGTTGAGCAAAAAGGAGCAAGTGTGACTGTTTCTAGACTGAAATACAGTTTTTCAGATAAATCAGCTTATTACATTTACAGGTCTTTCTCACTTTTTTACACATTTCAACATGCATTTTCTCACATTCTTTAAGAGGTATTTTTTTCTGTTCAATTTAAAAGGCAGTATAGCATCACAGAATCCCAGAATGGTTTGGGTTGGAGAGACCTTAGAACCCATCTCATCCCACCCTCTGCAAAGGGCAGGGACACCTTCCACTAGACCAGGTTACTCCAAGCCCCATCCAACCTGGCCTTGGACACTTCCAGGGATGGGGCAGCCACAGCTTCTCTGGGTAGCCTGTGCCAGGGCCTCACCACCCTCACAGAGAAGAATTTTTTCCCAGTATCCCATCTGACCTTGCCCTCTGTCAGTGGGAAGCCATTCCCCTGTCACAAAGCCATTCCCCTGTCTGCAAAGTCCCTCTTCAGCTTTCTGGTTTTTATATATAAACTATATTTTAAAGTAAAATACTTTGTTTGGAAAATATAAAAATGAACACTGAATTTTTCAAAATATTTCCTTTATTTATTGTGGCTAATGCTGTGCCCAGGATTGATTTAAATTTGCAGAAATGTTGACTGTTAACTGAATTTTCACTGACTTTGCCACTTTCTGTCGTGCTGCTCCAGTCAGCCCACCCTTGCATTCTTTTGCTTGGAGTGTAGAACGGATAAAGATGCATGTTCCATAGAATTTGGAAATCTGCACTACTTCAATCTTTTTCAGCAATAGCCACAGGATTAACTGATGCTCCTGGGTCCATCCTTTCTACTCCAGAATTAGTGCTGTAAAATCTGACAGCAGATAAACAGAAAGCCCCATTGCAGCAATTGTGGGTGTGGCTGTGGGTCACTGGGTAATTCCTGGATGATATTGCTAATGCTCAGCACTGTCATTGTGGGATGCTCAGACCATCCATCTTCCTGTAACACACTTCGAATTGGTCCACAGGAGTCTTGTGTTGTGCTTGTTAGATAATTGCAAATTCGTGTTCTAATTTAATAGTACTTAGATGGATTCTTGGCTTGTAAGATCATTAGAAGTAGTTAATTGTCCCCAAATATGACCTGTCCATAAAGTGGGCCAAAAAATAACGTAACTACTTATTCCCATGCCAAGACTGCAAATCTTAGTTTAAATTGAGCTTGTCATCAAGAGTTAATTATTTCAAGTGACAGAGACCTATTGCTTCTTCAAGCAGTGGTTAATCATTCTTACTAAAAAGGAATAGACCAGGTTGGATGGGCCTTGGAGCAACCTGGTCTAGTGGAAGGTGTTGGTGCCCATGACAGTGGGTGGAATGAGATGAGCTTTTAGGTTCCTTCCAACCAAAACTAGTCTGGGATTCTGTGATATAAAATGACCAACCAAGGTCAGTAAGTGCTCTTGGACCTACCTCTGCAATCTCTTGGTCACTGTTGCTGTTACTGCCCAGTTTTTCTGTACACAGTTCTGAACACCCAGGCTTTCCAGACCTCAGTTAGTAGCTGTCAGTATCCGGATGAATTTTTCTTAAGAGATCAGATGACACATCTCAGTTTTTATGCTAAGGACAAAGGATGTTCTCTCCTGAAATTTCTGTATCATTCTCTTCAAACTGCAGAGCTGTGGGTATAGGAGTGTTCAGGCTGATTTGGAGCCCAGTGCTCTTGAGTTTGGTGGGACAAGAGCCTGGATTTGGTAGAACTGAGGCTTTCACATGGGTACTGTTGCCGTAAAAGTCCATAAAAAAGACTCCGAGCCAAGTTTTGTAGGAGATAAGATAAAGGGCAGGCACTTTAATGAGCAACCCCGCTCATCCAAGAATACATCGACGCACGTGTGTGCAAGCTCTAAGTTCTATAGCTTTTATAATATAATCTATGCAATCTCTACTGTCCACATGTCCAGTTCCACCTCCGTCCCCTCCCAGTTCCCACCCCTGCTGAATTGGGGCTGGGGTCGTTGGGACCCTCTGTCTTCATCCATCTCCTCTTCTTCAGCACACAAAGGTTCTTTGGATGCTCTCCAGGGCTTCGGGTCACACTGCTCCATGTTTATGTTCTCTCTGATATTCTTTGATCTGGTACCTTGAGAAAGAGACTAAATAGCTGGCAGATCTCAGCTGCCTATTCTGGAGCAGGGGTAGAGATAGAAGGACTTTATACTATAAGCTGCTAAATATTAATTCACTAAAATCTACAGCATTACATTTACTGTGTTCCTAAAATCTACAAAATATGAAAATTGAAAAATCAAAAAAAACCCTTTGGCGTCAGTACTGAGCTTTCTCTCTTCAGTCACATTAAAATCCCAATCCACCCTCATTGTTTTTTCCTGTTGCATTATTTCACACTATTTATTAACTGGATTTTATTTTGGATCTGTTGCCCAGTTGATTTTTCTCAACAAAATCAACATCCTGCCCTCAATTTCTTACTAGCCTCACAGGGAGGAGTGTGTAAAGTCATCAACACTAGTTACTGTTGTTATGTAGACCAAACTGAAAGAATCAATAAAGATTTGGCTGCAATTCAGAAGGAAACCAAAATTCTAAATCAAGTAACTCTTGAAAATGTCTCCAGAAACCTACTTTATGGTTACTGAACCTAAATAAAACAACTGTTTAGTTATACCAAACTGATGCCGTGAGAGACCCCCAAAACAGGACTCTGAGCCAAGTTAGTGTGGGATAAGATAAAAAGTGAAAGTCCTTTAATATCAGGCCTAGGGCCCACAGGAATACATATTGATGCGTGCCCCGAACACTGATTTGCATGGGTTTTATAATATTGTCTACCCAGTCCCCCGTTCACACATCTCTCGGTCCAGCCCCATCCTGCCCCTGGTCACACCTCGTCAGGATTTGACCTAGGGGTCAGTGGACCCTCTCTTCATCATTTTCCTCTTCCTCAGCACACATAGGGCCCTTGGAGCTTTTCCAGTGTTCTTAGACTCAAGGTTGTTGACTCATGTTTATGTCTTGTTCTGCAGGCTTTTCTGATATTCTTCAGCTTTCTGCCTTGAAGAGAGTCTAAACAACTAAAAGAATTTGAGCTGCTGATATGTGGCATAGGTTGACATATATAAACATTGAACTTAAGCTGCTGGAAATATTAACACACTAAATTTCCTTTTTACTACAGTTACAAGTACTTCTAAAATCTATAAAAATGAAAATATCACAAACCCCATAGGCAACAGTCCCCCCTTTTAAAACGGACAAAACTCAAAAATTTTGCCCAGCTTTTACTGCTTGTACTTAGCGTAACACTAAAAGATAAACAAAAACTATAGCATTAAATCTTACAGGTGGCTATTATGCAAAACACTAATGATAAACATCCTGCTGAATCCAGGAATTGCTGTAGAGCTAGTGCCTGTGTTTTCAAAGCAGTGATTTTCATTATCAAATTGAACATGCTGAACAGCACTTACATCTAATTCCAAAGCATATCAATAAACAATGTCCTCTGTGCTCATTATCTTCACCACAGTAGCTTCTTATTTTACAGCTGGTTACGTTTACTTGGATATTGATGCAAACTACCAAATCTGTAATGAAATCCCTGCTAAGTTATTAAATCATGCTGGTTTTCCCTCAAGCCTTGCAAATTACCAAAATTTAAATAATTTAAATATCGTATTATCTGTCCAGGTGTCAGCTCTGACTTTTTGTGGAAGGAGTATATATGCTTTGGAACAAATAATCCACTTCAGAGTGCTTTGCAGTGGAACCAGGATGTACTTTTTGTGCCTGGACAGCTTTAAAGGAAACTAATTGAGTTGACTGAAACCCACCCTTATGAAACAGAAATGAAAGACTGGCTTAAAATCCCAGTAGATTCTCTCTCAGGTTGGCTGTTATTTTGAGAATATTCTCTGAGCAGTAGAGTGAATCATAGCAGTGGGGAGATGGGCCAAACACAATTTACAGAGTTGTTCTTCTGATTACCCTTTCATAATAAAAATACAAGAGCTTCTTAAAACCACAGCCTGAAGCTTCTGAAAGCTGCCAGTTTGGCCTAAATTTGGGCACGTGGATTGCTGAATAATAATAAACTTGTCATGAAAATTAAAATAATCCCCTTTAAAGCCATATAAATCTCATAAGCCAGTCCATTGGAGTGGATTTTGCACTCCATACTAGCACATGGCATTTTGTGGTAGCATGTTTTATTATCTACATTGCATTATGTTGATCCTAAGAAAAATCTGTATTTCTCCATAAGGAATGTTCCTTGTCTCCCCAGAAATTGTAGATTCTGTTATGCAGCATTACATAGATGAGATTGTGGCTTCTTCTAGGGCAAAATCAAAATGTATATGTTGTTAAATGAAACTTTCTGAATTGTCACCTTTTTATCAATGCCAAGATTATTTTGTTGAAAAGGGGACACACTGGGCATGTACAATGAGGGATTTGGATGGTGAAGCATGTAGTGCTCTGGCTGGGATGAGTCACAACAGCATTGGATTGGTCTGATGTATCTGGTGTATTTAATTTTTTAGCACTATGCTCTGGTTCTGTGTCCTTGGGATTTTGGCTCAGAATGATTCTGCTCAGCTGATAACTCAAATTTTATATGGGCAGAGCCAGGCTTGGTGATAGCAGCCACTGGGCTGGATTAGATCAATATATATTTTTTTTTGTAAGTGAAAAAATGCTTGATGTCTTTCCAAGAGTGAGCAGAAAGCAGAAATTTTGCTGTTGCTGAATTTGCGTTTGCAACTGTCACTTTCCTGACCCCCTGGCATGTCTTTACTGTAGTGATGCTTTGTGGGGTCTGTGCCTCAGGATTCCAGCCTGACTGTTCCAAGGAAAATCCAAACTCTTGCCATAGATCTGCAACAAGATTTGTTTCAAAGTCACAACTCAGTGCTTATATAGGAGGAAATTCTTCCCTGTGGGAATGTTGAGGCGCTGGCACAGGTTGCCCAGGGAAGCTGTGGCTGCCCCATCCCTGGAATGTTCAAGGCCAGGTTGGACCCATCTAACCCTGCCCTCTGACAGTGGGAAGCTATTAGTCCCAGCTCAGCTGGCAGCTCATGCTCAAGAGCTGCCAGCAAGAAGAAAGTGCCAATGGGAATTGCATGGAATTGAAATGGTTTGGCAGAGTAACCGTAAGGGCTCCCTACAGCATCCTCAGCTCTGTCCAGTGGGGCTGCCTAGGAGGAGCACAAGCGGCAAAACCTGGATGGGAGAAATTACTTCCAAAAAAAAAAAAAGGGGGGACGGGGGAATGATCACAGAAAACCACCCCAAAAACAAGAAGGAAGAACCCCCCCCATCCCCCCAAAATAATAAGAGCACTTTAGTAGCAGTGAGAGCCATCACAGGTGTAATAAACTCATTCTTTCATATACATAGCATGAACCTAAATCTTTTAAGCTCCACATGGCTCTTCCCGAGGAGTTTGCCTGTGCAAGGGCTGAAAAAACCTCATATTCTTAAATGCCAGGTAAACAGAAGCAGCATCCAGATCACACAGCAGTGAGTGATTCCCTCACTTGCCAGAGAAGAAAGTGCAACACAAATAGAAATTGTAGCTGACACTGCTGGAGCCTTGTAATCTTACCAGGCTAGCAAATACTTCCCTTGCCACTATTATTTTGTCATTAACTTAATATTGCAGTGAAAAAGGTGATGGAAAAATGTCTAATATATGTATATTGTCCGATAATCAAATATTGCAAAGATGTGTCAGGTCATTACTAACCCTAATTAAAGTAGTTATTTTCATTTTCAGCTCAGACGTGTGTAATTAAATGTACCTGGGAAAGAATTGCCTATTTTCTCTAAATAGTCAGTAGCAAATGTTGCTGTGCTGAGTCCTCACGTGGGATCCTGTTGGGTTTGTGCTGGCACTGGTAATCCATGAGCTCCATCAGCACTGGGGTGTAGGATCAGTTGGTGTGGAGGGACTCCTCTTTGTCAGGGGAAGTGGAGGTTGTTCAGGTTGGATATCAGGGAAAGGTTCTTCCCCCAGAGGGTGGTGGGCACTCAACAGGCTCCCCAGGGCAGTGGGCACAGCCCCAAGGCTGCCAGAGCTCCAGGAGTGTTTGGATGATGCTCTGAGGGACAGGGTGGGATTGTTGGAGTGTCTGTGCATGGCCGGGGGATGGACTCAATGATCCCTGGGGATCCCTTCCAACTTGGGATATTCCATGATTCTGTGATCTCCACATGAGTGAGGACAGTTCAAGCCATGAGAGGAGATGAGGGTCTAGTGTGTTGGTTGAATCATTAAAGGGGGAAGTAAATCACAAGTGGCAGTAGCTGATCTTGGTGAGCCAGGAGCTTGCACAAGCAGGCTGTCATGAGCAAGAAGAGAGGGAAGAAGCTCATGAATAGAAGGAGATTTCAATGGAGCCGAGCCTGCTCCAAACTTTTCCCAGCATTTCTGCACCAATTTTTCACCCACCGTTTTTTGCAGAATAGGCTCTGAGGAGGATTAGTTCAGTTGGCCATGCATGTGGACCTCAAGCTAGGACTGACCTCCAGAACAATCTGCCCTTGTCCTTGCAGGCCCTTGAAGTGTCTGATGAAGACTTTTGTCATCTTTTGAAACATCTGAAGGACAATTTGGTCCAATTCCTTTACACTGGTTCCTGTTTGGTGACTGGGGAACTGGAACTAGGGGACTAAATAAATTAGGCTTTACTTGGTGTAGGAAGAAAGAAACAAAAGCAGATGCTGGAAATATTTGAAGAAGTTGCAGCATCTTGGGAAGCTTTCCTGTCTCTCCAGGTATCTTGGTTTTGGCTGTAATTGCATTCATTTATTTGGGGATGTTTCACTGTGCTTTTCGAACCTATGATTAAATGAAAGGCAGAACCCAAGGGGACAGGTTTTGATATTGCTTGTGTCCGAGTAAAGACCAGATGTGTTAATAAGCCCACACAAGTGTTTTATCTTTAAATTAGTTGCTGGAATAGCACCTTCTGACTGTACATTCATACGCAGAGAGGGTATTTAAACAGCACATTTATGGTACAATCTGGGATTGTCCCAGGGCAGTTGTTTATAGCGTGCGCTGCTTTGGCACTTAACGTGCAGAAGGATTTCTCCTTAGGATGTGGATATTGGCTATTTCCCTGTACTCTTCAGTAAAGCCAATGGTCTCTGCAGTTGCATTTTTAATTAATATTGCACTTGAACATAGGTAGTGAGTGCTGGTATCTCCTGTGTCCAACTGCTGCTCTGAGTTGTAGGTGAAATTTAAATTCTGTGAAATTGATTTGAGTGATTTTAATCAACTGGTTTTGGTTTTAACCAGATAACAGTGATTCCGACGTTGACATTCAGGGGGATGAAAGATCTGACAGTGAACTGGATGGGCAGATCATGAAGCAGCACACCAGCACAGAAGCTCTGCTGCAAGGTACTTTAACCCTCCCTTCCTTGCCTTTATTTAGAAGGATATGCTAGAATTATCTGAATAACTTCAGATAAAAAATTACTGTGTGAGAGAAACTCTGCCTTAGTATTGGCTTAGAAAGTATTGAAGCAGCTTTATACAAAGCCTTAGGAAAGCAGTGCCATTTCTCATTGCAAAGCATTTATTTCTCTTTAGCTGTGGCACTTGTTCTGGCAGAGTCTTCTTCAAAAGGAGACCTTCAACGAGTCCATAAAGGCACCTGCACTGACATGGGCACAGGTGGAACACACCTGAGCTGCTTCTTTCAGGAAAGGATGTCTGGCTTCTACCCTAGTTCATCATGTGGAGTGGAATTGCAGTCTCTGGAACTGCAAATATGTGGAGCTCTTCTAAGTAAAATTCTGCTCTCCCCTCTCTGAGACCAGAGAAAGAAACTGACATTCTCAAGTCAATGTAATTCAAGCATTTTTATCCTCCGTTCCATTGTTTTTCATAAAAATAGAAAATTCTTGATAAGTGCTAGAAACACTAATATTCCCTAAGGATTTTTACATTGCCAATGCTCAAGGAAAGGTTTTACACAGGTTTTAGAGCTTTGGAACTGACTGTAACTATCTGCTAAGCTGCAGCTCAGAGGACACCATAACCAGGTGATGTGGGTACTGATTACAGTCAGTCAGCTCTTAATACCAGTTTTAAGAGTACAAAGCTTTATTACAGAAGCTGTAGATTTTGTTACAAGTGTGTCTTAGTTAGAGCAGCCAAGACCAGCTTATTACAGTGTGGGTGTAACCAAAACTGTGTATTCTACACCTGCTATGTCATTTTAAATGAACTGTTAACAATGGACCATTGGCGGCAGCAGCTGCCCAGGGCACACCGACCCCTCAGGCTACAAGCTGGGTGTTAGAGAAGCCTGTGAGACAGGATCTTTGCAACAATGACTCAGGTGTGATAACTCCCCTCCAAGAAGGCATAAGCACCTTCACACCCAGCCTGAGCGGTCATGTCTGCTCATGGGCCATCAAGGATTTGAAAAACATCCTATGACAGAGTTTAGATCACCCATTGTGGAACTCCGCCCTGGGGGAGGTACTGGGCATTCCCACCTAAACCTGAGGGTATATAATCTTTGGGTTGGGAACTTCTGGTACCACTTGTCAGATCCAGAGGAGGACCAGAACAACAGGACTGCAACTGCCACTCTTGACCAGACTGTGACATCATCCTCACAAACAGGTTTTTCCTTTCCTTTTACTCTGCACTCAGGGGACCACGGTGGCCTCAGCACAGGGGCCAACGAACACCATTCTGTTTGTGCCCCAGGGTGCTGGGTTATACCTCTGGTTTTTGTGGGTTAAAACCAATTTTTCTTTGTATCACTGCATTTGTTGTAGTATTTGTATTAAATTGTAACTCTGATTTATAATCTTTTTTGAATTGGGTTAATTTCTCCTGTCGGTTTACCTTTAAACCAGCACAAAATAGAATTTTTTCTAGGAAGAGCTTTGTTATCACTAATTATACTTAATGGAGACTCAAAAAGTACTTGTCAGACTTTAAAACAAGCAGTTCAAATCTACGGGATGTTTTCTCTGCTGTGCTGTTTGGATTGATTTCTCTGCTTCTCTGGGTCTCTTCCTGGTGTTTAGTAAACTACTTCTGGCAGATAATTATCCTCTTGACTTGCTGTTGCTTCCTACAACTCCACAACGGGAGCGTGGAGCCAGGTGGGGGTGAGGCTCTGCTCCCAGGGAGCAAAGGACAGGACCAGGGCAAATCACCTCAAGTTGTGCCAGAGGAGGTTTAGGTGGATATTGGGGAAATTTCTTTATGGAAAGGGTGGGCAGACATTGAAACAGGCTGCCCAGTCAGTGGTGAAGTCCCCATTTTTGCAGGGATTTAAAAGCCATCTGGATGTGGCACTTGGGGACATGGGTTAGGGGTGGCCTTGGCAGTGCTGAGTAACATTGATTATCTCAGAGGTCTTTTCCAGCCCAGACAACTCTGTGGTTCTATATGTTTGACTGTATAACTCTCACTAAAGGAAGTGCTGGAGACATACGGATGCAGCAGCTTCTTTAGAAGATCAGGGCTGAACATTCTCTGGCAGTTTGTCATTAAACACACCAAGAATCTGTTTGTGTTTTTCAGCACAGGTAGTTTGCATTGAAAATACACTTAATTCTTCTCTGGGGACACCCCCTTGTCGCGGGGGAGAAGCTTGTGTGTCCTCATGAGGTTGAGAGCTATGCTGGAGGTGGTTTGTGCCGCCGGTAGGGTCTCCCATGCCAGACAGGTCTCAGCTGAAGGGTCAGACAAAGTGTGTCCACGGGCAGGATGGGCTCGCCAGCCGTCTGGCAACCATCCTAGGAGAAGGACAACTCCAACCCCAAACCCGGGCAGATGGAGCTCGCTTAGCCCTGTAAGGCCATCCATCTAAGAGAAGGATACTCTGACCAAACCTACGTCCTGAGGTACTCACTGTCACTGTCCAAGCTTGCTCGGCCGTGGCAGATGAACCTCAGGAGTAAAGGGTGGGGCCAGTTCTGTGCACTCTGTGCCTCACCTAAAAAATCCATTGCTCAGGCTTGAAGGGTTCACCCACATTGCAAAGCCCTGTAGCGACAGGCGAGGGTCGAAAACGGCAGGTGATAGGAAGCAGCTGGAAGGTGCAGACCCAACCCTGCATGCAGGCGGGGCAGGATATGGGTCATTGGAGACTTGACCCCGGAGATGACAGTCTCGTGAGGCAGCATCCTGAATGACCAAGCAGCCTTTTCTAAGGACAGCACTGCTTGCTCCACACGGAGAGGGGCCTAGCAAAGGTGGCCTAAACAAAGCTCATCTCCACACCCGGTTGGATAACCGCGGCCAACCGGCATCTTCCATGTGGTCAAACAAAAACAAAGAGATTTCAAAGGACACACCTGCCTGCAAAGGTGTGCTCAAACTAACACTCACATGTTGGAACATCAGAACCATGCTTGATACTGGGGATAGTGGACGTCCTGAGTGTCGTTCTGCTCTAATTGCCCATGAACTGTCACGGCTCAACATCGACATTGCTGCTCTCAGTGAAGTTCGTCTTCATGAGGAAGGGGCAGCCTTAAAGAACATGGTGCTGGCTACACACTCTACTGGTCAGGCAAACCCAAAACCGAAAGACACCTTTCAGGAGTTGGCTTCATGATTAAAAACTCCATTGCCTCCAAACTTGAAAATCTGCCGACAGGTCACTCCGATTGCATCATGTCCTTACGCCTCCTCTACACAACAAGCAACATGTTGTTCTCTTTAGCGTATATGCCCCAACTCTCCAAGCTGACCAGTGGAAAAAGACAAATTCTATACAGACCTGGGCCGCCTCACCCAAAACGTTCCTGCAGATGATAAGATCATAATCCTTGGTGACTTCAACGCCAGAGTAGGTAAGAACTCTGAAGCTTGGAAAGGAGTCCTGGGCAAGCATGGCCTTGGAAACTGCAACGACAACGGATGCCTCCTGCTAGAGTTTTATGCAGAACAGCAGCTCACCATCACCAACACTGTCTTTCAACAGAAAGACAGCCTGAAGACAACCTGGATGCATCCTCGATCCAAGCACTGGCACCTCATTGACTATATCTTAGTACAACAGAGAAATGTCAGTGATGTCCGTCATACTCGAGTGATGCCGAGTGCAGAATGTCAAACAGACCATTGCCTTGTGCATTGCAAACTTAACCTCCACTTCAAGCCCAAACCTAAGAGAGGTGGCATTCCAAGGAGGAGGCTGCAAGTCATCAATCTTCAAACAGCCACAGTGAGAGACAGCTTCCAGGTAAATCTTCAAACTAGACTTAAAGATAATCCCATAGATCCCTCTCTTGAAGCACTTTGGCAACATATTAAAAGTTGCATCCTGCAGACCTCTGAAGAGTCCCTAGGGTTCTCCTCCAAGAAAAACAAAGACTGGTTTGACGAAAACAATCAAGAGATTCAGGAATTGTTGAAGAAGAAGAGAACTGCTCACCAAGCACACCTTGCTCAGCCATCTTGCCATGTAAGAAAAGCCGCCTTTCGTCTTGCATGCAGTGAGCTCCAACAGAAACTTCGAGACATCCAGAACAAATGGTGGCTCCACCTAGCGGAAAAGACACAACTATGCGCAGATTTGGGTACCACAGAGGATTCTATGAGGCCCTAAAAGCAGTGTACGACCCACACACCAGGTTCAAAGACCCCTACTCAGTGCAGATGGTCAACTGCTTCTCACAGATAAAACCTCCATCCTGAACTGATGGTCTGAGCAGTTTCAGACTCTCTTCAGTGCCAACCGTGTAGTTCAAGACTCAGCAATTCAGCACATCACACAACTGGTGAAAAATGAATTGGATGCAGCCCCTACTATGGGAGAGACACTTAAGGCCATATAACAGGTGAAAACTGGCAAGGCAGCTGGGGTTGATGGAATTCCACCCGAAATCTGGAAGCATGGAGGTCAAGCACTCCATGCCAAATTCCACGAGCTTGTTGTGTGTTGCTGGGAACAAGGTGAACTACCACCAGATCTCCGTGATGCAGTCATCATCACCCTGTACAAGAAAGGAGAAAAATCAGACTGCTCAAATTACCGAGGTATTCCTTTGCTCTCCATTGCTGGGAAAATCCTTTCAAGAATACTTCTGAACAGATTAGTACCCACTATTGCAGAAGAACTTCTACCTGAAAGCCAGTGTGGTTTCAAAGCCAATAGAAGCACCACAGACATGGTGTTTGTTCTCAGACAACTGCAAGAGAAGTGTAGGGAACAGAACAAAGGTCTCTATGTAACCTTCATTGACCTCACCAAAGCTTTTGACACTGTGAGCAGAAAAGGCCTGTGGCAGATCCTGGAACATTTAGGATGTGCCCCCAAATTGCTCAAAATGATCATCCTGCTACATGGGGATCAGCATGGACAAGTCAGATATGGCGATGCACTCTCTGAGCCCTTTCCAATAACCAATGGTGTGAAACAAGGTTGTGTTCTTGCACTAACTCTATTCACAATCTTCTTCAGCATGATGCTCCAAAGAGCCACAGCAGACCTCGATGAAGAAGACGGCATCTCCATCCGATATCGTACCGATGGAAGCCCATTCAACCTAAGGCGACTGAAGGCCCACACCAAGACCCTGAATCACCTTGTCCAGAGCTGCTTTTTGCTGATGATGCCGCCCTCGTTGCTCACACAGAAGCAGCTCTGCAGCGCTTCACATCCTGCTTTGCAGAGGCTGCTGAGCTTTTTGGGCTGGAAGTCAGCCTGAAAAAGACAGAGGTTCTCTACCAACCTGCACCTCAAGAAGTCTTCCATAATCCTCGCATCACCATAGGCAATTCAGAGCTTAAGTCAGTCCAGCAATTCACCTATCTGGGAAGTATCATTTCCTCAGATGGTAAGATCGACAAAGAGATAGACAACAGGCCAGCAAAGACATACAGAGCCTTCGGAAAACTCCATAAAAGACTCTGGTCCAATAAACACCTGAAGAAAAGTACAAAGATTAGTGTCTACAGAGCCATTGTACTGTCTACTCTCTTATATGGGTCTGAATCCTGGGTCACCTATCGCCACCACCTGCAGCTCCTCGAACGCTTCCATCAGCGCTACCTCCGTTCAGTCCTAAACATCCACTGGTCTGATTACGTGACCAATGTGTCTGTTCTTGAACAGGCAGGGGTCAGCAGTATCGAGGCCATGCTGATGAGAACGCAGCTGTGCTGGGCAGGGCACGTCTCCAGGATGGAGGATCACCCACTGCCTCCCAAAGATTGTGCTCTATGGTGAATTCGCCACCGGCTGCCGCAAGAGAGGAGCCCCGAAGAGGAGATACAAGGACTCCCTGAAACAACAGCTCAGCCTTGGCCATATTGACTGCCACCAATGGTCCACTCCGGCCTCCAATCGGGATTCATGGAGACACACCATTCACGACGCTGCTGCTTCCTTTGAGAACACACGCAGAGTCAGTCTTGAGGAGAAAAGACAACGCAGAAAGGACCGTTCCTTGCCAATGTCACCTAAAGAGACGTTCTGCTGTGCCTTTTGTGACTGGATTTGCCTACCCTGTATCAGCCTTTTTAGTCACCAGCACAGTTGCAACAAGCGTGGGCAGTGCCCTTCCCAAATCTTCGTTCATGAAGCCTAGCCATGATGATGACACTTAATTATCAAGGCAGCATAGAAAGGACATTATTTCTGTTAATTACTGCTTTTTTACTGGACTCAATTCAAGATATTTCAATCACTTTCATTTGAAGCTGTGTGTGTTCTTGCATGGTGGTGTTGCTGAGGCATGTTTGTTCTCAGACTAAGGAGAAAGGGTCCACTGTGTGTGGTCTCTGTAGGTACTGTTATACAGTTCTACATCTCTAATTTCCAGGTTATGTGTATGATAAGGCTTTCTCCCTCTCTGTACTAGGTGGGGAGGTACTGCAGTGTGGTTTGCCATTTCAGAAGCAAGATTCTCGGGGAGAGCTAATCCCTCTTTTTAGGCCCTTCTTTTGCTATAATTGGGTAAAAACATATTTTCCAACACATTTTCACCCTCAAGAGCCCTTTCTTCAGCTCTGTCTAGATGTAGCAAAAATTCAAACGAAGTGCAGCTTTGACAATATTGCTCCTGGTTTTATTCTTTTAGTCAGTTAAAAGACTTGAAGTTATAGGACTTAGTCTCCCATGGAGTGTTAGCTGGGGGAGACTTGCTGTGGTACAGAGAGAAAATCGACCCCTTCTTCCCCACGTGCAGAGAGGAACAGGTAGAAGCAGGGGAAGAAGGCAGTTGGAATGGGCTGTGGAACTTCTGTCTTTGTAGAGTTTAGTGCTGCTAGGTCAACAGTACAGCAAAGTCAGCTTCAGGGAACCAGGAAGGGTTCTGTATCAGGAGGGAGCCTGGGTGTGAGGGGCTGGGAGGACAGGCTGCCTTACTGAGCCTGTGAAACTACTGTTTTATTATCACAGTATCACAATTACAGGCAAGTCTCCTCCTTTAATGGTCCTTATTATAATAAATCCATGGGTCACTGATCATTTGCTTTTTTAACTTAGAAAATACACTGATTTATCACAGAATCACAAACTGGTTTGGGTTGGAAGGGACCTTAAAACTCATACAGTTCCAACTCCAACACCTTCCCCTAGCTCAGGTTGCTCCAAGCCCCATTCAACCTGGCCTTGGACAATACCAGGGATGGGGCAGCCACAGTTTCTCTGGGCAACCTTTGCCAGGGCCTCCCCACCCTCACAGGGTAGAATTTCTTCCCAATATCCCATCTATCCCTGCTCTCTGGCAGTGGGAAGCCATTCCCTGTGTCCTGTCCCTCCAGGCCCTTGTCTCAAGTTCCTTTCCAGCTCTCCTGGAGCCCCTTTAGGCACTGGAGGGGATTCTCAGGTCTCCTCAAAGCCTTCTCTTCCAGATAAACACCCCCAGCTCTCCCAGCCTGGCTCCAGCCCTCGGGGCATCTCCATGCCTTCCTCTGGACTCTTGCCAGCAGTTTCCTGTCCTACCTGTGCTTGGGACCCCCAAAGCTGGATGCAACACGATCTTACTTTTAATTTTAACATTATCAATATGAATAAAAATTTCACATCCCCTTTATATTGTATTTGTCTGAGGTCCAACTGAGTTTATAATGGTGCTTGGATTAAGACTCTAGTTTTGTCAGAAAGCCAAAGAAGTTCTTTGAACATTGAAGATCTTAACCATCTGCAGTACAGAGAAACCTCTTGCCTGAAACAAGCCATAAATGAGTAGTTTGCAGCAGGATGGTAGTTCATGTGCAGAGGAGGTGGACATCAGGGTAATAAAGAGTGCAAAGCCTTGTCCTGGGAATGCAGAAGCTGATGTGCTGGATCAGGCAGAGGGTCCATCCAGCCTGGTCTTCTCTCTCCACTACTGGCTGAAAGAAAATGTCTGGGGAAGAGCGTTAGGAACTTCCCTCAAGTTCCCTCCTGCTCTCAATCTGTTTCAACCCCCATGAGTATTTACTGAGCCATATGTGGCTTCCACAAATTTAATCTAAACCTCAAGAGATCTATTTTCTCCTAAGAACCTGTTTAGTCTCCCCTTGAACTAGGTGGATTTTTTCCTTTACATACTATCAGAAGTGGCAGATTTTGAAGTGATGTTGTGATTATATGTGCAGATCCATCATTCCAGTCTCTTAGACCAGTCTGAAATGCATTTTGGCATCATGAGGATCTCTCCCCTTCGCAGTGGTAGTGGTGGCAGTTTGGGACACACCAGCTGACACACAAGGCAATGCTATAGAATGAAGCTGGAATAGTCCACCCTTACAGAACTGTAGAACTGTGCCTGTCTGTAATAAATCACCCTCTTTTCCACACTGCGAGGGTCTTTAAGCTCCTGTAAACCAATTATTCCAATGCTTTAACTCTTTGTTTCCTTTGATAATGTTGGTATTGAGGGGAGTTTCTGACCTGTCCAGACTACAGAGACCATTTCACCACCAAGAGAGGAACAACTTCAGCCTTTTGGTCTTTACTGTAAGAAGACAGCTTTATTAAACTCTGTTTTTCAGCAGGTAATCAGTCCAAACTTACACAGTGAGAGAGCAGCTCTCTCGGAGCCTCTTGCTTTGGCAGACCTGCCCCGGGGGATCAGTGTGGTAATGATGTGCTGACAGCTGGGCAGTGAGGGCACTGAATGCCTCTGGTACCCTGGATGCTGGGGGAAGGCTGCAGAGGCCTTCACCCTTTTTAGTTCTGGAGGGAAAATAGAAGCTTTGACATAGAGATCTTCTCAGGTGAGCCTACATGGTCTTGTTTCCAAACCCCCTCCATATAGCAGGCAAGCTGAAAAGCAGGAAAGTCCTGGTCTCACTGGAAATTCCTGCTCCAGCTTGTGGCTGTGTCCAGATTTCTACCACAGAAATTCTGGAATGTTTTCCTTCCCTTTTAACTCCTCCAGGTGTGTAGAAATCACAGGTGTGAGATTGATACACAGGAGAGTGGAGGGATTCAGTTGAGAATGTTCAACAGGTGGTCTGTTTTTTCCTTCTCTCTGGTTTCAAAAGGAAGTTACATCTCTGAGTCCAAGAGACACGTTAAGTGCATTTATCTTTACAAACACAAGATGGTAACAAGTCTGCATGTTTTCTCAAAATGTTGCATTCTTCTTAGTTGTGGAAATGAGTCTTGATTAAAAAAAAACCACTCTGAAACCCACTGCAGCTGTCTGGGCATCACTCAGATGCTGTGTGATCCCATCCCCAAACTCTCAACTTCATCCTCAGGACCAGCTGCCTCTTACCAGCACACAGCTTAGTGCAGGATGCGGTCTTCCTTCCCAAGTCATTCCCACAATCTTGTCAGAAACCCTTAAGAAACAGGGATCAGGTTCTCCTCGCTGCTGTAGAGTGCTTGGAGCTCGTGTTTTTGAAAAAAACAGAAGAAAATGTCTTGTTCAGAGTCATGCCACGCTGAAGTGCCCCCAGGGAGGATTTGACAGGGGTGTTGCACATGTAAACTTCTGCCACATACTCAGTGTCCCAGCAGTGCCAGGGTGGCAAAGCTTGAGTCTCCAAAACATCGGCAATATGCAGTTCCCACCCTCAGTGAGGCTTCCAGGTGCTCTTTCAGAGGCCAAATTAAATTTAGATGTCTGCACAGAAGGGAGAGCTGTAGACCCAGCATGACATGGCATCAGGTGGGCAGAGGTGAGTCAGGAACAGCAGCTGTGACACAGGCTCTGCTGGGCACTGAGTTCTTACCTTTCCAGTCCATCAGGGATTTAGGAATGTTGTTTGCCTCTCTGAAAATACCTCTCTGATTTCTTGGAAGTTATCAGAATGTACACAGCAACAGAAAAATCTCCTCTGCCCTGGCCAGCTGCTGTCTTCCTAATAGCTCCTGAGGAACGTTGTTGTTTGCAGGCATCTCCTGGCATGTGTTTGCCATAATCCAAATTCTGTGGAAGCGAGATGAAAGGGTCTGGGTTTCATATATTCCATGGTGGTGGCATGGTGGTGGGTCTGACACGAAAGTTCTTGGCTGTGCATTAGCAGGGTTCAGGTTCTCCAGCAGTTTGAAGGTAATATATGAAATCAAGAGGAAAAATTTCACAAGTGTACCTGTGCAGAGCATCTCAGAAAACTCCACCAAACTGATACTGCTTTTGAAACTTAAAAATAAACTCCTTCCATGTGAACTTCCCCAAGGGCACTTTTATTCTGACTTTATACATGTGGTGTATGTGGGTCCTTGTGGCTGTGCTCCTGGAGGGAATATACTTTTCTAGTAAACCAAATCAAGTCCTAATTGTAAACCATATAAAAAAATTTTTGGGAGTCAGGTCTTATTCCTTGCCTCTTCAGGTCAAATGGGAGAGAAAAACAGTGTTTGAGCCACTGGATCTGATTGTTAGTATTCTGAGGAAACTAACGGGGGAGGGAGAATGCTGATGCAGCTACGCTTATTTTCCTGCATTTCTGTGTGGATTGCTGCAGATTTCTGTTCCCCAGATAAGAGTCTTTGCAGACTTTAGTTCCCTGATAAGCAGCTGTTGGGCAGTATTACCAGGCTTATGTAGCTGGGGAAAGGCAGCAATCAAGTTTGTTTAGCAATACCAAAAAAGAGGGGTGTTTGGAATGCAGAGAAATTAATTTATCTTAAATTGAGTTTTCTTCTTCCTTCTTAGCATCTGATCTTAGAGTTGTCTGTGGCTGTAGGTTTTATGTCAGGAGATGCTCCCTGGAGTGGAGGAGGTGTTGCTGTGCACTCTCAGCTGGACCATTGCAACACTGGACCTGGTGGAGAAGGAGGAGAGGCTGTAGGTCTGAAATGGTGGGAGACAGGTCCCTCACGTCCAAGTGGATTTCCTTTTCTTGGAGGTGTAAGACATAAATTTAGGTCTGCTCCCCTGGGCAGCAGCTGTGGTGAGCTTAAAGAACCCTTGTATTTTGGCAGTGCCTGAAAATGTTGCTGAGATCAGAGCCTTGTGCTAAGGGAGGCCATTGTCCTGCTCTGCTCTGCCCTGGAGCAGCCTCACGTCAGGTCCTGGGGCAGTTCTGGGCACCACAATATCATAAGGATCTAAAGCTATTGGAGAGTGTGGAAAGGAGGGATATAAGGATGGGGAAAAGTCTGGAGGGGAAGGATCTGAGGAGCAGTTCAGGGAGTTTGTTCAGTCTGAAGAAGAGGAGCCTGAGGTCTGACCTCATCAGGGTCTGCAGTTTTCCTCATGAGGGGTAGTGGAGGGGCAACTTCGATCTCTGCTCTGTGTGAGCAGGAACAGGACATGAGGGAACAGCTGGAGCTGTGCCAGGGCAGGGTTAGGTTGGATATCAGGAAAAGGTTCTTTCCCCAGAGGGTGGTCGGGCACTCAACTGGCTCCCCAGGGCAGTGGGCACAGCACCAAGGCTGACAGAGCTCAGGAAGTGTTTGGACAACACTCTCAGAGACAGGGTGGGACTGTTGAGGTGTCCTGTGCTGGGCCAGGAGGTGGACTCAGTGGTCCTTGTGGGTCCCTTCCAACTCAGGGCATTCCATGGTTCTATGATTAGAGAACACAGTGCCCAAAGCACACAACAAGCAGAAAGTTCAGGCATGAGGGAATGTGATGCAGAGGGGAGGGAGGTGTCTTCTCTGAGCTCATGCTGTGTATTTGCACTAAGCACTGGAGACGGCAGATCTCCAGACTAGAAGCAAAATGTTTCAGCTGCAAATCCACTCTCCCCTCCCTGTCCGGACCTTACAGGTTGGGCATTGCTTCTTGCTGTCGACACAGGGTTAACATGTACCCACTGCTGGGTGAGAAGCTGGAAATCATTCCAGTCCTGTGGCTCCACTGCAGGAAGCTGCGCAGGCTGGTACGATGGCAAATATCACACAGAGGGAAAATGGCAAATGCTTATGGGCTTCAAATCACGGATGCATGTTCTGCTCTCTGATGCCATGGGGATGCACGGAGATTAGATTTGACTCCAAAGCTGCAGTGAATTACAGTCTGGTTATTACAAAAACTTTTGTCAATTACCACTTTTTAAAGCCTGTCCTGCCTGGATTCACATTATCTGTAAGTAAACACAACAGGCTCCCACCCGCTTCGAAGCTGCATGAATTTCCATGGCCAGAACAATGCAGCAGTAGGCTCACAATGAGCCAAGCCCAGTTGAGCTGAACACAGGAAATCAAGTGAGACCTTCCCCAGCTCTCCCTGCCCCATGCACATGACTCCTGTTTTTTGCCTCCCCTCCAGTGCATGCAGAAACACACTATGGCCATCTACCTGTCCGTGCTCCCACACATGGAAACTTGGAGGTTTACATTCTGGAAGTTAACATGGAAAATCTGCTTTCTCTCCTCTTTACAGTTTAGTGCACAGGTGAAACCCCAGCCCCTCTACCAACAATCTCTCCAAGGAGTGTCCCAGGGTTGTGGTCCAGCACCTCTGTATCCTGGGGTCTCATCTGGGAGTCTCCCAGGGGTTGTGCTGCAGGATCTAGTCCTGCTGATCCCACAGTCCCTACTCAGGGGGATGCTCCTAGCTTAAACCATGTAGGGCTCCAAGTCTGGGCAGCACCTGATTCTCATGTTCCTCCAGGTGTAAGGAGTTAGATGCCCTTAAGATGTCCTGGAAGAGCAGCATCCTGTAGACCTTCTGTGGGCATTCTCTAAGCTCTTCCCATGGCATTTTGAAGTGTGGTATTCTATCAACTCCTCTTACATGGTAACTTGATTCTCTTTTATCTTCAGAATCTCTCTCATCTTTGTCTTATTTCAGGAGCTTCAGGCAGCTTTCTCCTTTTGAGGTAATAATTCCCAGTTTTATGCTTTATGCTGAGCCTTCTGGTACAAAATTGCAGTTAAACTCTTGGAGCCATCTGTAGGACTGGGCAAAAATGGTGTTATGTTGTTGTCTAATGATGTCATTTGTAGTCATCTCCAAATTTGTATAGTTTAGTCTTGCATTAATTAGAGCAAAAGTCTCCAAAGCTTCTGTCCAGAAATCTTACAATTCCATCTCCACTGCCTGTATTATCAACAATGCAATGGATAGAGGACACTGCTTTATATCTAAAGACATAAAATCCTTTAAATTATCTGCCTTGATGCAACAAAGGTTTTTTGGTGAGTTAGGGATGACTTAGGCAGCTTTTTCCTACCACTAACTCAGACCAATCTGCATGGGACAAAAGGGACCTGTCATCTTTTGTACTTTGGAGGGTACAAAAGAGGTTTGCCAGGATATATTTTAAAGCTGCTTTCTTTTCATGCTAAAAACAGTAAAGATTTGATTGTCTTGATTGGAAAAATCTGTATTTGGCATAGAGGAAGCTGGTGATGACAGGAGATAAACAGATGGTGAAATGGGATGATCACAGAATGGCTCTAAATAGGATCTGATGAATGTTGAAGGGGGACTGCAGGAGCAGGGCTATCACCCAGGCAGCCCACATGCAGCAGTTCCCCTTTCCCTACACCTTCCAGGGTCCCTCCCTAGCAAAGGAGACCTTGGTAGCATCTTCCCCATTTTCTAGGGCCTCTGCATTGCCAAAAGAGCAAAGCACAAGCATAGTCTCCCTTTTCAGTGATCTCCCTGGAACCCTGAGATCTCCACCTCTCCCTTCAGACTTAACACATCCGGCTCTCAACAGAAAATTTTTGAGGTTTGCCTTGGCACTGCCAGGAATTCCTGTAAGAGATGTCAGTCCCTCCTGGAATACTGGAAAGGATCGCAGCTTTCTAAAGGACAGGAGGTTTATGACATGAAAAAACAGGCTTTTGTTCTCTAAGTACCAAAGCAGAGGAAGGAATATATCAATTCACAGATTTTTTGGGGTTGGAAGGGACCTCTCAAGATCATGGAGTCCAACCCCTCTGCTCAAACCGGATGTTTGATGTCATTTTCCAGGACCACATCCAACTGGGTTTTAAATATCTCCATTAATAACTCCACAACTTCTCTAGACAACTTTGTTCCAGTGTTTGACCACCCTCACAATGAAAAACCAAAGTGCTTTCTTGTGTTCAGATAGAATTTCCTGTTTCTTAATGTGTCCATTGCCTCTTGTCCTGTTAGAGCTGTTGTAAGGTAGCTCTGGAAATACCAGCCTGGCTGGAACTACTGGCAGACAGCCCTCTTCTACCATCTCCTGAGCTCTGAGGCCTAGCAAAGGGGGGAACCTTATGTGCACTGGGATCTCATCCTCTCACTGCCATTTGACTTGTCCCTAAAATGTAAACTTTGAGCTTTGTCCTTCCTTTTCCCTTACTGTAACCATGAGCAAGGTTTTATGGTCCTTCTCTTTGCTTCTGCAGGAAGAGCTGGCTCATGGGTCGTGGGAACAATGCAAGGTGGAGACACGGAGGAAGATGTAAGTTACTATTCCACATGTCTGTAGAGCTTCTCTAGCAGAGCTTTAGAATGCCAGCTGTCATGTGAAAGGGAGGAGGGAGACAGAAATACAAAGATTTCTAGTCTTAACTGTATTAATTAAACCTTATTAGCCATTTGTGCTTCCAGACAATCAGATCCTTATGTACCCAACACTGTCTGTCTTTTAACTGACAGCACACAGGATGGAAGGGCTTCTGACCTCTGATGTGAAGCTTCACTTCAGTGAGGGAGAAAATTATTAGCAATAAGCGCTTCTAGAGAATCAGAGCCTTGTGTCTGTCAACTAACGGACAGCCCACAGGTTGGAAGGTTTTGTGACTTCTAATACAAAGCCACACTTAAGCCAGAAAAGAACTTTTCTCACAACAGCTCCCGAAATAACATTAATACAAATATGTGACAGTTATTGTGGGTTCTGCTTTGCCCATGATAACGTTCAGCTGCAAGATTGTATTTAATTGATTATAAAAGACCCCAAAAGAAACCAGCATCAAACACATTCTACAGAGACAAACACACGAAACTTAAGTTACAATACAGCAATGTATCCCATTTTCACAACAGACAGAAACTAGGAACAAAGAACTACTAACTAAAAACACAGCCACCTAAAACACTTATCCAGACACTCTCTCAATAACATAAGACAACAAAATATCTTGCACACCACTCTCTAACACAAAGCAAAAGGAAAGAACAGAGCTGCTTCTTATCAACATACATGTTGAAAAAGAAACTGCACATTGAAAGTGGAGCAAGTTACTGTAGTTGCAAAACAGAGCTGGTCTTAGAAAAGTAAGAATAGCAAAAAGCAATAACCAATATAAAGTAGCAAAGTGTGAAGCAAGTAACTGTTATTAGTATTAAGGTAGCAAAACACATTTAGTAAAAGAAATGCTTATAAAGTGAGAATCAAAGTAAGAAAGGAAGAAAGTAAAGTTAAGAAAGTAAAGTTAGAAAAAAATTAAGAGAGCACATGGTCTCCTCACCCCTACATTGTTCTGGACGAGCTGCAGCAGTTACCCTCACAGAGACACTGGCATATTTCCCTCACCTCTGCTGGAGTTTAAACTCCAAACACTTTTTATACCTTTTCTTTTCTTCCATGTGGTTTGTGTGGCTAAGTCAATCTATTGGGAGGGTGATGGTGATGCCCTGAGGTGAGGTGGGCCCTTGAAGATATCGCAAAAGAAGGCCGTGCTATGTCTTTAGCACTCCATCTTTTGTTAATCTTACCAGTTTGAAAGCCCTTTGTCCTCTGCTTGGAGCATCTCTCCAGGGGTGCTGAGGCATTTCCCTCAACCCCTCAGGCCTTATCAGGGCCATCACCCTACATCAGCCCTCTCTGCAGCTAGAGAAACACCTTTTTACCTACTGAATCCGCATTCCCCAGGCCTGCTTTTCTCCTTCTTTCCTCTGGCTGTGCTCTCTCAACAGCATAGACACAGATTTCCCTATTTTTCCTGTGCTCTGGGAGTCTCATCCTACAGTGCAGAACTAGTGGCACACAGGCTACAGGAATGCTGTTAGTGAGCTCTGGGGGCAGATTGCTGGGAGGTGGGATCAGTGCAGTGCAGCAGGAGTTAGGTACATGGACTAAAAACATGCTCTAAAAACATGTGCCTTGGACCCTCTCCAGGGCCTGTACTGGCAGCATCAGTCATCCAGATGATGGGACAGGGTTTGTCCCTTGGGATTCCTGCTGTCCCAGGGCTCCTGGCTTTGCATCGGGTTATGGTTTATGTGGTAAGCAGACAGAGTCTAAAAGGCACACATAGGTTTGTACAGGAGGCACTTGTTCTATGTCTGTGCCCAGCCTTTGACATCTGTGGGCAACCTTTCTTGTCTCGGGGCACACCTGAGTTTTTACATCTGCACTAGGCAGCTGAAGCCAGCTGCTGTGATGTGGTTTGCATCCATACAGGAAGCTCTTCCCATCTTCCCAAAAAGCTGCTGACATCCTAAGAGCAGTGGGGCTGTCCTGTTTCCCACATGATGATGGAATATTGTTTTGAAGAGTGCTCGCAGGCACAGGCCAAAACTGTGCTAGGAAACAGTAGAACTATGATAACTGTGGGCTTGGGTTTGAACCTGTGCTGCTGTTAATTCCCAGTGTGGATGGAGCCTTTCTATCTATGGAGCCTTTCTATCTCCCTGTCCATCAGACAAGCCCCCCAGTGCTGCCTGTCTTGAGGGGGGCAGTTTAGACATCTCTGTGAATCCCAGACTGGTTTGGGTTGGAAGGGATCTTAAAGCTTGTGTCATTCCACCTCCCTGCCGTGCGCAGGGACACCTTCCACTAGGCTGGGTTGCTCCAAAACCCATCCAACCTGGCCTGGAACACTTCCAGGGATGGGGCAGCCACAGCTTCTCTGGGCATCCTCACTTTGCCTGTGGAGAGAAACTTGCAATCCCTGCTCTGCTCTTCGCTCCTGCCAGACTGTGTGTGGCTGTTATTGCCTCCTGGGACATGATTTACGCCCTTGGCACTCAGACCCATTCCTGAATGTAGGTGATGATGCCACCTTGTTGTCCTTGACCATGTTCCTGGCAGATTAGAATAGTCATCCTCTGTGATTTCTTGTCCTTTTATACTTTTCTGTTCATAGCTTTCTCCCTGTTGGTACAGCCCCAGCATATCAAGGTGTGGAAAGCCCAGGCCTTCAATCTCTGATTGCCTCAGCTGCAGCCACTTCAGTTATCTCAAGTCTCTGCCCTTGGAATCAGCCTCTCAGCAGGCCCAGGGGCTGAGAGACTCACTCAGGAACCCTCACAGGTGTCTGAGATCAGGGAAGAAGACTGGTGAGGCTGGTTTGAACCCCTAAAGTAGTTCATGGAGTTAAAGGATTGGGAATAGGGCAGGTTTCAGCCTGCCCAAGAACCAGCAGCTGTATGCCCAGCCCCTGTCCCTTGCTGATTTGGCACATTATGCCAGAGCTGTGCCTGCCTTTGCTGCCTTCTCCCCTGCTCCTATCTTGGTTACTTTCTGGTTTCTTTTATGTTCTTGTACATTTTTTCCCTGCTCTGCCTCTCCTGTTCTTCCGCTCTGGTTCTCCAAGGGGACACCTGCCCCAGCACGGCCAGGCCCACAGAAGGTCACCACCAAGACACAGGTGGGTTCCTCTTCTGCAGTTAATTTTCTTGCATTTCACCTTGGTTCTTTGGTCCCACAATAGGTGTTGCTTTAAAGTTAAATACCCTGCCAGGTCTTTAATACCCCAGATCCAGCAGAAGTTGAGTTCATGTTTGCTAGCTCCAAGAGGTGGGGAAGGAAGTTTGCAATTGATTGGGAGTGCAGGGAGGGAGCCAGTGCTGCCATCCCTTACTTTTGGGCTGGCAAAGAGGCCTTGCCATGGGAGAGCTGAACTGGATATGGCATTTTGTTTCCTTTCCTTCAGGAGGACTCGGGGGATAGTGAGATTGACCTGGGTGAAGATGACGACGAGGATGATCTGGAAGATGACAGCATGGAAATCTCCCCAAGCAAATCCACTCATCGAGCAAAGAAGCCAGAGCCATTGGAGCAAAGTGATAATGACTTCTGACCCTTCAGTAGCAGGAGGCATCTTGAAACAAACTCTGGAGAGAATGCAAGCCAGGAGCAAATATCCTGCCATCTGAAAAGCACATGTCAGCATGAATTCAGGAGTTGGTAAATAATGTTCATTAAACTTTAAAATTAAACTTGGATTGCCAGGCTTGTGACTCTCAAAGCATAAGCAGTTTATCCATAATGGGAATCACAGTAATGTGATGTTATTTCCATAATTGCTTTAAACTGGCTCTCATGCACTGCAGTGCCAGCAGTCTCACTCCGGTGAGCACCGTGCGCCTGATTTCCCTGCATTTTATTATGTCCAAACAGATTTTTTTTGCTTAATAAAACTGGATGAAAAGCTGCTCTGGGAATGCATTTCAATTGATTGTAAATCTGGCTTAAATCTATTTATCCTAAACATATCCTTCACGTGATCAAGGGCTTGTCTCTGCAAAGAGCAGCTCCAATTAGACTGAAAGAGTGATGTTAAAACTGGGAAACGAGTGAAGGGGCTCTCAAATACGACAGAGTATTTCAGCTCTGTCAGTGGGAATTGTCTCAAACTTCAGTAGGCTAATCTTGAGTGTCCCGAGAGCAGCCTGAGAGATGTGCTGTAACTAAATTTGTATGAAATTAACCCTTTATTTGTACTGGGGCTACCAGGATAGACTCAGATTTAGGCATTCAAATGGGTCAAAAGCCGGGCTTTTGTTCAGTGTGTTGGGCTGATGCCATCAGTGAAGGTGTATTCAGGTTGGTCTGGGTGTTGCCTCTTTTCTTTTAGCTCCTCTTTAGCATCACAGTTGTCTTCAGAGGAACAGGAATCAGTGCTTGATTAGAAGAGTTCACTGGGGTGTGTGTTCATCAAGGCAGTCAAGGTCCTCACTGTGCTGCTGTCCTCCACATTTTTACACCAGCAAAGTACTTTGCTTTCTACCCCATCTGAAGGCTAGACTTATGTCCATTCCCTCCATTAATGAAGGAAGGAATACACAAGTTACTTGAAAAATCAAGAGGTTTTTCATCTCTGACCCCAAGGGTGGAACTGTCACACCCAAAGAAGTGCCCCATCAGCAGAGCTCAGAGCTTGAAATGCCATGGCAAGCTGGGACAAAACCTGACAGGTAAATATAGCCAGTTTTTGGGTGGTAATGGGGCATATGTGGGTGCAGTGATACGCTGAACTGACTGGTTGGACACTTTTTTTGCACTTCTTAATTGGCATTTTGCACTCTACTTTGAAGGAGGCAGATACCAAAGATGGCAAACACTCACTGCAGAGCCATTAGGGTGGTCCTCTGACAGCCAAGGTGAAGGTGTATTTGCTTATCACATCTCTCTCCTGGGGGATGGGAATGTCCTGATTTGAGGACCTGTGCTCAGAATGTTTTTCCATGTTATACAGGGAATCCACTCTGATCCTCCATGTGTGCTGTTCAGCTTGGAGGCCAGAAGGATCAAGGGAGACCTTAGAGTCCCTTCCAGTCCCTAATGAAAGCTTGAGAGGGACTTTGGACAAGGACCTGGAGGGACAGGACAAGGGGGAATGGCTTCTCACTGCCAGAGGCCAGGGTTAGATGGGATATTGTGAAGAAATTCTTAGCTTGTGAGGGTGGTGAGGCCCTGACACAGGTTGCCCAGAGAAGCTTTAGCTGCCCCATCCCTGGAAGTGTCCAAGGCCAGGCTGAATGGGACTTGGAGCAACCTGGTCTAGTGGGAGGTGTCCCTGCCCATGGCAGGGGGTGGAATGAGATGATCTTCAAGGTCCCTTCCAACCCAAACCAGTCTGTGATATATCTGACCCATGAGAACGACTTCCTGTAAGACTTGGGTCTAGTCTCACAGTCTGGCAGTTTCAGAGTTTTCTGTGTTATTTTCTATATTATAGGCCCAAGTAGAAATGTGACTTCATAGCTTGTGCGCACAGACACAGAGCCGCTCTTCAGACACCACTGCCACTTAGCCTTCCTGCATGACCAGCCAGGATTAGCGAAGCTGCAGTTTGTGTTGCAGCTTCTTGTGCCAGGCCAGAGTAGCAGCACCATCAGCAGCCACCCCTGTGCCAGTGAACTGAGCTTTTGGCTCGTGGTCTGCAGCCTGGGCTGTGGAGCACAGCTCACCCCATATGTCATGCAATGCAAGACGAAGGCTGCACAAGGCATCTTCTCATCCAGAAACCAGTTTATTTCCAAGTGTGTACATATCCACAGCTCAGTGTGGCATTTCTGGGATCAGCCCCAAGGTCCTGCAGCAGTCACTGCCCTGAGTGTGCAGCTCTGGCTGGGGTGGAATTGGGAGGAGGAGGAGTGGATGGAGTGGGCTCTGGGAAGTTGCATATATTGGCTAATGGTTCACCTGCAAACGTGGTACCTTCTGGAGAGTCACTGGGTCTCTGTCACACACACAAACGCATCACCTGTCACCTCTGCTTTCAGCAGCCTGCCCAAAATGTGATGTGCTAGGGGAGATGTTTACCTGCAGGTGGGACATTGGGAAGACACATCCCAAGGTCACAGAACTTGTCACTAATGGCAACAGCAGGAAACCCAAGAACTCCAGCCTGAACTTGAGGGGCAGCGAGCTAAGGCAGTCCTGGTGTAGCACCAAGACACGTGTGCTAGACAGCTCATGCCTTGGGTTGCCTGTCCCTTCAACAGAGAACAACTCTACCAAACCCTTCAGGCATATCTGGCCAGCACCAACCTGTTACTGATGGCACAGCAACAGCACAGGATCCTGCTGCAAGTGCCCAGGTCCACAGCATTGCTCTCATCTGAGCAAGGAATCAGCAAACCTCAAGTGTCCATATGGGATTTCAAGAGGAGATTACAGGACCAGGCTGTATGTAACCACGTGAGAAGGGGTTGCTTTGAATCCTGTCTGCGTTTCACCCAGTTCTTCTTGGATGCTTGCCAGAAGACAGATAAGAGCTGGCACTGGAAGCAGAGTCCTGGAGCCACATCGGGGGTGCTGCAGCATTTGCCCACAGTGACTCAGGCTGGAACAGAGAGCAGCTCCAGGATGCACCGTTTCTGAGTCAGGGTCCAAGCACAGCACTGTAACCCCATGGAGATCGTAGGAGGGGTTGCTGCCGCCCGAAGATAAATCACCCATGAAACAAAGGTCTGCCGAGTTGGGTCTGGCCCTTTCTCCCTCCTTTTTGCATTTTACTTACTCCTTGAAGCTCCCCCAGAGCCTGGATGAACAGGGACATTGGCATACATCCCTCAGCTTTCAACACCAGCAAGTCTTGACCCTCCTGCACTGCTGATTCGGACACCCTCAGTCCTCCTGGGCCACACCAGGGAGCTCAGGAGCTCTCTATGCCTCAGGTTTCCTCCCTGAGATGGGGGCCAAGCAGCTCCCTGCAGAGTCACACTGGCCAGAGGGACCCACTGGGCACCCTCTGCACTGCAGCCAGCCACCCTCACACATCCACGATGCAGTTGGGGGAGTTAATCTGGATGGTGTTGGAGATCATCTTGGCTCCTGATTGGCCGATAAGATTCCCCTGCAGGCTGGGAGCAAAGACAAGAGAAACTCAGGCTTGGATATGAGCTAAACCAGGATCCTTGGTGGGCACAAGAGATGCTTCCCAGCTTCGCACCAGCATCACCTGCACCATCCCCACTTCATCCAGAAGCTCTTGCTTGGAACCCACTCCCAGGAGACTAGATTTGAGAGCCTGAAGGCAGCCAGGAGAAAGCCCCTGGGGAGTTGGAGTGGCTGAGCCCCTTCTTCCCTGTATAGACTGTTTGGCTTTTGAAGTGGTTCTTTGCCACAGATCATCCCTGGAGAGGAGCTGGGGGATCTGGAGCTGTGTGGGCACTGTGGCTGTCATACCTGGAGCAATATGGGATGCCACTGGTACTGCCAGGAATGGGCAGTACCAGTGGTGGGGAAAGTCCCTGGATGGTTCCCATGGTCTCCCCCATCCCTGCCCCATCCAGTACAGCAGCCACTTACTTCACATAGGTGAGACCATGGTTGCCCTTCAGAGCAGTGGCAATGCAGATAGCTCCATCCATGCCCAGGGAGTTTTCCTGCAGGCTGAGGGAGGCAGGAGGGTCAGAAAGCCCCAGCCAGGAAGATGTGGCCGATGGGACACAGAAGGGAAGGTATGGCTTGGACACTGGGAAAAGCCACCTGCTCAGGGGTTTGCCCCACTGAGAACTGTTGGCCTGGCCATCCCCTTGCTGCTCCCTCCAGGAAGGTCTGGAAAGGCTCTTCCTGTCTCACCCCAGGGAGTGGAATACTTACTTGAGCCAGCGGAGGCTGCGGTTCACCTTCAGTGCATTGGCCATTGCCTTGGCCCCTGCCACACCAATGGAGTTTCCTCGCAAGCTGAGAAGAAAGGCAGAAGGTAAGGAAGGACAGCCTGGGATGATCCCAGGTGGGAGGAGATGGAAGAGGTGGTCCCACACCAGGGAGCCAAGGGATGAGCAAACTAAGTCTGGTAGGACACAAGAGTGGAAGTCATGCCGAGGTAAGGACCAGAGGCTCGGACACCTCAGGGATCAGTGTCACAGCCATGGGGGACTTGATGGCCCCACTGAGCACTTACTCCAGGATCTGCAGGCTCTTGTTCACCATCAAGGCCTCTGCCAGGGCTTGGGCACCAGCCACACCAACCGAAGCCACTTGCAGGCTGCAAGGGAACAGGGACTCTTCAGCACACATTGTGAGGTGGCCATGGTGTGCTAATTAGATAAACTAACGAGGCTGCGACACCAGGGTTCTGCCACAGCCTAGATACTCACTGGAGATCTGCCAGGGTCGTATTGACCTTCAATGCGGCAGAGAGGGCGGCCATTCCCTCGTCTCCGACTGCATTTTCCTGCAAGCTGAGACACCCAAATGCATCTGCCCGTGGCCTGGGCACCCCAAGGAGGAGGAGGGACCGCGAGCACAGGGCACAATGTGCCTGGCATTCCCAAATGGCTTGGAGTGGGACCAGGCCACCAGGCACTTGGAGCAGCCCCGAACAGTCACATGAAGTGGGGACACAGCAGCCCCAAAGTACCTAACAGGGGCTCTTAGAGAGCTGGACAGGGACTTTGGACAAAAGCCTGGAGGGACAGGACAAAGGGGAATGGCTTCCCACTACCAGAGGGCAGAAATTCTTAGCTGTGAGGTGGTGAGGCCCTGGCACAGGTTGCCCAGAGAAGCTTTGGCTGCCCCATCCCTGGAAGTGTCCAAGGCCAGGTTGGATGGGGCTTGGAGCAACCTGGTCTAGTGGGAGGTGTCCCTGCCCATGGCAGGGGGTAGAACAAGATGATCTTCAAGAGCCCCTCCAGTAGGAAGGTGCTGTCCAGGACCCATCTGCCTGTGTCCACTTACTCAAGGCTGGCCAGGCTGCTGTTGGACTGTAGTGCTTGTGCCAGGGCCATGGAAGCGTTTACCTGGATGAAGTTCCACTGCAAGCTGCAAACAGAAGAAAATGGGAGGTGAAGCCTGGAGCTGCGAGCATGCCCTAATCCCTCCAGGCTCCATACACCTTTGCATCCATCCAGAATGATGGAGGCTGGGATGTGACCCCTGAGCAAGACCCCATGGGTCCATCCAGGTTGGCACAATACACCTCCCACCGAGGGCAACCCAGGGGTGCCACTTTCACAGCCTGGAGGGGCTGAGGGCCAGGAGCAGTGTCCCTGCTCTGTGTCCACACAAGGGGCTTCAAACCAGACCTGATCCAGGGGGAAACTCACTGAAGGGATGTGAGCGCCCGGTTCTCTTTGATGGCTAAAGCGATGGCTTTGCCTCCTTCATCATACAGCAGGTTCGCTGCTAAGCTGGAGACAGGGATAGAGGACACAAGTCACACACATAGGCCTTGGGACAACTCCAGGGACTCCATGCAGCAATCTGGGTGCCCTCCTGGGATCCACTGGACTTACTCCAGCTTCCTGAGGGTGCTGTTGGTCTGCAGGGCATGAGCGATGGCAGGGCCCCCCTCCTTGCTGATGGAGTTCTCCCGAAGGCTGGGGGAAGACACAGGGCTGGGAGGAGCAGCAAAGGCAGGACATCAGCTACTCCCTCACAGCCCCCTTCACCCCCTGCTCTGCCACTGAAATAACCTATTTTGAGGATGGCAGTCTGTCTGACTTGCATCTCCATCAACATCTGCAGTGAATTCCCTGCATCCTTATCAACATCTGCATCCCCATCTGCATCTTCATTGCCTGCATTTATCAACACCTTCATTCCCTGCATCTTTACTCCCTGTGTATCCTGTGCATATTGGTGGCCCATCAGGGCCTTTTCGCAGCCTCCCATCCCTGCTGCCATCATTTCATTCCAAGACATGGCTAAACAGATACTGTCCCAAGGGGAAAAATCTAATGATGGAGAGAAGATCCTCAGAGCTGGAGGAGGGACAGAAGCTGTTTTCAGCATCCTGGAGCACTTGTGGAAAAAAACAGGCACAAGCCAGAATGCCAGAAGGTTTCCACATCTCAGTAACAGCTTTTGGCCCGGGTGGCTCAAGAGACTGTTACTTACTTGAGACTGATGAGTCCCTTGTTGGAGCAGAGAGCTGCTGTCAGTGCCGTGACCCCTGTGCTGCTGATGGAGTTGCTCTGGAGACTGAGACAAACAGGGATGGTATGAGGACAAGCCAGTCTTGGCATCACAAGTAGGCTGTGAGGTCATGCTTGGGTGAAAAGTGCCTGTTTCAATGAGAAATGGGCATCTCCCAGATACAGGAGGTGGGGGGAGCCAAGGCAGAAGGACCAACATTGGAAACAGCCAGGGCAGGTTCAGCATCTCCTGCTGACCATGGCAGCACTGCCCCACCAAGCAGAGGTGATGGGGTTTGCCAGTACTTAGGGGCAGACTTGTCCCCACCTGGCTGTTACCACAGTTGCCAGCTCAGCTGACATTTTTGGTGTCCTTATCACACTGTGGGAAGCCAGGGACAGATGGAGACACAGACTCTTGTCACCAGGAGCCAGGCAGAAGAGGTGTCTGGCTGCTGCTTCCAAGGAGAGCAAAGGTTGCACCATCCCACCCTGACTCTGCCAGTTCCCAGCCCAGTACCTTCCTCCTTCAATTCCCTTCACTTCTGAGAGAGAGAAGGCCCAAAGCTACTAATATCCTCCAAACCAGAAAAAAAAATCATCACTGGGTTGAGGATTATCTTGGTCAGTGCTACCATGGTAAAGGCAGGGCCAGCCTGGCTCTTGCTGGAGTTGCCACATGGTGCTCCAGCCTGCATGGAGCATCCACAGCCCTGTGCTCCTCCAGGGCACATGGACTGGGAGAGACATGAGGAGAGTCTGGGGCAGTCTCAGGGGCTGAGGGGTGAGAGGTATAGCTGGAGGGAGGAGGATGAGCTCTGCTGGCAAGCAGGAGTCCAAGCATGGCGGGGGAACTTACTCAAGGCTTTGCAGACTGTGGTTCACCCTCAGGGCTTCGGCCAAGGCAACAGAGCCGTTGTCTCCCACCGAGTTGCTGGAGAGTCTAAGAGAAGAGAAAGAGCTGGTGTTACCATGCTGCCAGCAATGGAATCACCTCCCCCAGGCTCTTCCTGCTCCAGCAGTGAGCAAGAACTCGCTGCTATCTCATTCACAACCTCTGTTATATCTCTGAAATAGCTTTTAATGTTCCCACAGGGCCTGGAGCCCTGCTGCTTGCCTCTGCAAGAGGGAAGACAGCTTCTCTGTTCTTTAAATGTCTCCCTGCATCCCTGGAGATACAGAGAGCATCTCCACAGGGTCACTCTGAAGGCAGTCCTGCAGGCCCTGCCTCCTCCATCCACACCAACTGCCTTGGGTAAAGCCACCAGTGTCCATCCTGCTTGTCTCATGGCCCAGCCCCCTTCCTGCCACCCCTGCCTGCAGATCCTGGGAAATGTGGTGCTGGCATCACCACCCCTCGACCTTGTGCTGTGCTTACATCAGCTCCTTGAGGCTGCAGTTCTGCTTCAGCGCCTCTGCGATTTTCCTGGCACCCTGGGCTCCGATGGCATTTTTCTGCAGGCTGCAAAGGTGAGGAAGACACCCGTGAGTGTCAAGTGCCAAGCCCCCATCGGTGGCACCTTGGTATGCTGGGTGGTTGAAGGAGGGACATCAGGTCCTTTTCACTCACTGCAGGGTCACCAGCCTGTTGTTGGTCAGCAGGGCCTCGGCCAGGAAGGTGGCACCATCCTCCTTGATAGTGTTGTGCTGAAGGCTGCAGGAAGTCAGGAGTGAAGGTGGGGACAGATGCTTCTGCAGTGGGGTGAGAAGCTATGCAGGGCTGTGAGGCAGTGGCCACCTGCCCTGGCATTTGCTTGCCCTCATCCCTGGCATGAGAAGAGGGTCTGGTCCCCAGTCATCCCTGTTCAAGAGTCTCTATTGCTCCTCTCCCCCAGGAGATGCCTCTGTCCATGCAACACCATTCCATGAGCTCCCATGTGAGGGGTGGACCTCAACCTGGACCTCAGCTTCAGCCTCAGGCTCAACCTTAACCTGGACCCACTGAAGCTGAGAGGCAAGAGAATCCCAGCATCTCTGGCCCAGGGCTTGCCCTTGTCACCCTCTCAGTCACCTGCATTCGTGCTACTGCCCAGTAACAGAACCAGGTTATGACCAGGGTCTCCCCACATGCTGGCCCTTGGAGGTTGGGAAAACCTCAGTGGAACAGGAGAGAGATGGAAGGAGGCTTGTCCTGGGGATCTGCTCCTGGAGGTGCTACAGAAATTGCAACTTACTTCAGGGAGAGCAGGATTTGATTTTTTTTCAGTGCATCAGCCAGTGCTTTTGCTCCGGCGGGGCCGATGGAGTTGCTCCGCAGGCTGGGGCAGGACAGGCAGAAAAGCCAAGGTTAACAAAGCAGTGGAATGTGCCATTTAAGCCAGATGTCTTCACATGGCACTGCTGCAGTGGGACATCAGGCCAGCAGCTCACAAGAGTTATGTTGATCTCTGAGTGGTGGTGGCTTTAGGGGCTGGACACTCTCCCAGCTCAGTCAGGCCAGGTGGGATCCAGCCCCACTGTGGCTGTGGGAATAGTTTCCAGTGGGGAACACGTGCATGGCAGGAGCTGGTACAGGGGGAACACTTACTCCAGTGCCGTCAGGCTTCTGTTCACCAGCAGTGACCTGGCCAGTGCTTTGGCTCCTTTGTTGCTGATCTGATTTTCTGCCAAGCTGCCCAGAAAAAGAAAAAATGGGTGTTTTTCTGTGGGAGAAAAAGATTTTGACAGCCCTTGGCATATCCCAGGGTGCAACTGGGATGTGTGAGCAGAGGAAAGCTATGGGGAACGTTTGGTGAGTGCTCCAAGGTCTGCTCTCTGAGGTGGAGGCAGAGGACTGCAAGGACAGGGTGGAAAGGGATTTTTTAGACTTAAACTGTGTCATGAAAATAGAGCTCAGATTGCAGCACAGGGGACTCTGTGTAGCCAAGAGCAAGGGCAGGAAGGTGAGGAAAGTGGGGACCCATCTGTCTGGGACAAGGCATCTCCCTGCATGGGGGTCAGGAGCCTGTCCCCTCCCTACATCAGATCCTCCATGCAGAGCCTCAGGTGTCCAGCAAACTGCCGTGACCTCGGGAAGCAATTTGTTGGGATAACCCATGGATTTCTGTTCATTTTTTTAGCAACAGTGAGGAGACAGCAGTTCCAGGAAGGCTGAGCAAAACAACCTGCCCAGCCACCATGAGGTAATGGGGGAAGGTCGCTGTGCCTGTGTGCAGGAGGTCATGTGGGGCTGTCCTTGTTAGCAGGCACCTGGGGAGCCAGTGGGAGAGACACTCCTGGAGGACCCTCACTCTGGTTTTGAGGTGCCTCCAGGCCCATGCTGCATTCCCAGGACATTCTGTTTGCCCTGGGCCAGGTCCCACCTGAGCTTCTGGATCTGGCAGTCCTTCACACTCAGCACACTGCCCAGCAGCTCCATCACATTGTCCTTAAACTGGTTATTGTCCAACCTAGAGAAGACACAAGGAAAGAGCAAGTGTTTGGAGAAAAAAGTGGAGAAAGGACGACTCTCCCATGACATCTACCCATCACAGGTGGAGAAACTCAAGGACCTCAGAGCTGATGCACTGTCAGCCCCAAGGCAGCTCTCTGCAGGTGGACAATGTTGGTGGGGGATTGGAATGAGCTGGTCTTTAAGGCCCCATCCAACCCCAACCATTCTGTGACTATGAGTTACAGCCCGGCAACCCGGCTTGTGTTTCCCAGTGCAATCCCATCAGGACTCACCTGAGGTTGTGTAAGAAGAGGAGCTGGGAGAGCAGACTCTTGCAGACGTTGTAGGTGAGGCAGTTGGAGAGGTTTGTCTCCTCCACGCAGACATCAGAGACCTGCAGGAGATAAGCCAAGGCAGAGCAGTTCACAGGGGTAAGCATCCCAGCCAAGCTCTCATTCTTCATTGCTTCTTCCACAGTCTTGGCGATCTCCATGTGCTGGATTTCATACAGGCAGTGCATGATGTTCACTGTGCGTGAGGAGATGGCATAGTCGGTGTTCAGGCAGCCCTGGAGGAAGGTGGCTGCTTGGCTTCTGAAGCTGTTGTGCTCATCCTTAACCAGGAGCCACCCAGAGAGCAGCTTGTTCACTTGCGGGGAGAGGAGTCCAGAGAGGAAACGAACGAAGATGTCCAGCTGCCTGTCCTCTGCCTGCAGTGACCTCTGCACAGTGCTCTTGAAGTGGCTGAGGAAGCCCAGCTTGGGCCAGGACATCCCACTCTCTGTGAAGAGGTCAAATATTGCCCGCTTTGCCACTGTGTAGTAATAAAGAGCTGCCAAGAACTCCTGTACGGTTAAGTGGGAGAAGTAATAGGCTGTAAAGGTCTTCATCTCCTCCTTGAGTAGCAATCGAGTGCACAGGCTGCTCTGCAGCAAGGAGAGGTCGATGCCATATGCCTTCATGTCTTGCTCATAAAACACGTGTTTCTTTCTGAGCAGCCCATAGAAGGCCAGTCTGCCCAGGCTGCCCACCATCTTCTTGCTGTTGTTCACAGCCTGCTCAATCCTGAGGGTTTCTCTTGGCTTTTCCAGACAGTTACCACCCAGAGCCATTTTAAAATAATAGGAATAGATTTCTGATAGGGTCCTGGGGACAATGATTGTTTCTTGGGGTTGATCCACACTGGTTTTTAAGTAATAAGCGATTGAGGAGCCAGATATCTGGCAGAAGCCAGGAACAGTGCACAGGACATATAATGACCTGTTAGCCCTGATGTGCTGCAGGACTTGGCTGGACAGGTCTCTGTTGTCAAAGAACATCTGGTCCAAGAAGTCCTTCATCTCTGCAGCTCCAAACCCTCGTATTTCCGTCATCCTGTCAACCAGCCCTGCGGGGATTTGTCTGGCTGCCATTGGCCGCGATGTGACCCAGACAGATGCCTCCTGCAGCAGGTTGCCCCGTATAATGTTGGTGATCAGGCTGTCCACTTGGATCTCCTTTTTGGGATCAGTGCATACCACTGCATTGGAAAAATCCAAAGGAGTCTTGAATTCATCCAAGCCATCGAGGATGAGCAGGGTCCTGGCGGCTCCTGCCAAGATGCAATTTGGCTCAGTGATGTGAGGGAATGCTGAGCAGATGAGCCTCTCGGCAGAGAGCTTCTCGTAGGTGTTGAGCTCCCGGAAGGTGAGGGGCAGCACAAACACAATGTCCCGGTTGATCTCCCCCTTTGCCCACATGTAGATAAACAGCTTCACCAGTGTGCTTTTGCCAATCCCAGCCACTCCAATGGTGACAGAGTTCCGTGGTGGGATGCTGACCTTGGAGAGAGGCAGGAAGAGCTTCTCCAAAGGGATGCTTTTGGATGCATTTGGTAGGCCTTTTGTGGTTTCAGTCTGCAGGATGTCATGCTCCTTCTGCTGGATATCAGTCAAACCTTCCACCAGTAGCAGGTTGATGAGTCGCTGCAGGACACCTGTCTCCAAGCCATTCCCATAGTAGCTTTGGAGACTCTCCAGGTGCTTCTGCACCATGGGCTCTGCACAGAGAAGGGAAAGAGTGGGGTGAGAAGGAGGATGATAACCACAAAAGCAAATGAGAGAAGCTGCTTCACATATTTGCCATGCCCATGCAGAGGGGAAACATCATGGAGCCCTTGCATCTGGGCAAGAAGGTAAACACCAACGCTCAGAGGGCACTAAAAGGCTTAAATGGCCCTAATCAGACTCACCCATTAGTCCAGGAGTCCATTTAAACTGAGACCTGGGTCTTCAGCTGCTCTCTAAGCTATGTTGTAGGAGCACTTGGCCACAGCACCATTATGCCTTTGCCTGTGGTGGACCTTTCTGATCTGGACCTTGATCACTCATCACTCTGCCCTTGCCTGGTGATCACTGGCCTGTCTGAACCTGGTTGCCCTCGTGGGGCCTGTTCCTGACCTCTAGACTGACTTCCTGGCTTGACCTCTGTCCTGCCTTACCACCATGAACTGGCTGAAGCTGGTGACCACCTCTGGACCTGTCCTGCTGACTTGGCTCAGGTATCACAGCTCCAGTACAGTGGAATGAAACCCTCCAGCAAAGACTGGACAAGCAGGAGATGGTGCTGCAAGAGATTCAGAGTGGACACCAGGCAAGGCTGGAGCCTTCCAAGCAGGAGAGAAGTGAGGGAAACCTCTCCTAGCAAGAGGGTTGCAAAGAGAGCCTGAAGTTAGGACAGCCAGTAGTGGATAAGGTTAGGGATGCCCAGCCATCCTCTGCCAACCTCCTGTTCCCAATCCAACTGTTGGGACTGACTGGTATGATCTGGACATTGGGGACATTTAAGGCTCCTTGGGCTACCCAGAGATGTGTGCTGAGTGCAGTGAGAGGCCTGGAGGAAGGTCCCTCAGACCTGGCAGAGAGCTCTTCTAACCCTCAGCTGTGTCCTTCCCCAGCAAAGACCCTGTGATGGCACCATCACTTCCATGGACGCTCCCAGCAGAGCCACCAATGCTTCCCAGCTCTGTGCACATCTTGGGGTGCTCCAGCCAGTGCCCACAGCCAGACCACGTGTGCAGATCACCTTGCTGGGTCCCCAGTGGGCTTCCTACCATAGACGGTGATGTGGAGGTGGAGTTGAGAATTGGTGGTCTCAATGAAGGTCTGCAGGGACTTGGAGGCATAGCTGCCCTTGCCAGTCAGGATGTCCACCATGGCCCTCACCTGCTCGGGCAGGGAGCTCTGCTCCTGCACCTGGCCAGCCTCCTCCACTGTCAGGAGCTCCAGCCTCTCCAGGTGGAAGATGATCTCTTCCAGGAACTGCAGTTAGATGGACCTCACCAGTTGCTTGTGGTACCGCTTGATCCAAACCTCTGAGGGAAAGGAGAGTGGGACAGTTGGGTCTTGGGCAAGCCCTGGGCATGTTGCTGAGGGGGGACAGGGAAGGGCAGCAGTGGCATACTCCTTCTGACTCTGAAGGTAGCAGAGGGTAAACTAGAGCCCTCCAGAGCAACCTACCCAAGTCCTCCTTGGGATGATGCCATCCCAAAGCCATGTCAGGTTTTTTTCTTAGGAGCTTTTTGGTCAAGGCAGCAGTCATTGAAATTGGAGTTAGAGACTGAAGAACACAGTCATGAAATGACATTTCCTCCTGGGAAACCAAGTCCATACAGAGAAAAAAGTCTGAGCAAGATCATTTCTCTTCAGAGACAGCTGTTCCACCTGTGTCAGCAGAGCAGTCCCCAAGCCCTTGAATGAGGAACTGCTGTCAACCCTCACAATCTGGGTACCCCACCTTCACCCATTTTTGAGTCTGAAACTCCCCAGAGATGATGGATCTCCAGCTGCCCAGCCACCACTCACCTTCCATCAGAGGCTTCCTGTGACATGGGTGATGCCTAGGCAAGGAATGCTGTGTTGGTAGGAATGTGGCTGTCCCATAGACCACCTTGCATCTGCTGGCCAGCTCACAGCATCACCTGGGGCTCCTCAACCCTTACCCATGTCTCTGGTGGAAGAACAGGAAGAGCATCAGGAGCTATTGTGGTGCTGACTGTGGTTGCACCAAGGGTCCATTCATCAGCACTTGGCTGACCAGAGTCCCTGGCAGGGGCCGTCCCGCTGCAGCATCTCTGCCAGACCTCGTATGACACAAACTTAGTGCCCTCACCACCACCACTTTTGCCAGAACCTTTCTTGGGCAGAGTGATGCATTAATTGCTGTGATGATGCCCCTGTGGATCACCTGGTGAGCACCTGAGTGTCACCACTGTCACCACAGGGACAGCAGGGCTCTGAACTGCTTGTGCATTCTTCTTCTCTGTGTTGTGGAGGAAATTGTGGGGCAGCAGGCAGAGTGATGAAGGGCCTGTTTTGGTTTCAAACTCACCTTGCTAACGTTCACAGCCTCTGTCAGGGTTTGCTGAGGGTGGCCCACACCACATCCTGTTGCAGAGCTCTGAAGTTGCTCCACTTTCATCAGCATTCTTGAATCATCACATGGGGAAGGACCATTTACTTGCTCCCCCACCTCAGCTGCTGCCATACCACACTGAGGGCTTGGCATTTTATTTTTAAGAATTGTATCTGCTCAGAGTCCTGTTGTTCTTCCAGCAGAGTTGGAGAGGGCAATGCCTCCATGGCTGAGAGTGCTCCAAGCTTCACCTATTTTAGCAGGTGTGTGCTGTGGCCTCTCCACCAGCCCCAAAGTCATCTTCAGGTGCTGGCCGTGTCCAGGCAGGAACCCAGCCCCAGGGGATGTCTGATCACAGCAGTCATGCACACACAGTATTTCAGTGCCCTGGCCTGTGTCCTGGAAAAGCATCCTTTCCTCCCCTCCATTCTAGAGCTCCTAGGATGCTTTAGATCCACATGAACACCTCTGTGCAGACTGATCAGAGGCATTTCAAGGAGGTTTTTCCCCCAGGCAGTGTTACCTTTCTCAAACCCAGTCCTGAGGGAGATGTGGGTACTCTGGGGGCTTTGGTGTAGCCTTCACAACAGGTACAGATAATGCTCACTTCCTTTCGTCAAATTCAACCTCTTCATAATGCAAGGTCAGGAACATCTTCTGGAACATCTGTTCATCCTCCTGCCTGGGGATCCATGCTGAGGTTTATTTCTCCCACCAGAATTGCAAGCCCAGCTGTGTGGATGTCTCAGGAGAGGACCAGACACAGCATATCCCAGGCCCAAGTACCTCACAGACCCACTGGCTCATCTTTCATTGAGACCACTTTGTGGCCCATCCTACAGAGTGGAGTAAGTGACAGATTGGTGCTGGATGACAAAGCAGCAGCCCATCCCCACCTGCCCAGATGGTTCCTGGACAAGTCCTCATAGAGGTGGGAGGGGCTGTTGGAGCTGGGTTTGAGCTCATAGCTTTTCCCTCCAGGAATGAAACCCAAGTCCTTCTGCTCTTCCCTGGCTGCCCAGCCATGGTGTCAGAGGTGTCAGAGGTCCACATGCTTCTGGCAGTGTTGGTGATCCCACAGCAAAGCCCTTTTCTCCACAGAGGGAGCAGCAGGGCTTTGAGAGCTGCTCTTACTTTTCAGCCCCCATGCAGTGGCCTGGTCAATTAAGACACCATCAATTAAATGAGCTCAGTGAGCAATTCACAGCGAAATGTTCACCCTTTGATGTCTTCTTGTCCCTAACCAGCCTGGAAAGTTCAATTAAGTCTTTGCAGTTCCCAAGTCTCTCATCTTTGGCATGCAGCCCAGAGCACAGCCAGAACGAAAGCGGGTTTGCTGCAGGGTTATTCCCTGCAGCCCTTTCTCTGAAACATAGTGGGCAAGAAAAAGCCCTTTGATGGGGAAACCTGCTCTGACACCAGAGAATGTTTGATGGTGTCCACCACTGCTACTTCAAAAACGTGGGTCAGCTCATGCAGAGGCATCTCACCAGGAGAATAAAGCAGCTGAAGACAAAGCAGCAGAAGAAATAACGCCAGTTCTGCCATTTTTTTCTGGTTCCAGTAGCAAAGTTTCAGGTCCAGCTCCAGGACCACATGGGGATGACGGAGGCTGCATCCTACAGGAGTGAAGGATCTTATCAGCTCTCACAAGAGCTGTCTGAAGGGCAGGGGCCAACCAAAACCGGGCTCTATGACACGATGTGACCCATCTCATTCCAAGGGTGCTGGCATGAGTCATGTTCAGGAAGTGTCACACTCCTCTGTGCCTGAGATGTCAATCCCGCACTCATGGCCCTCAGTCCTGTGTGTGTAGCTACCATTTGGCCAGGATCAAGTAGGGACAAGTGTGCCACCAGCAGCTGGAGGAGTAGTGATCCAGCATTGGTTTCTGTCTGCCCTGCCTTGCCTGTGTCCACAAGGACACCAAGATAAGAGGCTGGAGGGGAGGAGGATGCCCAGCCAAATTGATGAATGGCACCTGCAAGGTCCAGGGAGGGAAACGGGGGATTTTCTTGATAAGAAGTTGGCAATAACACTTTTTTTTTTCCTGGTGTGGTCCAAAAGCCCAGCCTGGGGCAAAATCCCCCATCTAAGGATATCCAGTAACACTGGTATGTTCTTCCAGAAGCCTTCAAACTCACATCCCAACATCCCACCACACCTGTTAGCAGAGTGTCCCTGCCCTAAACCCATCAATGCTTGGGAGCCACAACCACCACGCTGGCAGGTCCCTGCCCTCCAGCACAGACCATCGTCTCTCAAACAGCTGCTATGCTTTTCACTGTGCTATCCTGTTCCAGCATTCAAACTGCCTGACATCAACACTAAAGAATACAGACCTAGAAGATGCAACTCCTGGCTCATCTCTAGCTCTAAATAATCATGCAGTTTCTCTCCTGGTAGTCCAACATGACCAAAGCAGCTCAACACAGGATCTGAGATGAAGGGACAGTTCTGAGATGGCCACAGAAGGAAGTTGTCTGCAAACAACAGGTATTTAATGCCTCTCTGCTCTAGTGGCCTCTCAGATCTTTCTCCAGACACTTCCCTCAGAGAAATCCATTATTCTGTGCTTTAGGAATCTGCTGAGAACTCGGGACCATGCTGTGCCCGAAGCTGTCACAGCAGGTGCCAACAACACCTGGACTGCATCAGCTCTGCAGGGGCTCATGAGCAGATTCATTGGCAGCATAAGGGGACAGTGGTTGGCACTTTGAGCACCAGCTCACCCAAGGACCTGACCTGCTGTGGTGGGCTGGGGAAGGGCTGAGGGATGCTAAGTCTAGCATCGAGAGCTCTTGTCCCCACACAAGAGAATGAAATGACACCTCCCCTTCTCCCCATACCCCTTCAAAACCCTCACAAAACCTTACCTTGGCCTTGTGCCACCTTCCCCCGGTCCATGTGGGAGCAGGAGGGTATCCTCATGGCAGCAGAAGGATGTAGCCCCTACATGCCCTGCTCAGCTCTTTATCCCCAGAACTTTGCTTCCTCCTTGATGAATGCTCAAGTTCAAGGTAGAAGATGGAAGCCCCTCTAGTTGCTGATCTCTGGGGTACACATGGAACTGATGGTACCCAGTCGTTGGGGCAATGCTTAGAGCAGCAACTGCAGAAGGTAAGTCTGGGTTCCCCACCACCCTCTGCCAGTTCCTGCCCAGTGGTTTTTCTCTCTTTCCGTTCTCTGTTCTCTCCTCACCCCTTCCTGCACTGTAGGTCTTGCTGATCTTTCTTCCTGTCAGCACAGAGCTAACAACTATGCAAATCAATGTGAGTTATCAGCTGAAAACCAGCAGTGCGTGGTGGTTGCCCTCAGTCCCTCTGACCCCCAGAAGTGACAGCCTGCTCTGTCCTGGTGAGATGCTTCATGCATCGAGACTTCAGCAGCTACAGACACTTTCTCCAGGAGCCACAAAACCAGCCTCAACAACATCCAAATTACTGCGAATTCCCTTGAAGCAAAACCACAAGCTCACCCGTACTAGCCAGGAATGCTGGGGATATCAGATGGAAGAGGCTGGAGTCACAGCAGCTACGCCCCTTGCTGGGCTATGTGTGGAAACATTTCCAGAGTAAATTCAAGTTGTATACTGAAAGAACAGAATAAAAGGGTAGGAATAACCTCCCCTTTCTCCAAAGCCATTTTTCTGGCAGTGCTGAAGCTTCCTGAAATTAGGAATTTATCTTCAAAGATGTGTATCCCATCCCACCAAGGACTGCCATGTCCACACCCAAGGAGCCAGAGCCACTGGCAGTGGGACCACTGGGATCTCCCCGCTCTAGCTCCACACAGGCAGGTGGTATCAATCATTATTTTGCATTTGGTTCTATAAAAACATCAGTTTGTAAACCCTATAAAAGTTTTGCTGACATTTAAGCAAATTCTCTTAATTCTGAGATACTGAGCAAAGAAACCCCTGAGGATAGGTGGGCAGGGTGGGATCGCAGCACTGAGACACAGGGCAAGTAACTTGGCTGTGAGTCCCAGGGCAGAACAGCAATGCCTGGGAAAAAGAAGGAGCACATCCCATAAAAAATAGAATAATGAGGTTTGCTGCCTGCTTTGTGTCTAGTGGTATGGTTTTGGACCAAATGTCCCAGTGCTGGGGTGGTTTGGAAGGGGTCAGAGTGAGCAGAAGTCAGTGGTGAGAACACATGAAAGTCCTGTTAGAAAACCTTCCCTCGAGGAAGGGGAATGGGAGGGCTGTGTGCATTTCTATCTAGCACATGGTTTTAATTAAACTTCATCTAAAGCTGTAATTACACATATTTCCCTTCATCAAATCAGGCTGACTGATGGTGGAGGTGATGGTGGAGGTCAGGGTGAGCTCATGGCCAGTGAACTGTGTTTGGGGAGGAAAGATGAGGGCAAGCAGGAATTTGGACCTCCAGCCACAACACTGGACCATTATGTCTCCCAAGGATTGCTCCAGCTCAAGCCTTGCTCTCTGCCAGTCCCAGGGCTGCACCCAGGAAAAACTCTTCCTCTGCAGAGTTTTAGGTATGTGATTTCCCACATTAGAAGGCTTTTTTTCAATAGGAGCTGGTACCTGGAAAGTCCCACGAGTCATCTCTTTCCCAATAATCTGTAGCTAAAGATCCCTCCCATCCAAAATGACTGTGCAGAAGCCCCAGTGGGGGATGTATCTCCTGTTTTCACAATTTTTCATTTATGTTAAATAACGCATCTGAATGATTTCTTTGCCACACATCCCTCATGCATTTTCTAGTCGTGTTTATGTGCTTCAACCCCAAATTTCCCAATGTATTTACTAAGCCAAACCTTTGGAGTTCCTGACAGGACAGATTTGGCTGCAGCCCCTCTGGAAGCTGGAGAGGTGACACATGTGGGAAACACACCAGACTATGAAGTGTGGAAAGAACAGGCTTTGATTGTGGAGCTCGAGGAGGACAGCGCTGGAAAAGCACCCTGAACCTCAGAAGTTGCATACATATGAGAGACTTGTTGAAGTTTTAAAACTATGTGGTTTAACCTTTATCAGGTTTTTAGTTACAAAGCTTTGTGTCACCTCTGCCTGCTCGTTATCACTTTGCTGCTGGGTTGCCAGCCAGTTAAACAATTTCACGGAGAATCGAAGGGCATCACACAACAAGCCATTATGGTTTATGGCAGAATGCCATTTATTAACACACTGCAAACGGTTTATATAGGGTTGAGGCTATGTGCTAATTGGCTAAATTGAATCTCGCACCATTAAACTACAATTCTAATTGGTTATAGTCCATATCTCACAAATCCAGTGTTCTGATGAAAACATCCTGACTGTTCCCAAGTGAATCTCCAGAGTTCTGTGAGAAACATGGAGTTCTCATGGGAAAGTTCTGGGGAGTTGCTGTGAACTCCCGGGGAGTGATTTCTCCTTTACCAGTCAACAGCAGCTGTGGCCTTGTTTATTCTTAGCTGGTAGCTGTCTCACAGGGCTGATACAGTCTGGGTAGCTCAGATGGGCATTTTCTGTAAGAAACCCCTCAACACCCTGTGTTGTGTCCACCCGTCCCCAGTTCTCCTTGTGTTCCTCGGTGGCTTTTTGTTCTCTTGAGCGAGTCACTACCAGGAGCTCGTTAAACACAGCATTGTTTCTTCCCGGGCTGGGCGAGACCCCCCTCGGGGACCCCCAGGCCCGGGACGGTCCCAGACCTGCCCCCTGCACGCTGCAACAGGAGCTACACGAACATGCTTGGGCAGGACCCCGCCAGTCCGGGGCAGCCGTTGTTTCTCCGTGGGCTGCCTCCCCCCTCTCCCCTGCACTGTCGGAGTGGCGGCAGCAGCCAGAACTTGCACTGAGCCGCCCCCGCAGCTCCGGGACGAACCATTCGTGCCAGGATGCCTCTGCCTTGAGGAGTCAGGGCGTCATGGCTATGGCTGCCGCCAGCTTCCGCCTCTGTCCTAATCCTATTGGCTACTGCCCCTGTCTATCCCCAGACCATGGATTTCTATTGGGCGTTGGTCCCTCTGTTTTCCTATTCACTGGCTGAGCACCTATTTCTTTGCCCCGTCCAGAGTTCTTACCCCATCCATCCCAGCTCTAGCACCTTTCCCCCGGGACCGCATAAAAGCCTCGCGTATTTTGCAATAAAGGTCTTTTGCCTCTTGTCCTCTGGACTGCAAACATCTCTTTCGCAGTGCTCCCTTGGCTCCGGAGGCAGGCGGGAACCGTTTCCCTTCCCCTCAGTGCTGCATAGACACAGAACTCTCAATGGAGGTGAGAAAAGCCCCAGAGGTGACTGTGCTTGTTGACTCATGCAGTTACTTGGCAAGAAGGTGCTTGGGGACCCTCCCCAGCTCAGCCCACCACAGTCACCTGCCTGAGGATAATGAACTACCCCAGCTCCACTGCTCCTGGAGAACAACAGTTTCCACACCCAGAAAAGGCACAAAGCACATTTCCAGAGACCCTTCTGCTAGAGCAGTGTGGGTGTTTGTGAGGCTTGGGGGTTCCCTGGGGTGGAAGAGACAAAACCCCAGCCATTTACCAATGGGTTATGCAGTTAGTCTCAGGTTTCTTGAGGGAGCAGACACCTGTGTGGCGATTGAGACTACAGGTGGTTTCAATCTGGATGAAATATGGAGCAGAAAGAGATAAGAAAGAACTGTGAGAAAAACTGGTGGAATATCTGGAACAATAAGAGACAAGAGGGAAGCTGAGAAGAAAGCAGGCTGTGGGAATGGGATGTGTTTTGATAATGTCTCATGAAACTAACTTTTATGTGGAGAGCGTGTGACATCCAATTAGCAGCTGTGGCAGAGTGCATGGACACAGCCATGGACCTACAAGAAGTGACCAGGGGAGGGAATTTGGGTTTTATATAGACTAACTTGTAGATTGAAGTCCTTTTTATGTGTGACCTGTAGATTAATAAATTAGCTTTGTGTGTGACACCTGTGGCCCTGTGTCCTTCTGTCCACCACAATATCAACACACCTGGCTTGGGGATTGGGATGAGATGCAGATTGGGATGGGATGGGGCTGGGATTGGGATGGGATGGGATGGGATGCACTTGACCTGGAGCCCCTTCCTGGGCGTCACCATGTAGGTGGGCCCAGTCAAACTGAACCAATTTGACCCAAACTGAGCTGAACACAGCCAAATGCCAACAAGAGGGGCCAGCTGGAACTGAGCAGAGCCAAGCAGAAGTGAGGAGCCACGTTAGGTATCCATGCTCCCCCTGGGACCAGTGATGGCCCTGTAGCCGCACCAGTCTCTCCCCTCCTCACATGTCCAGGGAAATGCTCCCAAGCAGGCCCTGGCCAGGGGCTGAGCCGCAGCCGTGCTGTTTCTCACCCTATCAGATCCCTGGGATGCCCTGTGCTGCCTCATGGATGCAAAGGTGATTGTGGTGTTCAAGGTGGCTGATGGCTGTGACAGGGGAGGCACAAGAGGGTGAAGGTGAGAGGCATCAATGATGCCCAAGTGCCCGGGAGGGTGAGAAGTGCCTGCCCGAGGCTACAGGCTTTCTTTCCTGGGGGAAAGTGCTGTTGTTTCATTGCAGGAGCCAAGTGCTCAAATTGTGAGTCTGCTTCCCAAAACAGAATATGGATGAAGATTCCTCCCAGACAAAAGGAGCCAGGACAGAAAGGTCTTGCTGCCCGTGGAGTGTCTTGGGCAACCACTCATCTGCACCTGAGATACAGAGGCTACAGGCTCATAGATAGGAAAGGTACCTCTCAGAGGCAGGAAAGCAAGCCTGTAGCCTCAGGGTCTCAGGTGCAGTCGATGGGCCACCCAGGGCACTCCATGGGCAGCAAGACCTTCCTGTCCTGGCCCCTTTTGTCTGGGAGGAATCTTCATCCATATTCAGTTTTGGGGGATGGACTCAAAATTTCAGCACCAACCTCCATTTGATACCCAATGAAGTACAGCAATCATTCACATATCAGAATCAACTCACTAATAAATAACTAATTACATACAGCAATAAATCACCTGTACTTACTGGGCATGTATTTGATACCACACATCCACAGAAAATAAACAACACGTTAAAGATACAAAGTCATTAACTGATTTGCATCAGCAGTACCACCTACAGCACAATGAAACCACAATTAAACAACATTACAAATAATCTTGCCACCTATTGAACAAATGCACCAATTGCACAATTGCACACACAGTGCCACTAGAAAAGCAATGAAATACCAGTTAAAACAGCAATATGGACAACACTGCCAGCTAACAATCAAATGCAGCAATTGCACCATGACACCCACACTGCAGGAAAAATAATGAAATAACACTTAAAACATTACAAGCAACACTGCAACATAGCGAACAAATACAATTGAACATTTACACCCACAGCGTCATCTACTGGAAACTGAAATAACAATTAAGCAACATTGCACAAAACAGTGCCACCTAGCGAACAAATACACCAATTCCACTATTACAACTACAATGCCACCTACAGCAAAGAGAATTAAATAAATCTAAACCATAAATATGCCAAATACAAAATGAAATCGGCAAATGATCATTACAATTATTCCAAGACTCATGAAAAAAAGACGCTAGGGTTTGGATTAGGGTTAGGGCTAGAAATAGGTTAGGGTTAGTGAGCACCATTAGGATTATGGTTAAGGTTAGAGTTAGGGTTGGAGTTGGGGTTGAGGTTGTGGTTAGGGTTAGAGTGGATTAGTTTTAGGGTTGGAGTGGGTTAGGGTTGGTGTTAGGGTTAGGGTTAAGGTGAGGTTTAGCATTAGGGTTAGTATTAGCGTTAGGGTTAGAGTGAGTTTTAGGGCGTGTCTTAGAGCTACATTTAGGGTTCGAAGGACTTATGGATTCACACACTGAGGTGTTTATGGAGTGTCCTGGTGAGTTAGACTGCTTTTCCTAGTATACAGGGCTATCAGTCAGAGCTGCTGAACCGCTACAAGGGGAATGTAAAAGCCAAGCTATTGAGCTTTTTGTCTCAGTCCTTTTAGTGTCTGAGCAGTGACTGGTGGGGTTCAGTTTAGGATCCTGACTCTGTGACACTGAAAGATTATTATGGTCCAGAGAGCTGAGAAGGGAAGTGCAGAGACCACGGGATGTGGTGCAGTTCAGTGAGTACAGTTGAAGGTGGAGCCAGCAAGAATTTTCTCATCTGGCACTTTTATGAGCTCTTTTTTTGCCAAATGTTTTTGTGTAGCTGGATTCTGCAAGAGTGACAAAACTTATTGATACGTATAATTTGGAATGGGAAGGAATCTGCTCTTTGACTGGTTTAGCTAATTTAGTCTTGACTTCTTTTGCAAGTCCACACTGGGGGTATCACGAGTGGCTTTTTCTCTAATACCTTTTATATTGGAGCAGCTGCTGGATGTTTGAAGGCTTGAAACAGGTCTCTGAGAGTGACAGAATGTGATGAGAATATTCCCAAGAAGGAAGGTGCATAGCAACCACATGTTGTGTGTAATTTAATGGCTGCTAGGAGAAGGGGTAACCTAGTAACTCCTTCTGTCCTGACGCTGAGACACTGAATGGGTTGGAAAGGGATTGCACTGTGAATACAAGTTTTCACAGGCAAGGGGTAAGGTCAGCAAAAGCTTTTTTCCTGGCCAATTTATAGCTTCAAAGAGAAGGCAGAAGCTGCTCACTTAGCTGTGGACTCAGTGTGACATTGAAAGAATGTGATGGTGTAGATGATTCAGAAGGAAAGTGCAAACTACTAGTTTGTTAGGTACAGTTTCCTGGCTTCATGGGGAAGGCCAGCACTGGATTTTTGTTCTAGGACTTTTTGTATGGAAGCAGCTGCTGGACATTTTAAGGTTTGAAACAGATCTGTGAAAGACTAGGATGGTACCTAGAGCTTGGGGGAAGTACATAGCTAAAGGGTGTGGGATGCACTTCGGAGGCTGCGTAACTTGCCATGGTCAGACATGATAAGCAAACAAGATTGTTCTCTGCTGACACTGTTTGTGAATGAACTTTATGCAGGACTTTTCCAATTTTGTCCCTAGGCTTCCAAAGTGAAAACTTGTGATTGTGCGTAGGGCTGAGAAGGAATGTGTGTAGACCCATCCTGTGGTGTGTATTTGAAAAGCTGCGCAGAAAAGGGGTAATTCAGCAATTGTTTCTGCACTGGAACAGGAATTCATCTTACCCCTGATTCTGATGGTAATAGTTTCAAATGGAAGGTGAAGAGCCTGTGGAAGTTTCTTCTCAGCTGGATGTTGCATCCTCTACTTTCAGTCTTGCAGAGAGACAGTCAGATTCTTCTGCCTTAAAAAAATAGTCTCACAACAAAAAACTCCAGAAATCACTTTCCCCATGCAGCCTTAAACTGCACAACACTCATTGACATTTTGCACTTTTCTCGGCTGCATGCACACTTACATTTTAAATCTCACTGAGCCCAGCTCCATAATTTTAATCTGAAAACAAAAGGGTAGAATACAGGTAATTGGTTTCACAGTCACTTTGAAGGATAGCACCACCACCACCGTGCGCACTGGAACTACAAGCTCTCCTTTCAAACTATATGTAGTCTCACATTCTTTCAAACTTGTGGAGATCTTGTGCCTAAACTAAATGTGTGAGGTCTGGATATTGGTGACAAAAGATACCAGCTCAGCAAGCTGCATCTGCATTTAACTCTCATTCTTTGAAAAACAACCCACTCCCATGGAGTTAGGCGGTTTCTTGCTTAGCTGCATGTACCATCATATTCTTTCACTCTTGCAGAGCCCGGCTTCAAAACTTCAAACATCTAGCAATTGCTCCTGTAAACAAAGGTACTGAAACAAAATTCTCAGCTCTGGCCTTCACTTTCCCCTTGCAGCTTATAAACAACACAACAATCACAGGTCTATATGCTCAGTTCTACATCCCCTCACAACCTTAGGTCTCATCGACTCAAGTTATAAAACTAAAAATGTTCAGCAGCTGGTCCACTAGAAAAGGTTCTAGAAAAAAAGTGGTAAAATTCACTTCTCTTTTGCTTCCTAGAAACTGCACAGCCAACAAGGAGACAACATACCTTCCTTCCCACATATATGTAGAATCACATCCTTTCAGTTTCAAAGAGCCAGTATCCAAAACTGAACCCCACTACTAACTGCTCAGACACTAAGGGAACCAGGACAAAAGCTCAGCAACTTGGCTTTTACATTTGCTATCTAGTGGTTCAACAGCTCTGACTGATAGCCTTTTGTACTAGGAAAAGCAGTTTAACTTACCAGGTGTCGGTGGATGAGGGAGCTCCAGGAATGGGCAGCGCGGTCTTTGCTCCGAGAAGCGCAGTATTGGCAACCACCAAGTGATAATCAGCTCTTTTAGCTGACCTCTCTAAGCAAGGGAAGGCTCCTCCCGCACCCAGTCTGGCGCAGCTCCACAAAGAACCACACACGAGACCAGGTGTCCACAGGAGAAGCAAAGTTTATTGGAGGTGCCAGCTTATAAAGGGAGTGGTGGACTATTCTGGAAGAAAGGGAGGAGAAAGGGGAGGGCGAAGTATCCCATTGGTCTGAGCACGAACAGAGGGGGGAGGAACAAGGAAAGGACCAATGGGAAACAGGGATGGAAACATAACCATATATGGGAAACTGGTGCCCTGCGGCAAACCAGAACCAATCAGGGGAAGAGTGGCAGGAAAAAACCTAAGGGATTATGGGAAGAAAAACTTGGATAGGGAATGACTAAAGGAAAGATACATAGGGAAGCCATATTAACAACAATTCTTTAAACAGGGGAAACATTCATATAGGAGGTATTAACGTTGGAATCTTTATACAACTGTTGTAAAACTGCAGAATTAATAGGTCCAGGCTCCCCGACCTCGGTGTCTTTATCAACCCACCATTTATAGTACTCCTGCTGTTTGATAAAATCAAGGCCTATCCCGACAACCAGGACACTTTATAAACCATCCAGTGTATGATTCCAAAGGGATTTCCTTGCCAGATAGGAACGATGACTCCATCTCAGCAGAAATGTGATCCTCGCCTCCCAGACAGAAAACATCCAGGGATTGTTCCCACACAGAAGAACCAGAACACTGTATGTGGACATTTCTACCCCAGCATACCCCTGAAGGACTGAAAGCCTGTCAGTTAACCAGAAAGCAAGCAGCTTGAGTGAACTCACTTTAACACCCATCAGCAAAGTTTGCCTTTGAGACAACGGAACACAGACACCTGATGCCCTGAGATCACAGTTCTGCAAGACAGAATGCAGCATCTTTCTCCAGCAATTCAGACAGCAACACAGAAGCCTAAAGGAGATCTGTTAAGCTAATTCCCTTGTTAATTCAGATAAAGTGTTGTAAGCATTTGATGGTCTGGGGAAGGGTTTTTGTTTTTGTCTCCACAGGTGGGGGTCAGTGATGGATAGGAACAAGAAGTTTTCCTCTGACAGAATCAAGATCAGTTACCAGAACATTTAACTGATTAAAGCTTTTAATTTGATCCTTCAGATTCAAAATTCATAACACCTGATAGTACTTGATGTGTTTCCATCTGTTAATTTTAAGGATTTTCAAAACAAAGCTCTTTTTAAAGTGCCAAAGTGAATTAAAACAGATAATAGTTTTAGTTATAAAACATTAAATTAGTTAAGATATGTTCTTTTAAATACAAAAATGTGTATTTACCACAAGTAACACTAAAATTGCAAGACTTAAGAGTGTTAAAATCTGTTTTTATAAAACTCAATGCAACATAACCAGTTTACAGTAGTAATGTTGTGTAATGTTGTTATATTTCTGTTAAAGTTTTTAAGTTTTTCTTGATGCATCAATGACAATGCCAACAAAAAATTTTTTTCATTTGTTATAAATAATGATGTTAAGCAGTTAAAATAATGTTTTTTCTTTTCTTAAGATAATTAAGTTGTTAAGCTAATAAAATAATATTTTAAATTTGTTTAAAAAGTAAGATTTTAAGTACAATAGAATAGTGTTTTTAGTTTGTTAAAAAGTTAAAAGTTAAGCAAAATAAGTTAAAAGTTAAGGTGTTAATTAAGTTACCAAAGTAATGTTAATTTAGTAAAAGTTTAAGTCATTAAAATAAGGTTACATTTATAGCTTTGACTGTATTGTTAACTAGTACTTTTCCTATATAAAGTTAAACTTGCTATATTACCAATAGAGCAGCATTTCAATTACTAGTTCTGAAAATAAAAAGGCGGAAACAACAGTAAGAACAGTAATAAAAGAAAAAAAAGGGAAAAAAATAAATAATTAAATTTAAAAATCAGGGGAGAACACTAGTGAATTTAACCACAGGAAAAAAATAAAGTTGCAAAAGTGAAAGAGCTGCAAGTGAAAAAGCAAGTGATCAACAGAAAATAAATGAAGTTAGCTAAACAAATTGCTTTAAAAATGACCTATAATTTTTTTGTGAATTTTGTGATGATGACAGTTGTGCTGCAGTTAACTTTAGATACAGTAGCTTTCTGGTAAAGGCCCAAGCTGAAGGGCTGCCTCTATCAAGTGCAGTAGCCTTCTCCTAAAGGCCCATGCTGAAGTGCTATTGTCATTTTTGTGGCACAATTACAAAGAAAGATAAATTGTCAGAATGACAGAGTGTGTGTGTATCTATTCTCTGATGTCTGAAATGACTGATAAATGCATCTTTAAAGACCAAAGAACTACCTGAGGAATTTAAATGCCTTGTCTTACCACTGATGTAGAAACTATTAAGTATGCATTATTGCAAATTAGAGCTGCTTTTAATTTTCCTTGCTTTCAGCACACCTTTTAGCTCAAGGCCTTAGTCTTGAAAAATTTGATAGATGTGCTGCATGAATTTGTCAGATCATTCAATGCCTTTTCATGCAAATTTAAGATAGCTAAAAGACTTTATAAAAAAGCTAATAGTAACATCATCTACATTTAATTTTTAGCTAAAAAAGATAAGATTTAATAGTTATCCAGTTTTCAAAACACTGTAGTTATTTTAGTTCTATTGCTTTAATTGCTAACAAAACTAAAGAAAATTTATTCTGTCTCTCTGTAGCAACACCCAAAGACCCATTTAAAACATGTTTAATAAATAGTCATCAATTAGCTTGTTAAACAGCAAAAACCCCTAAACGTAACGCCAAAAACTCTTTCAAAATTGACCACTCATGTAAATAGCATTGAGAATGCAATTTTGCAAAATAAAGCAGCCATAAACTTCCTGCTATTAGCTCAAAGCCATGAATGCAAAAACTTTGAAAAAATATGTTGTATAAACCTATCTGATTATTCCCAATCTATACATAAGAGCTTTAAAGAACTGCAAGAAAGTTTTCAACAACTGACAGTTTCAACTTCTCCCTTCAGTGATTGGCTTAAATTGTTGAGCATTACCGGGTGGCTACAAGATATACTTAAGCAAGGTGTTGTGTGTTCAGCTACTATTTTAATCTGCTTGCTTGTGCTTAGCTGTGCCTTAGGTTGTATGAAATGGCTAGTGTTGAAGACAAATAACCAGGCCTGGGTTGTGCAAAAAGAAAAAAGGGGATTTGTTGAGGAATATTTTAATAGCACAGGCCACAGTGTGCTATTAGAAGCCTGTGTGCACAACCCAGCCTATGGAAAGGGAAATGGGGGCCCTGCATCCTTGAGCCTGCTTCAAGAAGAGCAGTAAACAATACAGGTATGCAGCAGCTGCTGAAAAAAGCAGGCAGAAACAGTGATACAGTGAGGCATAGTTTAGAGAGAGGTACCAATCAAGTTGTGTAGTAAAGAAAGCAAACCATAGCCATTAACCAATAATATTCCTGTACTATTTGTGGACTCAAGAAGTATGTGATAAGTGTGTGTGTTTTGGTAAAAAAAGTTCAGAGCACTGACAATACTTCTATGAAGGTCACGTCTTTGACTCTCGCGCTGAACATTTGGGAGCTCAAAAACATCGACATTTTTTACTTTACCCCTTTGTTTCCTGGTCTTTCCTTGCTTTACTTGCCCTCATTTGGCTTCTGTTGCCTTGCTTGCCTCTCCCTGGTCTTATTTTTCCTGCCCCTCCCTTCTCTTTCCTCTCTCTTCCTACAACTCCCTTGATTTGTGTACCCATCCTCTGCCTTCATTTCCTTCCCCCTTTTTTGTCTTGTCATGCCTTACTTTGTTAAATATTCAAAATGTAAAAAAGTGGTGGTGGGAGGGGTCCTTCAGGGAATTTTTATCTGCCTACCAACACAAAGCTTTTGGGAGCTGAAGGGCCAAGACTGAGAACAAAGGTGTGGCTGATAACTCTGGATTCCAGCTTAATGGTGGGGGGGAGGTGAGGGGAGAGAGAGAGAGGTTTCTCCTGCTGCTGGAATTCACTTGGTTTTGGGCAGCTGCTGTGACTAGAAGGCACAATTTGCTGAGCTGGTGAGTGCACCTTGGAGGGAGCTCCTTCTGGCTCTGCTCTCCCCCCTTTCTCCCTCCAAATTTGGGCACCCTGAACTTCAGAGAGAGAGAGAGGAGGGTCACGGCTGCTTCTGGATGCACTGCAGGCTTTTCCTGGGGACCAACTTCAGCTGCATCAGGATTCCTGGGAACCATCCACACCCCAGACTCCCAGTGTTTCCTTCTTTGAACAAAGGAAAAGGAGAGAGTCTACTCTTCCCCACGGAAAAGGTTCCATCCTGCCCTTTGTGACTGCCATTACTACGTAAGTCATAAGGCCAGCACCTCTTCCTGCCTGTTGTTTCTACTTTGGTGGGAAAAACTGAGAACTGCCCTCATAGCCAGCCAGGGTGTGAAAGTGCCACCTGCTATTCCTAAATATAATTGCACCAGGAAGAAACTGTCTCCTGTTCTGGGGTTGTTGTGGTGTGGTTGGGGTAGTTTGCTCTGGTCTGTTTGTAGTTATGTATCATATCTATATATATACAATAGCTAAGAACAGTTATCCTTCTATACATTTTCTCATTAAAGTTCTTTTAAATTTAATAAGGAGTGAAGAGGTTATTGGGAGGAGTCCCCTCAACTAGTTTTGCTGGACACTTTGGTTTCCTTTAAAATAGGACACTTGTCTACACCTGCCTTGCCTTGACTACAACTTCCTGGCAATGCCTTGCCTAGAACTTCCTGGCCATGCCTTGCCTAGCTTCCTTTCCCTAGCCTTTCCTTGCTTGCCCCTCCATTGACGCCCTTGTGTTGCCTACACCTACCTCTCCTTGCTTAGCCTACCTGTATCTTACCTTACCTTGCCATCATCTCCTCTGTCTTGCCTTGCCTACCCCTGCCTTGCCTCACCTTGCTTTGACTAGCCCTACCTTGGTTTGTATGCTCCTCCCTACCCTTCCATTAACTGCCCTGTGCTGCCTTGCCTTACCAGCCCCTCTAATGACTCGCCTTGCCTCCTGCTCCCTTGCTTTGCCTTGTCTTCCCTTGCCAACCCCTTTCCTGCTGTGCTTTTGGTCCCAGTTCAGCAGGAGGGACCAGTTAACACTGTGTGTGGGTGATCAAAGCTGTGTATTCTACCCTCTCTATTCATTTCCCAAGAACAGTGGACCATTAGCAGCAGCTGCCCAGGGAGTCATTGGCACCTTGACACCCAGCCTGGGGGGGGGGTGGGGGGTGGTTGCTAATGGGCCATCAACGGTTCAACAATACCCCATGACTCCCAGAGTTAATCACCCATTGTGTGAGTCCCCGCGGAGGGACTGGGTGCTCCCTGAGGGTACATAAGTGGTGGGTAAGACCTCGGGAACCTCTCGTCGGATCCAGAGGAGCAGCAGGACCTCGACAGGAGGAGATCACCACTCTTGACCAGACTACGACGGTCACTCTCGACCAGACTACAGCCATCACCTGCACCAACAGGTTTTTCTTTTCCTTTTGCTCTGGACTTGGGGGAACCACAGGGGTCTCAGCACAAGGGCAAACAAACCCCTTTGAGTTTGTGTCCCAGGACACTGGATTGTACTGCTGGGTTTTGTGAGTTGGAAGCAATTTTCCTTTGTGTCAGTGTATTTCTTGTAATATTATTATTAAATTTTAGCCTCTGACTTATAATCTCTTTCGTGGTGAGTTCATTTCCCCTGCTGGTTCACCTTTAAACCAGCACATCTTTTGGCGCCCAACGTGAGGCACGAGAGAGAAGTCAGAATTACAATTTCATTTTGTGTATTTGGATACAGAAACTCCCTGACTACCATGTTGCTTGATGTATTCATGTGGATGGTGTATCTGGGCCTGTTCATATTTCGACACATGGGGAACCATTTGCCTATATTGATGCTCTCTTTAATACCAGGGAGAAGGATCAAAATTGCTTTATTAATATACTATGTTTATGTTGTCATAACATCAGAAGCAGTGAATTTCATTGTGAATGTATATTCCGTCTGGTGTGCCTGTCCTGGTTTGGGTTGTTACCTCTGGGGCCTCATTAAAAATAGCACCCAGCCTGAGGGAAAAACAGGCGGAGATGGTCACTTCCACCTTTTCACCTCTGCTACAACAATCGTGGAAGATATTGATCTTCCTTTTGATGTTAGGGACAGCATAATCTTAGTGCTGTTAGTGTTGCTTTGTCTCCTCTGTACTGCATACACCATGTTCAGGGTCAGAACTGGGCTCTCTAAGGAGACTTGCTGGAGGCCTGCCCTGGGAGTGGATGATGTTGAGTGGCACGGGAAGTGGGAGGATATGGGCCAGTATTTGGAGACCTTCTCTCCTCAAATGATCTGGAAATTCACCCCAGAACAACTGCAGGACCCTGCCAAAATGCTAAGCTATGTGAAAGGAAGATGCTGTGTCAGTCCCAGAGATGTGTAGCTCACAGCAATCTGCTGGGCCCTGGCCACTGCCTACCGCACACTGCTTGCTGTGGTACAGCATCATCAGGAGGAGGAGAAAAGGAGCAAATCCACAGGCACCATGTCCACCCAGACCATGACTAAGCCAGAGAGGAAAAGAGATACATCAACCAGCACCATGTCCACCCAAACCACAGCTGAGCCAGAGAGGAAAAGAGATACATCAACCAGCACCATGTCCACCCAGACCGTGACTGAGCCAGAGAGGAAAAGAGATACATCAACCAGCACCGTGCCCACCCAAACCACGGCTGAGTCAGAGGTAAAGAGAAATACATCAATCGGGACCATGCCCACACAAACCACAGCTGAGCCAGAGAGAAAGGGAAACAAATCAAGCAGCACCATGTCCACACAAACCATGGAGGAGCCAGAAGGACAACAGAAACCGATAGCAGTTGCCCCTGTCCAGAAAAGAGAATCAAAGACCAAATCAGTTCGTATAGTGCATGATGAGGAAGAGGCAGGACCTTCATCTCAAGCAGAAGAAATGGAGCCAGAAATAATCACCCGGTCCCTATCCCTGGGTGAGGTGCGTGAGCTCCGGAGAGAGTTCACACAACAGGCAAATGAGTCCATCTTGACCTGGCTGCCTCAAATCTGGGATGCGGCGGCCAATGATACAATTCTAGATGGGAGTGAGGCAAGGCAGCTGGGATCCCTGTCTCGAGATGTGGCCATTGATCAGGGCATTGGAAAGAGACAGGAAATTCTCAGCCTCTGGCGGTGACTGTTGTCAAGCACGAGGGAGAGGTTTCTTTGTAAGGAGGACCTCCACGTACAGCAAGGACAGTGGAACACGATGGAACAAGGTATCCGGTGCTTAAGGGAATTAGCCATACTGGAGATAATATTTTCAGAGGATGAGAGATTCCCTAAAAGTCCAGATGGTGGCCAGTGCATATCCCAGATGTGGTTAAAATTTGCTCGACTTGGGCCAGAAATGTATTCTCGCTACCTTGCAACATTGCAGTGGAGAGAGGGAGAAGACAAGGTGGGTGCACTGGTCAGCAAACTCAGGATTTATGAAGACACTGTCACTGCTCCATTACGAGCCCACGTCTCAGCTGTGGAAACAAAACTGGCTGAACTGGAAGAGAAGATTAAGGAAGGACCCTTCCATATCTCTCCAGAACAAACGAGAGTCTCTGCCATCAGAAGCAGGCGTCTCCCAGCTAAGGAGAAAGGGTACACTCCACGTGGCAATCTGTGGTTTTACCTCCATGAGCATGGAGAAGATATGAGGAAGTGGGATGGGAAACCCACCTCTTCCTTAGCAGCTCGGGTACGTGAATAGCAAAGAGGCACAACTAACACAGGGAATTCTTCAAGGTTGAAGGCTGCTCCGGTCTCTCGTGGGCAAGGCTCCAGACAGTATAGGAATGATGGTGTCATGCCCGATCCTCTTGAAGGAACCTCCCGGTCATATTCACAAGGAGAGCGCAGTGAGTACCATGACCAGGACTAGGGGGGCCCTGCCTCTAGCCAGGTAGAAGAGAGGGATAAGCGGGTTTATTGGACTGTGTGGATTTGGTGGCCTGGCTCATCAGACCCACAGAAATACAAAGCTTTAGTGGACACTGGCGCACAATGCACGTTGATGCCATCAGGATACGTCGGGGCAGAATCCATCTCTATTTCTGGGGTAACAGGGATCCCAACAGCTGACTGTACCGGAAGCTGAAGTCAGCTTTACTGGGAAGGAATGGCATAGACACCCCATTGTGACTGGTCCAGAAGCCCCATGTATCCTTGGCATAGACTACCTGAGGAATGGATATTTCAAAGACCCAAAGGGACTGCGTTGGGCCTTTGGCATAGCTGCTGTGGAGACAGAGGAAATCAGACAGCTGAGCACCTTGCCTGGCCTCTCAGAGGACCCTTCTGCTGTGGGACTGCTGAAAGTTGAAGAACAATTGGTACCGCTGGCCACAGCCACAGTGCACCGTCGGCAATACCGCACTGACCGAGACTCTGTGACCCCCATACACAAGATGATCCGTGAGCTGGAGAGCCAAGGGGTGGTCAGCAAGACTCACTCACCCTTTAATAGCCCCATATGGCCAGTGCGGAACTCCAGTGGAGAGTGGAGGCTGACGGTGGATTACCATGGCCTCAATGAGGTCACACCCCCCCTGAGTGCCGCTGTGCCAGACATGCTGGAGCTTCAGTATGAGCTGGAGTCCAAGACAGCCAAGTGGTGCCACCATTGACATTGCCAATGCCTTTTTCTCTGTTCCGTTGGCAGCAGAGTGCAGGCCACAGTTCGCTTTCACCTGGAAGGGGGTGCAGTACACCTGGAATCGACTGCCCCAGGGGTGGAAACACAGTCCCACCATTTGCCATGGACTGATCCAGACTGCATTGGAAAAGGGTGAGGCTCCAGAACATCTACAATAGATCGATGACATCATTGTATGGGAGAACACAGCAGGGGAAGTCTTTGAGAAAGGAAAGAAGATAATCCAGATTCTCCTAAGAGCTGGTTTTGCCATTAAACCAAGTAAGGTCAAGGGACCTGCTCAGGAAATTCAGTTTCTAGGAGTGAAGTGGCAAGACGGGCGTCGTCAGATTCCAACAGAGGTGATCAACAAAATAGCAGCTGTGTCCCCACCGACCAGCAAGAAGGAAACTCAAGCTTTCCTAGGCACCGTGGGCTTTTGGAGGATGCCTATCCCTGAGTACAGTCAGATTGTAAGCCCTCTCTACCTTGTGACATGGAAGAAAAATGATTTCCAGTGGGGCCCTGAACAATAACAAGCCTTTGAGCAGATTAAACAGGAGATTACCCATGCAGTAGCCCTTGGGCCAGTCAGGACAGGACAGGATGTGAAGAATGTGCTCTACACTGCAGCCGGGGAGAATGGCCCATCCTGGAGCCTCTGGCAGAAAGTACCTGAGGAGACTCGAGGACGACCGCTGGGATTCTGGAGTTGGGAATACAAAGGATCTGAGGCCAGCTACACCCCAACTGAGAAAGAGATCCTGGCAGCTTATGAAGGAGTTCGAGCCGCCTCAGAAGGGATTGGCACTGAGGCACAGCTCATCCTGGCACCCCGACTACCAGTGTTGGGCTGGATGTTCAAAGGAAAAGCTCCTTCTACCCATCATGCCACTGATGCCACATGGAGTAAGTGGATCGCTCTGATCACGCAGCGAACCCGGATAGGGAATCCTAATCGCCCTGGGATTTTGGAAATCATCACCAACTGGCCGGAAGGTGAGAGTTTCGGATTGTCCTCTGAAGAAGAAGAAGAGCAGGTGACACAAGCTGAGGAGGCCCCACCATATAACCAGCTGCCAGAAGAGAAGCGATATGCTCTCTTCACAGATGGTTCCTGCTGCATTGTAGGGACAAGCCGGAAATGGAAAGCAGCTGTATGGAGTCCTACACGTCGAGTTGCAGAAGCGACTGAAGGACAAGGTGGATCAAGTCAGGTTGCAGAGCTGAAAGCTGTTCAGCTGGCTTTGGATATCGCTGAACGAGAGAAGTGGCCAAGACTCTACCTCTACACTGACTCGTGGATGGTGGCCAATGCTCTGTGGGGATGGCTGGAGCGATGGAGAAAGGCCGGCTGGCAGCGCAAAGGGAAACCCATCTGGGTGGCTGAGATGTGGCAGGACATCGCTGCCCGGGTAGAGAAGCTGAGTGTGAAGGTCCGTCACGTAGATGCTCATGTACCCAAGAGCCGGGCTAATGAGGAGCATCGTAACAACGAGCAGGTGGATCGAGCTGCCAGGATTGAAGTCTCTCAGGTAGATCTGGATTGGCAGCATAAAGGTGAATTGTTTCTAGCTCGATGGGCCCATGACGCCTCTGGTCATCAGGGCAGAGATGCGACATACAGATGGGCTCGGGACCGAGGGGTGGATCTAACCATGGACAGTGTCTCACAGGTTATCCATGACTGTGACACATGTGCTGCCATCAAGCAGGCCAAGCGGGTGAAGCCTCTATGGTATGGTGGATGGTGGTCAAAATACAGGTGTGGGGAGGCCTGGCAAGTTGACTACATCACACTTCCCCAAACACGCCAAGGCAAGCGCTACGTGCTGACCATGGTAGAGGCAACCACTGGATGGCTGGAGACATACCCTGTATCTCACGCCACTGCCCGGAATACCATCCTGGGCCTTGAGAAACAAGTCCTGTGGAGACACAGCACCCCAGAGAGAATAGAGTCTGACAACGGCACCCACTTCAAGAACAGCCTCATAGACACCTGGGCCAGAGAGCACAGCATTGAGTGGGTGTATCATATGCCCTACCATGCTCCAGCTGCCGGGAAAGTTGAGCGATGTAATGGACTGCTGAAAACCACCTTGAAGGTGTTGGGTGGAGAAACTTTCAAACTCTGGGAGCTGAATTCGGCAAAGGCCACCTGGTTGGTCAACACCCGAGGCTCCATCAATTGAGCTGGCCCTGCCAAATCAGAACTCTTGAATACTGTAGATGGAGATAAAGTCCCTGTGGTCCATATGAGAGGTATGTTAGGAAAGACTGTTTGGGTGAGTCCCACCTCAAACAAAAGCAAACCCATCCGAGGGATTGTTTTTGCTCAAGGACCTGGTTGCACTTGGTGGGTAATGCAAAAAGATGGAGAAACCCATTGTGTACCACAAGGGGACCTAATTTTGAGTGAGAAGAGTTTGTAATGTTTCATTGTATGTGTGTATGTATATATATGTATGTATATATAGGTAAAAAGGGGATTAAATTTGGGAATGACTAGATGGTGTAGAATAAGGGGTGCATAATGTCCTAGTTCAGCAGGAGGGACCAGTTAACACTGTGTGAGGGGTGATCAAAGCTGTGTATTCTACCCCCTCTATTCATTTCCCAAGGACAATGGACCATTAGCAGCAGCTGCCCAGGGAGTCATTATCACCTTCACACCCAGCCTGAGGGGGGCGGAGCTGCTAATGGGCCATCAACAGTTCAACAACACCCCCTGGCTCCCAGAGTTAACCACCCATTGTGTGAGTCCCCACCCTGGGGGAGGGACTGGGTGCTCCCTGAGGGTACATAAGTGGTGGGTAAGAAGACCTCAGGAACTTCTCTTCGGATCCAGAGGAGCAGCAGGACCTCGACAGGAGCAGACCACTACTCTTGACCAGATTACAACTGCCACTCTCAACCAGACTTACAGCCCTCACCTGCACCAACAGGTTTCTCACTTCTTTTTGCTTTGGACTTGGGGGGAACCATGCGGGTCTCAGCACAGGGGCAAACAAACCCCTTTGGGTTTGTGCCCCAGCACACTGGGTTATACTGCTGGGTTTTGTGAGTTGAAAGCAATTTCTCTTTGTGTCAGTCTATTTATTGTAATATTATTATTAAATTTTAGCCTCTGACTTATAATCTCTCTCGTGAGTTCATTTTCCCTGCTGGTTCACCTTTAAACCAGCACAAAGGAAAGGATGGATTCTAAGAAAAGAAAAGACAAAGACAAAAACTGCAATTACAAAAACGACAGCCATGCACTCTAAGGCTGAAATGCATGGTGGATCAGAACATTTGGTAAAGGTAGTACAAGCAACTTTTTTGTCCTTAATGATACAAATCCTAATGTTACTTCTTCTTGTTGGTTATGTAATGATGTTACGCCCCTGTTTTGTGAAGGAATAGCTACAAACATCTCATTTGAATATTCTAACCAAGATAATCCTTCACAGTGTAATTGGGGAGGAAAAGGAAGATAGATAACATTTCAACAAGTCAAGGGACAAGGAGTATGTATAGGAAAAGTATAACACTCAGGGAAGAAACTGTGCAGTAAATATGTACATACAGTTAGTGAAACCCATAAATGGATAGTACCGGGAAAAGAAGGATGGTGGGCATGTTCAAAAACTGGACTAACTGCTTGTATTTAGTTGAAAGTTTTCAACAGCTACACTGAATTTTGTGTACAAGTAATCATAGTTCCTAGAATCTTTTACCACTCAAAAAAATATATATACCAGTATTGGGAAAATCAAGACTACCAAATGCAAGAGTACCAGGTACAAGGCAACCATTTAAGATGAAAGAGAGCATTACCAGAGCTACGCTTATGGGTCTAGGAGTACCTGGTGCAGCCACAGGGACTACGTCATTAATACAGCAAAAACGGGTTTGATACCCTTCAGGCAGCTGTAGATGATGATTTGGCAAGAATTGAAGATTCTATTACACATCTTGAAAAATCTCTGACTTCATTGTCTGAAGTAGTTTTACAAAACAGAAGAGGGTTGGATTTGTTATTTTTACAAAAGGAAGATTTCTGTACGGCCCTGGGAGAAGAATGCTGGTTTTATGCAGACCATACTGGAGTGGTAAGAGATTCTATGGCAAAATTGAGAGAAGGGCTGGAAAAAAGAAAACAAGAAAGAGAGAAGCAACGAAATTGGTTTGAGTCGTGGTTTAGTCTATCACCTTGGTTAACCACTTTGATTTCGACTTTGATAGGTCCGTTGGTGATATTATTACTTGCATTAATTATTGGCCCTTACCTTTTGAATAAATTTGTATATTTTGTCAAAGGCAGGCTGGATGCAATAGGCCTGATTGTTTTGATGCAACGCAGGCTTGAACTTGACAGCATTTCTGAAGAACCAGATCCTATGTTAAACACAGCTAGAGAAATAGTAACCAGGTTTGATGAGCAAATTAGTGAAGAAGAGAGAGGGGGGAGTTGTAATGAACACCTGAAGTAAATTTGCTCATCAAAACCAATTAAAAGGAATAATAATAGAGCTTAAAGAATATTGCTATGGCATAAAACCTTTGTGGCTACCTAATAATATAAAATTTATAACGCTTGGCTGGTTTTAAGGTACTAAGGCTGTATTGCAAAAATAGAATTGAAATATTTTTGCTTCAAGTATCCTATGAGATTGTAGACTATTTAGGAACTTTCTCAAATGTATTTTGTGATACACCTTGTGATTTCCATAAAATGTTTAAGGTTTAAATATAAAACAACATTTATCTGGGATGGGTGGATATTGTGGACCCTGTGTGTCCTAAAACCATGTGCAGCCAGACTTTCCATTCCATTTTGAGATCTAAAACCATCATAACACCACTATACAATCTTTCAGAGAGAAAAAGAAGACTCCAGTCACAAGGCAGACGTTGTGGGAAAAATCAACTATGGAAAAAGACCCCCACTGAAAACAGGAAGTAAAAGGACTAAACTTGAGACTGTAAACTGTTATTCTTTGCCAGTTGAGGAGAAAAGGGAGTTTCTCCTGACTGTGCCCAGCGCTGTGACCTTTGCTTAGTTGCCTACTAATAAATCAATTTCAAATTTTACTCAAACAACTTCGACTCAATAATTCGGTCGAATTACCTATAACAGGGGGCACAGGAATTAAAGAGGGATCAGCTGAGCTCCTCTGCTCCGGGACGGGCTGGGAGAGCTGGGGCTGTTCACCTGGAGAAGGGAAAGCTCCGGGGAGAGCTCGGAGCCCCTTCCCTTTTCACCCCCTTGACACCACAGGGCCCCAGTGCCATTGCAAATGAACTGCTTTGCAACGGGCAGGTCTCTCTTGAATACCTGAGACTGGGATGGTTTTGCTGCGGTGGTGACAATTCCTCCAATGTAACCCCCGGAGTGCAGCATTTCCCTAAGGATGGTGTTCCCGGCCGATCTGCCACTGGATCAGCAGGCGCCGGGCCCGGAACTGAGGGAGCAAGGCCGTCATGGCCGTGGACTGTGAGGACTCATCCTCTTTCACACCTGTGTGAACAACCCCCCCCCCCCCCCCCAACACCCCTCAGCTGTGGGCCCACAGCACTCACTGCAGCATCATCTGTGGCCCAAACCCGGGCAGAAACACCCAATCTATAAACTGTCTGTCCTTGGGATGGTTTCACAGCGATACCAGCCCAGTTTCTGGCAGAGACTCCTGCTGCCCTTCCTGCCCTGGCACTGCCCTTCCTGCCCTGGCACTGCCCTTCCTGCCCTGGCACTGCCCATTCAGCCCTTGCACTGCCCATTCAGCCCTTGCACTGCCCAGCAGTGCCACTGCAGGGGCACAGCGGGCACATCTGCCTTCAAAACTGACCACAGAATCACCAGGAATCTTTTCCCTCTCGTTCCAACACACTCAAGATTTCACCCCTTGAAGGTCCCCAGGCTGAAAAGGATCCTGCTGTCAGCAGCTCTGCTTCAGTCCTTTGCACAACACCCCAGGAAAGGGCTCCAAGTGTCCAAAGAATGCTCTAAGAAACACATTTATTATGCATTTCTATGCAAATGTAGAATAAATAAATATATAAGAATAAACATAGAGATAGTCACTATATAATAAATAAATAAATAAATACAAAGATTTATGTTATATTTAATCAAGCTATTTCAGTCTGAACACTGGGGTCACTTTGGGAGCTCTTAGGATTGCAAATGCTCTAGCAAATATATTTATTATGCATTTCTATATCCAAAACTTCATAAATCCATTTCACATTTAATGCATCTATTTCAATCTGAACACTGGGGTCAATCTGGGAGTGCAAATGCTCTAATAAATAAATTTCTTATTTATGTCTGTATAAATGTGTAGCAAAGAAATATAATATACATAATAATATATACCTATCTCTGTAATTCATAAATATAGAATGAATTAGTAATAAACAAATATACTATATATGTTGTTTAGAACTTCTTTTTAGTACTTTCTAACCCTATTGCAGTCTGAGCACTGGGGTCAGTCTGGGAGCTCCCAGGAGTGCAAACACCCTGGAAATAAATGGCCCAGGGGTTTGACAGCTCATTTCCCCCCTACCAGCGGCTGGGGGCACAGCCCCGCAGAGCAGCAGCTCCATAAAAGCCCCATCTCAGTGCCCATCTCAGTGCCACACTGACATTCCCAGCAGCTCCTCACAATATTCCTTGGCATTAGTTGTGATTTATGTCCGAGATATCTCCAGAGGTGCCATCTGCAAACTGTGTTTGCTGCCTGTGCTGGACGTGGGCAAATGTCAGGCAGAAACCGGCTCTAGGCTGTGCCCTTTGAGGGAGAGCAGCAGATAAAGCCTTGCCAGGCCATGCCATAAAGCCAAGGTGCCCCAGCCCAGCTGGGAGCAGTGCCAGCTCTGCCCATGGGCTGGGGCTCTGTACAGCTCCTAAAGGCACAGGAGTTGAATGGGAGCAGGAGGGAGGATATCCCAGCAAAGGCTCTACAGAATTCGGGGAGAACCCATGACCACCTTGAGGCTCCTGAGACAGCATTTCAGCATCCCAGCCTGGCAGAAAACCAAAGGGAACTCCATGTGATTCATCACCGTTGGACTGCCCAAGGACAGTGCAGGAATTCTCACAGCCTGGCCCTGGGACAGAAGAATTAGATGGGCTATTGAATTTCTAGCATTTTCTTACGTTATAGTTTGAGCTGGCAAAATGCCAACTGCCTGGTACCCAGTCAAAAAGTCCACTCCCAGAGCAGGAGAGTGAGGGAAAACAGCAGAAATGAGGCTTTAAACACAGTGAGGTTTTTATATTTATACAGAGAAGAGGAGAGCTTAACACAGAATATGAAATAGCACATAGTGACAGGAAACAACAAGCTCACTGAGGTCACCCCAGCTAACAGGTGAAACTCCAAACCAACAGAAACCTCCCAGCAAGAGGGAAAGAGGAATTAACAGGAATGTGCTCACGTCCCTGGGTAAACAGCCACGCAGACCAGCAGCAAGGCCTGATATCAGCAGTCAGGGAGCAGAAACCCTCCTGGTCAAAAGCATGGACCGAATAAAAGGCCGAGACTCCTCCCACCTTGCTTGTTATACTTCCCGACACTTCCTGATGATGTCGGATGATATGAAATACCTCTTTGGCTGCTTAAGTCAGATGATACCTGTCCCCTCTAATCTGTGTCACATCCTTTGAGGCCTGCTAAAAACTGAGGCCTAAATGGGGACCTATGCTGACTAAAGCCAAAACTACTGCATCTTAATATTTGATTCTTGTTATTATTCTTAAATTTTCTAATATTTCAATATTATTTTCATTTATAATTGTATTATAATATATCTAATATACACTTTCTCTCATGGAACTATCCATTATTTCAGGCTTTGTCCTTCCCTTTGTCACTGTTTGACAAAGAACTGCTTGAAGTTGCTGGGAATTTAGAAGGAAAGCGTTCCAACTGCTGTGTCTCTCCCAGAGGCACCCACATTTCTCTGCAAAGCTCCACTGGGGTACAATGGCTATTATAAAAAATAAGGGGTTTAAAAAGCAATTGCCTCCCCCATTTCAAAAATTTTCTGCAGGTTTCTAAAGTAGAATGGATTCAAGTCCCTCTCTGGGAAGAGAGAAAGCAGAGGCAATGCCTCCAGCCCTTGGGAAAAGTCCCCTTTCCATCCCACAGCACAGCAAGCACACTGAGGATGTTTCCTGCAAAAGAAAGGAAAAGCTGGAAGGAAAGAAGGCTGGAAAGAGTTGATGGAGAGGGAAGGGCTGGAGAGAGGGACAGAGGGGGCTGGAAGGAAAGACAACTGGACAGACAGCTGGTCCAGAGGGAAGGCTGTGGAAAGGGATGAATCCCTGGAATACTTTTTCCTGACCGTGTCAGACCCTGCTGTTTCCCCACACAAAAGGCTGAGGAGTCCTCCAGAAGGATCCAGGTTCTTCCTTCAGTTCCTGCCTCAGATGCCAGGGATTCCGGAGCTCTTAAAGCCAAGGATGAGGATGAGAGAGCGAAGGAATCATCCAGAGCTGCATCCTGTGCCCCTCGTTGCTCCCAGCTGGCAGGTTGCCCAGCAGGATGCCCTCTGTGCCTCCCACCCTTGGGGTCCTCCCCCAGCCTCAGCAACATGGATCATCCTCCTCTGGCTCCATTTCCCTTCCTTAAGACACAAAGAGCCCCTCCCCGCCCTTGTCCATGGGATTCAGCTGTAAGAAAGGAGCCAGCAGCTCCCCCGTGGTGTCCCAAAGCTAAACTCCTCACTCCTATCCTGCGGGAGAATAGCTCCATGTCCTGTGGCAGGGGAAGGATGGCAGGGAGAAAGAGAAGGCAGAGGGTCCTGCTGTGCAGCTGCCCAGAAGCACTCCAGTTAAAGCTGCACACACAGCCCTGCTCTGTGTCAGGAGCACAGCTAGGGATGGGCAGGAAAGGTTCTTGTCACCCCCAGCAGAGGCTGGCACTGTGCCCCCCTTAATTGCAAGCCTTTCTGAGTCCAAGACAAGCAGTGCCAGAAGTAGAATGGCCAGGCCAAGTGTGACTTTATTGTCCAGTGGTTCCCACTCCATGCTCTGAGCCAGCCAGATGCATTCAGGAGGGAATGGGAGTTCCTGTGGCCAATGCCTGGCAAGCGGCACCATTGCCAGGCTGTGCTTCTGTGGGTGATCAGGGCCAGGCCCAGGGCACGGCTGGAGCTGTGTCAGGGCAGGGGCAGGTGGGATGTCAGCCAAAGGCTCTTCCCCCAGAGGGTGGTGGGCACTGCCCAGGCTCCCCAGGGCAGTGGGCACGGCCCCAAGGCTGTCAGAGCTGCCAGAGCTGCAGCCTTTGGGCATTGGGACAGGGCCAGGGGGGACGGTTGGGGAGTGCTGGGCAGGGTGAAGGTGGCACTGGCTGGTCCCTGGTCCCTCCCAGCTCAGGATATTGGGTAAAGTGAAAGACACTGAGTTTTTCTTCAATTTTTATTAGTTTTAAAAGGTGGAGGGGGGAAGGGAGAGGGTAAAATCAGGGGGAGAGGAGAGGGAGAGGGAGAGGGGGAGGCGAATGGGGAGGAGGAGAGGAGAGGAGAGGAGAGAAGAGGAGAGGAGAGGAGAGGAGAGGAGAGGAGAGGAGAGGAGAGGAGAGGAGAGGAGAGGAGAGGAGAGGAGAGGAGAGGAGAGGAGAGGAGAGGAGAGGAGAGGAGAGGAGAGGAGAGGAGAGGAGAGGAGAGGAGAGGAGAGGAGAGGAGAGGAGAGGAGAGGAGAGGAGAGGAGAGGAGAGGAGAGGAGAGGAGAGGAGAGGAGAGGAGAGGAATCTGTCGTCATCCGCCGTCCATCATCTTCGCTCGGTGGGTGAGCACGGGGCTCTCCGTGCCGCATCTCCCGTCCCCGCGCGGGCAGGGACGGCCCGATCCACGACCCTCCCCTCAGGTGTGTCGCTGGGCTACTGAGGGAAACCCTGGTCCCCAAGAAGGAGGCCACGGTGGTGGCGGTGGATGTCAGGCACACCCCTGCAGGTGGATGCTTTTCTGAGGGCGGCAGCAGAGGAGGCACTCCCGCGGGGCCATGCAGGTCGTTTCCCTCGCCCCAGGGTAAGGTACCTAGCTCTCCGCACCTCTGCAGCCCCCGAGGCTGCAGAACCAGGTGGTGGTTTAAAGACTCAGGCGGCTTGGTGAGGCCCACCGCGGCGGCGGCCGGGCGGCGACGTGGAGACACTGAGGGGTGGGGAGCCACTCCTGCCGATCCCCTGCAGTGGTGGCTGTGAATGTCGTTCTGTGCTTGTGCCGGCCCCGCCTGCCTCGAAACGGGGTCCGACACGGCCTTTGGGCAATGTCAGTGCGGCCGCCAGGCCCGCCGCGCTCCTTCCTTGTCTCGCACCCGTCGTCATCTTTTTCCTGGAGGCTCACATGGGGCAGTGGCCTGCCGCTTCACCCGGCTGCCGGCCCACTCGCCCACTTGGGTTGGGTGCGCGGCGCCATCTCCGTTGTCACATGTCGGCTAGGGCAGACAGCATCGTCCGAGCAGTGGCGTCCCTGCTCGACGCGTGCCCCCTTAGAGGGATGGCCGGTTAGAAAGCACCCGCCGGAGACGGTGGTTCTGCCCCTCCCCGAGCGCCCTCCCGTCACTTTCCCTGTCACCCTTCTTGGGGCCCGCGCATCCGTGCGCATGCCCGTCGAAGGGGCCCGAGGGCGCCAAGCGGTGGGCGGTCCCAGGGGGAACCAGGCATGCATCCTCAGGAGCAGTGGGCCCACCATCCTGCCGGCCTCGGGAGCTCCCAGCACCAGCACGGTTCACGGCGGCTTCTGCCTCCGGCGCTGGCGGTGGTGCCGTCCACCGATGTCGCACCTCCTTGGAGGGCTCGGCGGCATGCGGTGGTGCAGCGGTGCGGCGGCAGCCTGAGGCCATGCGGGGCCTGGCGGTGAGTGGGGGAGAGAGGAGCGTGAACGCAGTCCAGGGCGCCATGTCTCCTGCCCACCCGTGTGTGTGTGGTGTGTGTCGTTCCCTGAGGAGAGGTCCCATTGTGCGGTCTGGCGCACGGCCGCCACCCATTTCGCCCGCAGGCTGGGCCAAGCGCGGGCGGCTGGGCTGCCACCGAAGCTGGCGTGAGGCACATTTCCCCTTGCGGGGGGATTCGGTCAGAAGCGCATGCTCCCCACCTTTGCAGGCCTTCGGGGCGTGGCGCAGGGTTTCCGCACCCCCGCCTTCCTTTTTTTCCATCTGTGCTCGTGCGGTCAAACGAGAGGCATTGCCGTCCTCCAGTGAGAAAAGGCGCCGCTCGAAGGTGAGCAGTCCCGGCTCCTCCGCACGTGCAGGGAGGTGCTGAAAGGGCAGACAACTCTTAGCGGTGGATCACTCGGCTTGTGTGTCAATGAAGAACACAGCTAGCTGCGAGAATTAATGTGAATTGCAGGACACATTGATCATCGACACTTTGAACGCACTTGTGGCCCCGGATTCCTCCCAAGAATGCGTCTGTCTGAGCGTTGCTTGACAATCAATCGCCGTCCGGGGGCCGCCCTGGCGGCATGGCTGGCGTGCCTTGCAGGCCTGCCAAGGGCTTTCGTCCCCCTAAATGCAGACTCCGGGAGTGCTCCGTAGCTCCCTGCTCCCGGAGTGAACCCCCACGGGCAGAGTTCATCCTCGCTGAGGCCGCTGGGCCGGGCGGCAGCGGTGGCGGCCCGGTCGCGGGCACCGGCGCGGCGGTCAGGGAGAGAGGTTGCACGAAAATGCACGGCTCATAAGTGTAAAAAGGTGAAGGGGTGACGAGACGTGGGCCTCGTTCCTGGGCTCCCTCCGCACGGGCAGCTGTCTGCAAGTGGGTACCATGTGGGTACCGTGCTGTGCTGCCGCGCGCGTGCCGGGTGCAAGCTGCAGGAAAGTGGATCACCCCCTCTCCTCCCGCCCTCTCGCCCCTCTCGCTGCCATCCATGTGTAAGAGCGCCGCTTCCTCTCTCCGCCACAGCCATCACGCCACATGGTGTGCCCCACGACTGCGGTCACCGTCGCCGCCGCCCGGTGGTTTCCCCCGGTAGGCTGTTTCTGCCGCCGCAGCGGGCCATGCCACTTGGCTCTCCTTCAGGCGTCGTTCTCCGGGCTGGGGCTCTCTCTGCGTCTCTCTTTCTCTCTCATGCGCGTGTTCTTTGCGTGGTTGGGTGCGGTTCCGCGGCGGTGGGCCAGGGGGTAGGCGGGCTGGTATGGAGATCGCCGACCGGCTGGCAGCCAGTCCTGGCCGGGCGCATTTCCTCCGCAGCAGTGCACCGCGTCCGGCTCCAGGTCGGCTGGGAAGGCCTCCAGCGGGCAGGTGGCTTCGCACCGTGTGAGCAGCAGTGGGTATTACAGCCCCCGGGCAGCAGGTCTTGCCGAATCCCAGGGCCAAGGGAGGGGACCGCCCCTGTGCCCTCCTCCCCCTCATGGCGGTGCTGTGGCGGGGATGTCGTCCGTTCCCCCCCCCCCCCCGAGGGGGCAACAACGTCTTGCAGCACGCCGTGCTTGCGGGGGTGCGGGGGCCGGGCCCACCAGCGCCCAGCGTTGCTGTCAACTGGGGTGGACTGTCCTCAGTGCGCCCTGACCGCACGACGCCACCAGGCTGTGCGCGGCCACGCCCAGGTGCCCTGAGTCCACAGCAATGTCGGCTACCCACCTGACCTGTCTTGAAACACGGACCGAGGAGTCTAGCACGTGCATGAGTCAGGGGCAGCTGTTCAAAAGCCTGCAGCGCAATGAAGGTGAGGGCCGGTGCGCGCCAGCTGAGGTGGAATCCTGCAGCGCGTGTACACCAGAAGCCCCGGGCGCACCACCGGTCCGTCTCGCCAGTGCTGCCCGGCCGGGGAGGTAGAGTGTGAGCGTCCGTGCTAGGATCTGAAAATGGTGAACTATGCTTGGGAAGGGCGAAGCCAGAGGAAACTCTGGTGGAGGTCTGTAGTGGTCTTGATGTGCAAATCGGTCATCCGACCCGGGTCTAGGGGCGAAAGACTAATCAAACCATCTAGTAGCTGGTTCCCTCCGAAGTTTCCCTCAGGATAGCTGGCACTTGGCAATGGGCAGTTTTACCCAGTAAAGCGAATGATTAGAGGTCTTGGGGTCGAAACGATCTCAACCTATTCTCAAACCTTCAATGGGTAAGGGAGCCGGCTCGCTGGCGTGGAGCCGCGCCGTGGAATGCAAGTGCTCACTGGGCCACTTTTGGTAAGCAGAACTGGTGCTGTGGGATGAACCGGATGCCGGGTTCAGGCGCCCGATGCCGACGCTCATCAGAGCCCAGAAAAGGTGTTGGTTGATCTAGACAGCAGGATGGTGGCCATGGAAGTCGGAATCCGCTAAGGAGTGTGAATCAACTTACCTGCCGAATAGCCCTGAAAATGGATGGCGCTGGAGCGTCAGGCCCATACTGACCGTCGCTGGCAGTGCAAGGCCCACGGGGGCTATGCCGCGACGAGTAGGAAGGCCACTGCGGTGAGCCTCGAAGCCTGGGGCGTGGGCCCGGGTGGAGCCGCCGCAGGTGCAGATCTTGGTGGTAGTAGCAAATATTCAAACGAGAGCTTTGAAGGACGAAGTGGAGCAGGGTTCCATGTGAACAGCAGTTGAACATGGGTCAGTCGGTCCTAAGCGATAGGCGAGCACCGCTCTGAAAGGGCGGGCGATGACCTCTGTTGCCCTCAGCCGATTGAAAGGGAGTCGGGTTCAGATCCCCGAATCCAGAGTGGCGGAGACGAGCACCGCGAGGCACCCAGTGCGGTGACACAACCGATCCCGGAGAGGCTGGCGGGAGCCCCAGGGAGAGTTCTCTTTTCTTTGTCAAGGGCTGGGCGCCCTGCAATGGGTTCACCCCGAGAGAGGGGCCCACGCCTTGGAAAGTGTCACGGTTCCGGCGGCGTCCGGTGAGCTCCTGCTGGCCCGTGAAAATCCGGGGGAGAGGGTGTAAGTCTTGTGCCGGGCCATACCCATAACTGCAGCAGGTCTCCAAGGTGAACAGCCTCTGACACGGTGGAACAATGTAGGTAATGGAAGTCGGTAAGCCGGATCCATAACTTTGGACTAAGGATTGGCTCTAATGGCTGGGTCGGTTGGGCTGGGGCGCGAAGCGGGGCTGGGCGTGCGCCATGGCTGGACGAGGCGCCACGTGCGGGTGTGCACCGCGCCCCGCGCCCGTCGCGGACGTGCAGGCTCATGTCAAAGTGAAGAAATTTAATGAAGCGCGGGTAAATGGCGGGAGTAACTATGACTCTTTTAAGGCTCATGGATGGGCACCTCCCTGCCGCACTGCTGCGATGTCCTTGTGGTCCTGGCAGTGGCCATCTGTAATCCAAGTGTATGGGACCTGTGGGCTTGCCCATAAGGGGTGGAAATGTCGGACCTCGAGCCATCCAGTTGATATGCTCAGGTGGTGCTTCTCTCCCTGATCTTGAGGGTGCTTGGACGTTACTGACTGGCTCAGCTGCAGATGGTCACACCTCTTCGCTCATCCTGCCGGATGCCCGCAAGGGTAACCAAGCCGACCACTGCCCCAGGTTGGAGGGGTGGCGTTCTGTCACCTTCTCCATTTCACTGACCTCGCCACCCAGTGATCGTAGCTTTGGTGAAACAAAGTTTAGGTGGTAATCATCAGATTGCCTCCCGGCCCCATCGCCATGGGATGGAAAAGTTGCGCACCACCAGCAATTGCTTGAGGGGGGCACTGTTGGCGTTCCACTCCCTCATACTGGACGGGCTTTCGCCTTCTCGCGTGAAGTTTTGGCTGGTTGCATGAATATTCCAGGTCAACTGGTGGTCTGAGGTCACCAAAGACCACCACAGGAGGTGGATATACGCCTGGTTGCTGGGCAGGGGTTTGTTGGGAAAGACTGCTGAGGCTAACCCTATCAAAAGACCTCTTTCTGGTTGTGGCAAAGAGGCGGTGGAGACACATGTCACGTATCGTTGCAGAATTCATGTCGTCTCTCACTTATGGATGGGAACTTCCTAGGTGCAGCTGCTTTCAGAGGCTGAGCGCAGCCACCTGTAATCCTAGCCATTGGGACTCACAGAGACTTGCCCATGAGGGGT